>NW_017617301.1:650000-1250000 GCF_001879475.1 Ipomoea nil
GACATACGATAGAAAAATGTTATAAGAAGCATGGGTATCCAGCAGGATGGATCCCAGGTTATAAAGCTAAGAGCAGGCAGAGTCAAGATATGCAACAACCTTCTAATGCCTCAGTAAGCCAGATCAGTGATGTGGGACTGTCTGTTGAACAAATGCAAAAACTATTTCTCCTGCTGCAGGGCCAAAACAAGGGAAACCAAGCTGCAAGTAATGCAGCTGTGACTGTCAGTTCTTCTGGAACAAAATCAAAGAAGTCTGCAGAAATGAATGATGAAGGTATAATTACTTCCAGCCTTCTTGTTAATACTGTCTTAAGCTCAGGAGATACTTGGATTCTGGATTCAGGTGCCACAGGCCACATCATTTGTTATCCAGAATTCTTTGAAACTTGTTATAAGGTCAAAGGGATATTAGTCAAGTTGCCAAATGATGAGACTGTGCATGTCACTCATATAGGGGAAGTCAGATTAAGCAATGATATAGTACTGCAAAGTGTGCTATACATACCCTCCTTTGCCTTCAATATAATTTCTGCCAGTAAGTTAACAAAGCATTCCAATTGTAAGCTTATCTTTGAAGCTAATGCTTGTGCTGTCCAGGGTCCTCTTGGGAGAATGGATGGTTTTGCTAAGGAAGAAAGTGGGCTATACATGATAAACAAACCTCCTGCCAAGAACAGAAGACAACTTACTGGTAAACTAGCTGAGAATCAGTGTAATACTTTGTCAGTAGAACTTTGGCATAACAGATTAGGACACTATCCTATAAATAAGATACATCATTTGCCAAAAATAAAACCTGCTGTTAATCAAAAGCATTCTGATTTTGTATGTGATGTCTGTCATCTAGCCAAACATAAGAGATCTGTGTTTCCAACTAGCATGACTAGAGCTGATGAATGTTTTGATTTGATCCATATGGATGTGTGGGGTCCCCTTGCTGTTGCCTCTTTAAAAGGAGAACATTATTTCTTAACTATAGTTGATGATCACAGTAGATTCACATGGTTACATTTACTTAGAAACAAATCAGATGTCAAATCCACTTTTCAAAGTTTTTATAACTATGTGGAAACTCATTTCTCAAAGAAAATTAAAACCATAAGGACAGACAATGGCAATGAGTTCTTAATGAATACCTTTCTTGATGAGAAGGGCATAGTCCATCAAAAATCCTGTACATATACACCTCAGCAAAATGGGATAGCAGAAAGAAAACATCAACACCTTTTGAATGTAGCAAGAGCCTTGAGGTTTCAATCTGGTTTACCTATGAATTTTTGGGGTCATTGTGTGTTGCATGCTTCCTATATAATAAACAGGCTGCCTACTGATGTGATCAATAGGAAAATACCTTTTGAAATGCTTACCAAAAGAGTTGTGGACTATGAGCAGTTCAGGGCTTTTGGATGTTTGTGCTTTGGTGCCACCATCTCACAAGGTAGGAATAAAATGCAGGCAAGGGCAAAGAAGAGTGTGTTCTTGGGGCACCCTGCAAATGTGAAAGGTTACATCCTCTATGACCTTAATGATCAAAGAGTGTTCATTTCAAGAGATGTTAAGTTCTATGAGCAGATTTATCCCTTCAAAGGGCAAAGTTTGACAGACAGTCAGTATAATGAGAGTCTCAGTCCTTCACTGCCTATGATTCCTATTGATTGTGAAGAATCATTGTTAAGGGACATCAATCTTCCCTCTGAAAGGACTACTGTTGAGTCTCATAATGAAGGAATGGTGCCTGAAGACTTTCATAATAGCAACATTGGATATAATGTTGAACCAACATCTGCAGGAACAGACATTCAAGTACCTGCTACTTCTGCTGATGATGGCACAGTCCCTTGTGACACCATTAGCATTGATCTTATCAACAATCCTGATGATCAAACCCAGCTTAGAAGATCAATGAGACCAAGAGCTATTCCTCCAAGACTTAATGACTACTATTGCCACTTTATGGTTGGCAACAATGCAGGTATGAGGACCTCAGCACACTCTCTGCATAAGTTCATTTCTTATGATCAACTAGATCCTAGTCATCAAATATGTGTATCATCTATCACTTCCACACAAGAACCCCACTCCTATAATGAGGCAGTTCTACATGAGGAATGGAGGAAAGCCATGCAGTCTGAAATACAGGCCCTGATTGAGAACAACACTTGGATCTTGACTGATTTACCTCATGGAAAAGTGCCTATTGGATGTAGATGGGTTTACAAGGTGAAACACAAGGCTGATGGAACAATTGAAAGGTATAAGGCTAGGTTGGTTGCTAAAGGATACACTCAACAATTGGGAGTAGACTACATTGAAACTTTCTCCCCTGTGGCAAGAATGACCACTATTAAAACTTTCTTGGCAGTGGCAGTTGCTAAAGGGTGGGATATCCAACAACTTGACATCAACAATGCCTTTTTACATGGTGATCTACATGAAGAAGTATATATGGTTCTTCCCCCAGGTTTCAAAAATGATAAACCAAATCAGGTATGCAAGTTGCTAAGGTCTTTATATGGGCTGAAACAGGCTAGTAGGCAGTGGAATGCCAAATTAACCAAGGCTTTGCAAGATATTGGTTATAAGCAGTCATCAGCTGATCCTTCCTTGTTTACAAAGTCCACTGGTCATGATTTTACTGCCATTCTTGTGTATGTAGATGACATTATTGTGGCAGGCACAGATGCTATGCAGATCAGTGACTTGAAAAAGTTCCTAGATTCTTCATTCAAGATAAAAGACCTAGGAAGATTAAATTACTTCTTGGGAATTGAAGCATTCAGAAATAGCAGTGGTCTTAATGTTTGTCAAAGGAAATACACATTGGAGATCCTCAAAGAGAATGGATTCTTAGATGCAAAGCCAGTTGCTACTCCATGTGTCACAGGACAGAAGTTAACAGCTGATGAAGGAACTCTTATGCATAATCCTGAAACATTCAGAAGGTTGGTAGGAAAGTTGTTATATCTTACCAACACTAGACCTGACATCTCCTATGCTGTGCAACAACTAAGTCAGTTTGTGGACAAGCCAATGGACACACATTTATTGGCAGCCCATAGAGTCCTAAGATATCTCAAAGGTTATCCTGGAAAGGGGTTGTTTTATGCCTCAAAATCTCAATTCAACCTGCAAGGTTTTTCAGACTCAGATTGGGCTACATGCACTGAGTCCAGAAAATCAATCACAGGTTTTTGCATATACCTTGGAGACTCTCTCATTTCTTGGAAGACAAAGAAACAAGCTACCATTTATAGATCTTCCTCTGAAGCAGAATATAGAGCCATGGCATCAACAGTATGTGAAATTCAATGGTTGAAATACTTGTTGACAGATTTGCAAGTGAACACTGACAGTCCAGTACCTCTTTTCTGTGATAATACTTCTGCTATTGCAATTGGAGAAAATTTTGTTTTCCATGAGAGGACTAAACACATAGAGATAGATTGCCATGTAGTGAGGCAAAAAGTACAAGATGGAGTAATTAAACTGCTGGGAATTCCTTCTCATAAGCAGTTGGCAGATGGATTCACAAAAGCCTTAACTAAGCCCTTGTTTAATAAGTTCCATGCTAAGCTGGGCCTTCAAGACATTCATGCTCCAGCTTACGGGGGGGGGGGGGGGGGGGTGATGGAGTAATCTCAACTTCCCAAGGGTCTTTTATGTCATTTCATTGCTCATAGTTAGTTATGGTAGTTAGTCTTGGTTGTTATGGCTGATTATATAAAGCCTTCTTCTTCTCTGCTGTAAGGTGATCACTTAGATTTTATGTTCTCTTATACTTGAGCTTTCCTTGATTCTTCTCAATACACTGAATCATGTCACATTTGCATCCATTCGGTTTCAACTAAATCATCATGAAAAGTCAGTGACAGCTTCAAAGCATCTCCGGATTATATTATTCCGTTGCTTGCGAGGATTGCTATTGCCCCTTAAGTTGTCAATAGTCGATTTAGAGTCACTCTCAATAATGAGCCGAGTTGTTCCAAAATCCTTGGCCATGCGCAGCCCTTGGAAAACAGTCCGAGCATCCACTTTCTCAATAGAGTAGGAGCCAATATTATACGTAAATCCTTTGTGACACAGAGCACTCTACCACAGCCCGTTGCTCCGGTGACACTAGTCATGCTACCATCTACGTTCAGCTTCGTCCAACCTGCCCTCGGTTGCTGCCAAGCAACATAAGCGTCCACAAGTTACACACTAAGTCTAACGAGAACCATTTTCCTCACACACGCTGCATGCACCACCGCTCCGCTTCTTGTTGTCAATCCACTCAAGTTTTTGAGCCAACGAGATGATCTGAATGTTGAAAATAGCCATTTTCCTCCATCTCCAGATCCACCACATGCGTATAGCAAAACTCGCAGGGTAGTCGTCGTTGAATCCTAGTTGTGCATCCCCCCTTGAGGTTTGTGGTCAACCATTCATCCCATCCCAGGTTAAGAAGCTTCATCGCAGTGTCCCTAGATAGAGCCTTCTCCCATATCCCCTTCGCCTCTTTACATTGCCTAAAGATGTTGATGATTTCCTCCATTTGCCTTGCACAAACAACACAAGAAACATCAATAGTAAGTCGACGTCGATCTCTTTCCTTGTTCGGCATGAGTCTCCCATGTTTAACAATCCACAGAAACATGCTAATTCGAATGGGTGTTTTCAATTTCCAGATCCACTCCAGTCTCCCACTGCGCTAGTCTCTTATTGATTCACAATCAAGTTATAGACTGATTTAACCGAGAATTTCCCAGCGGCCTCCAACACCCATCCGTCCACATCGTCATCACTTCCACTCGACAAAATGAAACTCTCCAGCTTAGTTTTCACGTTTTCTGGAATAATGCCATCCAGAGCTTCCCACCTCCATCCCCTTCCTTCCTCCCAATAGTCCTCTACATTAGCATACAATTCAGGAAGACTCAAAGGTGCGCTAAGATGTGCAAACAATGGCTGGGGGGTAAGCCATTTATCCATCTAGAAACGAGTTTGTTTGCCATTTCGTACAAGTCTAATGGATCCTTGTTCCAAAATACCCTCGGAGTTGATAATACCCTTCCAAGCATTCGAGAGATTCCTACTACCTCATGGGCCTGCATTTCGTCGATCGTTGTCCGTATATTTGTTCACCAAAGTCTGGGCCCAAAGGCTCCCTTTCTCCGTCTGCAAACGCCACCCAAGCTTCGCCATACAAGCCATGTTAATATCTTGTAATCGTATAATCCCAAGGCCTCCCCTGTCCTTAACAGTTGTAATTGTATCCCAGTTAACCACGCTCATGCTATTACTAGTGTTGCTTCCTTCCTTCCCCCAAATAAAGCTTCTCATTTTCCTTTCAATATGTTGGAAAATCCTTTTGGGAATAACAGCCGTTTTCATGGTATATATTGGCATAACATTAAGCACAGATTTAACAAGAGTGACTATCCCAGCCATAGCGAGTGTTTTCGCTATCCATCCTTCTAATCTAGAGATTATCCTATCAAGGAGCTCAGAATACGTGCGTTAAGTAACCCGCCCATGAATAGATGTGACATGATAAGCCATGAAATAGCTCATAATTGTGCTTCATTTGTACTAAATTTTTGATTGAATGCTAGGTAATTGCATTGAAATGTGGCTTTGTTCATGTGTTTTTGGATCGAGGAAAGGAAATTTAGACTTAGACATGCAGGAGCTTAAAATGAGGACAAATCGGGATGATATAGAGGCAAAATGGTCTAAAAATGGAAGGTCAAAAGCATAGCACGGAGCAACGGAGCAACAACGTAAAGATCATGTCCAAAGCTTCCCCCGGAGGGTGTTACGCTAAATGTCACACCGTGACCATCAGTGTGACACTCTAGCCAGCTTTGAGATGGTCAGGCGTCACGCTGAGGGTCACACCGTGACTGTAACACCTCACTTTTCTAACTCTTAATCATAATTCTAAACCACACTTATCATGAACTAAGCAGCAGAATTAAAAGCTAAAAAGATAACTAGTGGGAATGTCGCCGCCACAACCACCACTTCGTGGTGATTGCAACAAAATAAATATTTAACATCCATAATAAATACTGAAAAACATAAGGGGAAAAAGGTCACCCCAAAAGCCTACATCATCAAAGTCTACAATTCAACAAAAGTCTAAAATCTGGATAAAAAGGTCATCAACAAAACATAAGAGTTTAGACATCTCAAACTATGAGACTAATCTAACTCGATCACTTCTCACTACTGGGCCCACCTGAAAGGGGTTTGCAAGCAACACATAGACAAATAGGAAAATGCCCGTTAGCACGAAGCTAAGTATAACCACACTCAACCTTGTAAAGTACTATAGGGTATACTTTGGAAAACATTTGGTTTCACTCGTAAACAACAAACTCATCTCATAGACAGCTTTAGATCTATCACAAACTTTCTAGATGCTTGCAACCTATAATATCAACATGCATGCTTCGATAGATAAGACTTAACAACTTTGATACTTCAACATGTGAAATTCACAACAACTCAACAAGCAACTCATGCTTACAAGTAGTATCATGCTAATAACCATACAACAGGTATTCTCAAATTCTCACCACATAAACTGGATATACAAGGCTTCAAATGTAACTAAACAATCATGCTCGATAATCATTCTTAAATCAACATACTCATTACATAATCTCATACGATATTGTACTCAAATGCAAACTTGTGCAATACTATAGTCATATGCAATCTCATGCAACACTATAAACATACTCATATGCAATCTCGTGCAAAACTATACTCATGCTCATATGCAATCTCGTGCAATGCTATAAATATACTCATATGCAATCTCGTGCAAAACTATATTCAAGCTCATATGCAATCTCGTGCAATGCTATAAATATACTCATATGCAATCTCGTGCAATACTATAAATATACTCATACACTCATTGTAAAAATATAGTACTTTCTGTGGAGGTCTCTTTGAGTCATAATTGACTTGATTTCTTTCTCTCTTTCTTTCTTTCTTTCTTTCTTTCTTTCTTTCTTTCTTTAGAGTCGCAATGACTCACTTCTTTCTCTTTGGAGTCGCAATGACTCATACTTTCTCTTTGGAGTCGCAATGAATAATACTTTCTCTTTGAATGGACGAGATAGGAACTTCATCATAGTGTGAATGAACCTATCTGGGCACGGCGTCTAGCCGACCTAATACTCTGCTCGTCCACCGAACCACTATACTCATACTCTGTGGAATCAGGTATCGAACTTTTAGTGTGCACACCCCCTGACCAGGATTCCAAGCCTGGCGGGCAATTTCCAACCTTGTAACGTGGGAATACGCCGTGTTACATATACTGTGACCGCAATGTCCATAAAATCATCCGAGAGGACATAGTCCAAATGGGATCCTCCAAAACCTCACCGATATAGATAATACATAAATATATCTCTCATGCATGCAACAACTCTACTACTTCTCAATGCATCAAAGAATGATATATCACATGCTTATAGCTTTTTGAAAGTAATACTTGGGCTCACGTTGGCCCCTTATGCATTTTTGAAATATGACATATGTGAGATGCAAAATACACTATAACATGCTTCTAAACCATGTATATAAACCATAAAATACTCAAGGATATAATATCATGCTCGGTTTGCAACATAGCAAATTCTATACATTTCTATCAACAAAATATGCTTCAATTCTCATGGATCAAATATCACATCTTAGTCATGCTTTCATAATAAATCATATTCTCAAATAATCATGCTTCTCTACTCAATAAAAATAACATCAGATTACATAGCCAAGCATTTCTCATACACAGAGACTTAACAAAATATGTATTGTGTAGTAATTTCCTCAATAAATTCATCATAACATACTCATTTTTTTTTATCCAAATTCAACGAAATTAAAGCCAAAACGTGCGTCGAGACGACCCCGAGGTACCGAGCCACAAGGGCCCGTGACACCTGGCCCGAAACGACACGTAGCTGAGCCACAAGGGCTCGACCACTGCACAAAAACTCCTCAGATCAATACTCAGGGACCTGGGGCGGGACTCCTCATGAGCCGCCCCATGAGACCCGTTACAATACCGGGCCTAGGCGGCGGCCCTCTCCTAGGGCCATGCCCTAGACCCAGGTAACCCCGGCTCTAGCCGGCGGCTCTCCTGATGGGCCGCGGCTAGGGTCTCTGGTCTGATCTGGTGCACACACAGTGTGCACCAGATGACATTTACATCTGCAAAAACAATCCAAACAAGTCCAAAATATTCTCAACAACTCAAAGACAAATACTAGATCGCTTCCAAGCATAAACACAACAAAATATCATAATTTCTACTCAATATCAAAGGCTTCACAGAGCCAAAATCAAAGAGGGAGTCCATGGGGTTATACCTCTTGTTGCTTCTTCTTCTTGGATCTCTACCTCCTCTCTACTCAAACACCACCTCCTTCACCACCTAAACATCTCAAACACAAGCCGAGGCTAAGAAACCTCAGAGATTGAAAGCTAAGAGGAAAGGAAACCTTAAGCTAAGATGGAAAATGAATGAAGGAAATGAATGTTGAAACTTACTACAATTCTCTTTTGCTTCTATTAGACAAAGGTTGGGGAGAGGCAAGGTTGGAGATCAAAGGATCACAAATGAATAGTGTTGTTTATATAGGGTGCAAAACCCTAGGTAGAAAGCAAATGATTGGGTGAGGGCAAAATGGTAAGAATTTGGCTAGAATATGTTCTCAGACAATGTTCCTTGGAATGAAGTGGTTCACCTAGCATCATGAACCAAGGGCTAGAAATGCTATTTTAAATACTTTGGGGTTGAAAATGAATTTTCTCAAAAATTTATCTAGATGAACCCTAGTTTAAAGTCTTTTTGAATTCTCCCGGTTTCACTCAGATTGATTTCTCGATTTAAAACTTGATACGCGAAGTACCCGAAAATTTAGGATTTTGGAATAAAATAAGTTTTGGTATTGAATTAATTTAAAATGTGACAAAAATAATTTATTCAAACACCAATTGATCGCAAAAAATTTTAATGGAGTGAAAATGGCTATTTTCGGAATTTCTTAAAATTGGATTTATAAAATAAAATTTTAGGTTTTTACAGTGACCACCAGCGTGACGTCGTCACTATTTGAAAGTAGCCTGCCCTGTTACGATGAAGGTCACGACGTGACCTCCATCGTGACCAGCTAGACCCCTTTGCTAATCTTTAGGTGTCACGCTGGTAGTCACGTCGTGACCACCAGCGTGACACCCTAAGATCAGAAGGCTGTTTGGAGGGTCACGATGGAGTTCACACCGTGACCAGGCAATCTGAAGGCAGTTTTATTGGCGCAATTCAAAGATTATAAATAGTTTTAGGCATTATTTTCATTTTATCTTTTAATCTTTCGAATCTTTCTTTACATTTTTTCTCTACTCACACCATTTAGAACATAAACACATTGTATTCCATCATCGTTTGGAATATTTAAAGGAAGATTACTGTATGTAATTACAACTTTCAACTTCTATTTCAGATTTATATTCAATAAAGTGAAGTATTCTATTTCTTATTCTTGCACTTTACAAATTACTTTTGAAGTTGAATTCATTGTGCATTATTTCAATTGCTTTTAGTTTATCAATTCCAGTATGAGTAGTTAAACTAGTTACGAATTTATATTGAATTGCTTTGAATGAATGCCAAAATGAATTAAATTGCCAAATCTAGGGGTTGCAATATCTTTAGAATGAATTTGATTGTGAAATTGGTAAAATATTTTGACTCTTGTTCGGTTAGGGCCCAACTTTGCAAGGGGATTTTGGATTTGGTGTTTCATCGATAATAGGTATTCACCATAGCCAAACCTATTACATATCCAACTTACTCTTGAGAAAGGAGAGTTGGAAGGGAAATAACACACAAGGTGTTTGATTAATTGCCTCACCTAGTCTAGTTGCCATGAGAATGGGATTAGAACTCAGGGGATAACCCAATGACCATGAGAATGGCGTTGACACTCGCTAAACTCCCTCACTTTCATAATTAATCATTGTTTGGCTTAGAAAATTAGAACATTAAGAAACATTTATACAAAATGGTTTTTATCTAAATCCTTTCTTTCAATATTGTCTTTTACTTGATTTATTGCTTTATCTTAAACTTGTTCTCTATGCAAACAAATATTTCCTTTCGGTTAGCTTTCAAACACTCGATGATCTTGTGTTTAACCCCTCTCTACTCAATTCCCTTATAGACATTCCTAGGGGACGACACTCACTAAACACTCTCAGCCATAGAGAGTGTTTTTGCTATCCATCCTTCTGATCTAGAGGTTATCCCGTCAAAGAGCTCCGAATACGTGTACTAAGCTCATAATAATATCACAAGGCACAAAATACTTGTCCACACGAACTGGGACATCTTCAAGAGTTCCAATGGGGCTCCTAGTAAACTGATCAATAAATTGCAATATAAGTTGGACCAGTTGTGGATCCCCCAAATTCAACTTTATGCAAAGAGATAGAGGCATGGCATTAACACTGGCTCCTAGATCACAAATGGATCTTTTGATCGTACGGCCACAAATAACACAAGGGATCATGAACCTCCTCGGATCTCTATGCTTACTTAGACTCTTTCCTTCTTCTCGTGTCAAGGCCCTGTACTCTTGTGCCATAACAATCATCTCATGATCCCCAAATTTCCTCTTTTTAGTAAAAATATCCCTAAAAAATTTTCCATAAGAAGGAACTTGAGAAAGCAAATCAAGCAAAGGAATTAAAACTTTCAAATTTTCTACCATATCCAAAAACTTTTTCCATCTACTATCCTTTACTTGTTTTTGAAATTTTTGAGAGATTAGCAATGATGGTTCATACATTCTCACGAGCTTCTCTTCCTCATCATGGTCTTGTTGATTTGTCTTCAAAGCAGCTTGCTCAACTTCTTCTTCCTCAAGTTTCTCCTCAATCTCCACATCATCAATTTTACTTGAAATTGATGTGTCAATTGGAAGAGATGGTTCTCCAATTATCTTCCTACTCCTTGTGACAATGGCACTGACTTACTCCCTTGGATTCTCGGGATAAGCGGTCAACTTCCCAGTGACCTTGGTGCTAGAGGTTGAGGCCTGATTTGCAAGTTGGTTTTCTAGCATCTTATTATGAGCACTTAGTTGATCCAACCTCTCAATCACTTGCTTGAATCTCTCCTCACTTCGCAGTTGGGATTTTAGTATCATATTCACCATAGCTTCCAAGTTTGGTTGTGGTGGGGCTTACAAAGCAGGTAATGGTGGTCTAGGTTGAGATGACATACCTTGGAATTGTTGCCCTTGGAAACTTGATGTCCTCTATTGCCAAAATGTTGGGGATTTGCAGCTCCCATTGGATTGCTCCAAGAAAAACCAGGATGATTTTTTGAGGAGTTTGGATTATAAGCCCCTTGAGGTTGTAATGATTGTTGTGGTGGCCTATTGTATCCCACCAAGCCAAGTTAATGTGCTCCATGGGAGATTGAGAACTAGAATCATTAAGGCATTTTCCCAAATTGTGTCCTCCACCGCAAAGATCACACATCAAAGCTTGACCCAAAGGAGTAGGGGTAGAAACATAACTCACAGTTTGATTTTGAAGAGTGATTTGAGCTAGCTTTTGGACCATGGAAGCAACATTATCGACCTTAGCTGACAAGGCTGGAATTTTCTCTACCTCATGCATTCCTCCTATAAGTTTTTGTGAAGATCTCTCCGAGTACCAAGTTAATCCATTCATAGTAATCTTCTCCAATAGTTCTTCGGCTTGAGTTGGTTCCAAAACCATGAATGACCCACCCGAAGAAGCATCAACTAAGACCCTTTGAGTTATCAAGCAAACCTTCATAAAAAGCCATCATCAAATCCCAACTTTGGATGCCATGATGTGGACACGGCCTTCTCATCTCCTTAAATGTAACACCCCTAAATTTGTTAAACTTTTAAAGCTCATGGAATAAAGGTAAATATAATATTAATTCCCAAACAGAGCATAAACTAAACATGATAGTCGGGGTGCTATGCCACATCTGAGCTAGAGAACTCAAATGCGCAGGCTAAACTAACTAACAAAGCGTAATCAAATTCAAATATAAATCAAGGCACGCATGCCATTTCATCAACGCTAGAACTATCTAACTAAGCCCACGAATCCAACTAGCGCGCTTTGAAGCTACTCAACTGCTCCTGAAAAACATTCAGTGTAACAACTGTCAGCGAATAATGCTGGTAACCCACTCTAACGTGTTAAGTACAATATAGGTAGATATAAGAAACTCATTTTGAAACTGGAATACATACATACTTACGAGACTCTAATTTAAATTCAAGATCAAGACTCAAGACACAATAACAGACTCAACAGTATAGAATAATCATAAAGACTAGCATGCGTCCTAAGAACATGTTGCGAGACATGACAGGCAGATAAGCATATAAATAACAAATAGAGGCAACAAAGGCATTCAAGACAGTTAGCAAGTAATCAACAAAGCACACAATCCATCTTCCAACCTTATACCAAGTTCCAACCTTGTAGCTCCCTTCCGTCCTTATATCAGTTTCAACCTATACCTCCAGGCCACCCTTATTCCTCCGGGCAACTACATGCCCCCACCGACAAACCACCTTTCAACCACCAACATATCAAGATAGCGCTGCAGTGCCATTCACATGATCCGCACCTCTAGTGCCAATATCAAGGGGTCAGAGCATATAGCCCTGACATGACACCGCAACACTTATAACCTGACCCATACTCAACGGCAAGCTAGTCGAAGGTGGGTTTGTGCCTTTAGCACAGTAACCGCTAGGCCTGTACCTTTAGTACAATGATCGGGCACAAGTGGTGCCAACCGCCAACAGTTCATTTCCACCAATCACAATCTCATCATCATCATCATCATTAATCACACCGGCCATTGCGCAATGACCACGATACTCTTCACAACTCAATCAATCAACACATAATCAATCAAGACACAACAACAACGACATGTATTACACATAAATTCCTAGAACGATACCCAAAACACCAAACGAGACTCATACACGACAAACGGGGTACAAAGGGGCACAACGGGACACGGGGAAACAACAAACAGGGAAAAACATCACGAACCACACCCCCTTTCCAGCGGGTGGGTGGCGGGTGGAGGACCACCCGCCGGCGGCGTCCCACTGTTCCAGCGGGTGCCCGGCGGGCAGTCGCCTGCCCGCTGGGATAGTACACGGGCAGCGGGTAAGTGGCGGGCACCCCTGCACCCACCTACCCGCCACTGACTCACAGGTAATTTTTCGGTCCCGGGATCTCTCGTGGAACCTGAAACTGTGTCCAGACACATTCAAACACATAACGACAACACCACGTATTCAATTAACGGGATTAAACCAAGAATTATACCGAATACGTTTTAACACGATTCCTAAACATGCCAAGACCCAACAATAATCATATAACGATTCAGGAACATCCGGAACCACAAGAACATCAAGAAATCTATATGCGAAGTCCTAAACACAAGTCATAGGCTAGACTTAACACCCGATCATGCATAATCCCACCCAAATATACGAAGAACATCATAATACGAAATTCACGACATAAACCCTAGAGCTCTAGACATAATTAAAATATGAGATCATACATATAATAAATCAAAATATCAAGAACATCAAGATTATCAAATAAACACAATATAAACCCTAAGCAAGGCTCTATCAAGACTCAATCACAGAATTACACATACGATTATCAAAGGAGCCAACGAATAAGATATAGCAAGGAAAATATGTTTTGTCGAGACATGGGTTACCTCTTAGCCCTAACCAATATCACTGGCTACTAAGGTTTTTCTCTAAGATTCTCCTCCCAATTGATCTTCCTAGGCTTGTTGGTGGGGGATTTCCTCGGCTGGAGTTCCTGCGAGTAATTTCGAGTGAGGG
The DNA here is from genome assembly GCF_001879475.1 of Ipomoea nil. Lineage (NCBI taxonomy): Eukaryota > Viridiplantae > Streptophyta > Magnoliopsida > Solanales > Convolvulaceae > Ipomoea > Ipomoea nil. Next base: position 663,955 of record NW_017617301.1, read on the forward strand.
AAGGGAGAGGAAGGGTTCTATCTGTTTCCTAATCCCCTATTTCTGAATAATAAGGACCGCTTTCCCTATTCCCTATGGGCTTAAGGTTCCTGGTTCAGGTAAAGTTTCACGATTCATGGTGGACCACCTGGGTTAATTAAGGGAATTATAATTGGATTAAATCCCTCTTAATTATTTTAATTAGTGAAATTAATTTAATAATTAATTCGGAATTGAAGGTCGTAACAACGGGTGTTACATTAAATCTCTCCCAAGACTCAGTTAGAGATTCAGTTGCCAATTGCTTGAAATTTTGGATTGCTCTCCTCATCTTTTGAGTCTTGGAAATTGGATAGAACTTCTTCAAGAGTTCCCTATGCAATTGATCCCAAGTAACAAAGTGGTTGGCTGGGAGTGAGATGAGCCAACCATGAGCCTTATCCCTTAATGAGAAAGGAAAAAGTTGGAGCTTAATGGCTTATTGAGGAACTCCATTGATTTTGAAGGTGCCACATATCCGGAGGAATTTTGTGATATGAGCATTTGGATCCTCTGTTGGTGACCCTCCAAATTGATCGGAAGTGATCATGTGCAAGATGGCCAGCTTGATTTCGAAATTGTTGGCCACCACACTTGGAACATTGATGCTATCATGTTCCTCAAAATCGGGTGCAATGTAATCTGACAAGGATCGCCCTAGGGGTGGTGGTTGATTGACTCCATTATCATCCCCCTCTCCATTGATCTTCAAATTGACTTGGTTTTGTCCATGTGCCATTCTTCTTTGCTTTCTAAGAAACTTGGCTCTCTTTTCAATCTCAAGGTCCAAAGGCTATATTCCTTCTTTCCCAAAAGATTGTATGCGGATACAACACCAAGTTCTTAGATCAAAACAAAATCACAACTCAACAAAAGCAACTTGTTAAAGGTTATCAAAAATAAAATAAAACAAAAATGGATTAGACTCCTAGAATAAAACATTCACTAATGTTAATACTTCAACGCCACTTCCCCAGCAACGACGCCAATTTGGTTTCGGTATAATTCTCAAACAAATAATTGCTCGGAGTAACGATTTATCGATCCACAGGGAAGTGGGGCGTACTAAGAACTAGCTACTAGTCTAATCTTGTGAAGCTAATCCTAACGAAAGACATGAAGGGTTGATTAAAATTAATTTAAAAAGCAAAGTAGCAGGTTTGTGAAAACAATAGAGGGAGAATGAGATTCCTGGGATTCAAGTATTCAATCCCCTAGTGCCAATATTAAGAACAATATTAAATCTGGGTTTAAACAAGTGTGAGAATGCAAACAGTGGAAAGAGTTACTCCCGTAATCTCTAACCTAAGTGAATATTCACTCCCGTGATATAAACACCCAACAAATTAGGAATAAGCATTCATAATAAACTCTTAACTACCACCATCACTTCCTAAAAAATATGCCCTCTCCCAAGGTGCAACAACTAAGTGCAATTGTGGGTGCTCTCAATTATACCCTAACTCCCATTAAGTCATAAAGATTGCTGTGAAACAAGTAATCATGGCCACTAACTACTAGCATCAACAATATAATTCACAATTGCAACACAAGTATAAAACTCAAATATTAATATATTAAAAGAATATGAGAACTAGGCGCATATGTTCATAAACACTTTTATCCAAGAATCTCTACGAAAACTTAGCCACACATGGCTAATATAGAATTCATAGCAATAATAAAGAGTTTACAAATAATCAAAGAGAAAAGAAGAATAGACCAAGTGATTCTCCTAAATCTCCCTAGCTTTTCTTCTTTATTCCCAAGACAATTTGTAGCTCTTAATTCTCCTCTTTCTTGTCTCCAAAACACAGCATAGGGTTTTCCAGGGTTGAGGAAGGCGGGCTTTTATAGCGCGAGCGAAATAGGAAATTTCCGCGCAAAATTGGAATATGCCAAATCGGCGACTCGACGCGTCAAACTTGAGGTATCGTTTTTCCGAAATCTCGGCTGTACTTCTCGACGCGTCGAGCCTTTGGCTGATCGTCTCTGAAAGTTACTAGAAATTCTCGACCCGTCGAGTCCTCTGTGCTTGCACCGTCTGGTCTACTTCGGCTCCAAACTCGCCCTAGAACTTCCCTTGCTTTTACACATGATCTACAATGGTTCCAAAACACTAACAAACATGGTAAAACATTCATAACAAGTGTAAAACCACATCTTAGTGACAAAACAAGAAAATATGCATTTAAAGTAACATTTTCATGAACTTAATCCCAACAAATGTATTTAAACTAACACGAGAAACATGTACACTTAAGCTCACATCAGTAGCCTGAATTACTAAACCTGATATATAAAGGAAATAGTAAATGGATAACAAAATAAGTGTTACGGGTCACGGAGATCGAATATCGTATTAGATCGTAGCTCCAAAGCTATTACAAGATAATATAATGCTATTAAAGAGTAGTTTAGGACAAAGATAGATAAATTGTCATGACAAGACAACAATGAGGGTATTTGTACATAAGAAACCTCCTAACCGCCCCCCTAATGTAGTGTGACGATTACAACTCCGCCTTGTCCGCGTTTGGTCCCAAGATCGGACTCGCGGTTCGACCGGCCGAGGCCCCGTAGCCGAAACCCCTTGGCCGAGTGCCTTGGGCCGAGGTGGTCTCTAGGTGGGCCGGGTCAGGCGCGGGGCTCAACCTTAGAACTCCATGTCCGCTTGAATCCTCCTTGTTTCGTCTTCTCTCCCTATTTATAATATGTCCATCAATTATATATAAGACTAGTTTTTCACGCGCATTGCGCGATTAGGATAATGTCCCATGTTTATTTATAAATAAAACTTTAAAGTATATCAATCAATACAAATTATATAAGAGATGTCCATGCATAGATAATTGAATGTTAAATTTGCTTATTTAAATGGACAATTCTAAGTTTACGAATGCAAGATAATATAGTCAAAATTGATTATAATTGCCACTAAAATAATTGTTTTCAACTTTATAAAAATGCTAGTCTAAATATTTAGTCTAAAAATGATAATTTAGGGTATTAAATGACCAAAACTATAATCTAAGACTAAATTTAAAATTATCACCTAATTCTAAATTAAAGAAATGGATATGTATTATTATCTTTTTAGTTTCCTTTTGTGTGTGCCATTGATTGGTGAAGGTATCTCTATAGGACACGCTCGTTTATCAAAAATATACATTGTACCCATTCATTCCATGGCTACAAAATTTAAATCTCAGCTTGAAAGTTGGAGAACCAAGAAAGCAGGTATCATAAATTTAGTACATAAATCTTAAATTAACAATAAATAAATAAATAAATCTAGTGTCTTAACTTGCACAATTATCATCAAATTGTAAATCCTAACGCATAAAAGATTGGCAACAACCATGAAGCCAAACACCTTGTGCTCAGATGGCACCCGGGTTGGACTCCCATATGAGAGGTTATGAGTTCGAGCCTCAGTGGAGGCATTATTGGTTCTTTGTGCTTCAATAGGTTAAGAAAGTAGGTAGACAATACAAAAGATGAAATGACTGTTATTTTATTTCATGCAAATTTGTAGCCTTTATGAAAGAGCATAATTCAATAAACATGGAGTACAATTGTGATGAACATCAGAGACAAGGATGTACCTTGCTCCATCCACATGGTGCATGATATTTCAATTGCCCAAAGGTTGCTCAATATTATAATTCCATGAACATATCAAACCTGAATTCTGAGTTGATTTGGATTATCTTTATTCCGTTTACAGAATGAAAAGATCTTTCCACCTAAAGGATGTGATCCATGAACAAATAGCATATCAAGTCCAAGGTTGTTTCTCTGCTTTTCTTCATCCTATATAATAAAGATACCATTCAAATTTATCAAAATTGCAATCAAAAAATGTAAAAAGATGACTATTTATCCACAGCAAGAACAACTACCGTCAATGTGTTCACAACTTTTGCTATCTCTGAGAGAATAAGGAATTCCTTAAAAAATGGTAACTTACAGCCTGCATATCAAAGGAAAATAAGCAGGAGCAATCAATGGATGCAATTAAGACAGGAGCAAAACTGACAAGTGGAAATGTGAAATTGCAAGAAGGTTAGTTTCAGAGGGGGCATTTCAGAACTGAGGATGTGCATAAATGAAGAAAGTAGGTTATCAACAAATACTTGCCATGAATGCCTTTTTCCATTGATGTCAAGCTCAAAATCTGCCATGAAAGAATAATCATACTTCACAGAAGGAACTAATCAAGCAAAAAAATTCAATTTAGTAGAATTCATCATACCAGGAGGATAGAAGTCCAAAATGGGGGACAGTGGATCTGTCATCAACTTCTTGTACGAAAGAGGGAGTGCTTGTGCACTACGTGTGTGCAACAATTTTGGTTACAATAAGAATATTAATATTCGCATATATGACCAATATAAGAATCTTTAAAAACAAAACAAAAAAAAAAAGTATAAATAAGTCCAAAAACTTTGCAGCTGGAAGGACACCTATCAATTGATCAAAAGGCTTGAAGGGCTTGCCTAGTGTGAAAGTTATGTCTAATTGATCAAAACCATGAAAATCAGATGCAAAGGGAGCATAGTGGTAAGGATAAAACCTGCAACATAACAATTTCAGGTTGAGTAAAGCAAAGATCATAACTATTACTAATATCATCTTCTGAAAGGGCATACCATTGCCAGGAGCAGACTCCTTGGCAGTAATAATGCATTACCCAACATATCCCTTCAGCATATTTCAAAACCTATGTAAAACTGAAAGCTATTATTGAAAGGAAAATTGAAGATGAAGTTCAATTTCATGATAAGCGAGATGATTAGTTTGCAACTGATTTGAGTATGAGATGCAGCAGGTACATGTAATATTCATTTATACCGTTAAACCCACCTCTAATTTAAACATGTTTTATGGATGCAGAAGTAAAAATGACATAGAGAGTAATATTCTACATTGTAAGGATCATTGCAATTAAATCAGATGTAGTATAGAAGTCACAATCCACACAACCCAAGAGGAAAAATATAAATTAGACCAAACAAGAAAGAAAAAACAAATGACCAAGAGAATCAACAAGAAGACAAAAAATAATCCTTACAACTGGATTGGAATATTCTAGTTCTTTTCATGTTTAAAGGCAGTACAGCAAGAATGAATATCCTTACTGTATCCCTACGAACCCTATCACAATCTTCAACATATTCAACCCCAATTTTTTCTGCATAATATCTGTCTTTCCAGCCCTCTTCCCCTAATTTAACCTGAAATTATAAGATTTAGAATTATGAATTAGGAACTTGTCAATGCCAGTTAATGATTTTTACAAAGTAACTTGAAAATAAAATGAAAGATCACAGACCTTGTCATCTTCTAAAGCAGTCTTGAAATTTGTATGCTTATTACCTTTAGGATCTGACTGATTAGACAATCATTCAATTCAAAATTCAATAGCAAATTCTTTATTCACCAATAACTCAAAATAAGGTTCAATGTTAACATCATACTCACATTATTTGAAATTTCTAAGAAAAGTTCTAATTTCAGTTATCATTGCTGTTCTTCAACAACTGGAAAAAACTATAAAGAGTTGTTATTTAGAAGAGTATTAGCACAATGCATACCTGACATTTTTCTACACATATACACATACAGAGAAAAGGAAAATCACACAAAGAAATAGAGTATTGAACATAAATTGTAACTAAATCACCAGACATATCTAGTGACTACCAACCAGCAACGAACCCCCTGATGCTCGAGCATACCAGTCAATGACATCCGTGGTGATACTGACCAAGTTCTGATTCATCTATTAGTAGGTAACATAACATGTCCAAAGAACTTAAACTGAAAATCAAACAACTTACCAAATCAATTTTAGATGTTTGAAATTATCGTCTACGTATTTCTTCTCGACAGTATCAAGCAACTTGTTATACAAAGGGAGGCCCAAGTAATCTCATTTGTCGTCGGTTGCTCGGTTGGTGCCAAATCATGCAGACGGTAAACCACAGGGGTGCTAAAATACCTGCTATATCCTGCGGGTGTACTAAACGGCGATGACTAAAACCCAACAAAAGGAGTCTGGCTAAAATACCTGCGATATCCTTGCGATTTGGCGAGGTTTGGCGAAACCTTGATGGCTAAATTCCTTCTGAACATGACTGGCGAGGTTTGGCGAAATAAATCAGCAACTTGAGGGAAATTTGGTGGAACCTTGCGCTTGCGATTTTCTAAACAAGAACATAGCAGCAAGAGGAACTGATCAAGCAAAACTGGTGAGCTAGCAGTTTGAGGGAAATTTGGCGAAACCTCTTGCGATTTTCTGAACGATGACCTGTGAGGTGGCTAAATTCCTTATGGCGAGGTTTGGCGTTAAGAGATATATTAATGGTGAACTAACGGTAATTCTTAAAATTTTAACGGATGGACTAACGGTGTGTGGGTATTTAAGTAAATCTCATTGTAAAATTTAAATCTAATCAATTTTATGATTAATTTGAGCCATTCATTTGATTAAAAACTGTAGCAGACATTTTTTCTACCCATTTTAGGCCTAACCCTCTTGGGCTTTTATTAGTATAGTAGATAGATATATAATTATCATAGATGGAGAGGCGCATTAAATACCTAAGCTACTACATAATAAGTGAAGTTATTAATATTGTAATAGTTATAGTTACCAAAATTGTTTAATATGATGTGTGTACATTTGTTGTGGCAAATTATACTGCAGGACATTGATACATATTTATTTTTAGTATATTGAATGTTTATTTTTAATATATTGAAAATTCATTTTTAGATAATATACTAAATAATGAATATTCAGTATACAAACATAAACTTTAAAAAATGAATATTCAATATATACTAAAGGGAAAACGGCGCTTTTGGCCCCTCAATTGTTTTACTTTTAGAAATTTAGCCCTTATCAATTGATTTGAATATACATAACCTTTTAATTGTTCATAATGTAGCACATTTGGTCCCTCATGTTATATAATTAGAATTGTTTTTAATAATTTATATAATTTATTTATTCAAAATTAAAAATAATTTTTTATTATAAATAAATACATAAATTAAAAAACTTAAAAAAAAAAAACCGCCACCGGACAGTCGGTGGCCGTCTTCTTCACGGAGACGGCCATGGCCATATTCCTTCGTCGGCCATGGCCGCGGCCGTCCTGCTGGGCAGCCATCGGCGGTTTTTTTTTTTTTTTTTTTTTAATTTATGTATTTATTTATGATAAAAAAATATTTTTAATTTTGAATAAATAAATTATATAAATTATTAAAAACAATTCTGATTATATAACATGATGGACCAAATATGCTACATTATGAACAATTAAAGGGTTAGGTTTGTTCAAATTAATTGATAGAGACTAAATTTTTAAAAGTAAAACAATTCAAGGGCCAAAAGCGTCGTTTTTCCAATTCTAAAAATAAATCTTATGTCTGTGATTCGTGAAAACCATGGTCCATGATTGATTTGTGGTGGAAACAAATCTTAAAATAGAATTATAATTAAATGTGGGTTTCTCGTTATGCAAGCTAAGACACTATACACAATATTAAGTGGTCCTAATAAGATTCGAGTGTTTAAGAGGTGATAGGAGTAGTACGTGGGCGAGCTTGCTAGGTTGTTTTTTTATTTTATTTTATTTTTTTTAATAATAATAATTAATGTATTTCATTAGTATTGCATTTCATAGTATATTGACATGTTCTGATATCAATTATCACGACATATAATTAAATGAGATGAATGAAAGTGCCAAAATAAATGTAACATTTTAACAGTTTGTATAAATATTTCATCATTTGTTTATTAATTGTCTAGCTTTGTTTTTTTCCTTCTTCTTCTTTTTATTGTATAAAGAATTATATAAATTTAATTATATCACTATAAGAAAATACAAGAATTTGTATGAAAATTTTCATAGATAAATTATAAAAAATTCATCACAATCCAAAATAATCATATATTTGTGAAGAAAAAATTAGGTCTACATTTTGCTTGTCGCAAATCACTTGCTGACTAATAAATAGCCGCCATTGTTTACAAATATATAGTTTTGGCCCCCAAAATGAAACCTTATGGCTCCGCCATGGCAAGAGCTAGCAGTTTATTACGCCTACCCCCAAAGCTATAGTTAGAAACAAAAGCTTGACTTTATTTTTTTTTTATATATACTTAAATAGTAAATCAGCAATTAGCGACGGTTTCAATGATTGGATGCTGGATTTACCTCTTTAAATCTCCATCTAATGTAGTATATGATTAATCAAATTGAGTCTTAGTTGACTTCATTCGAAAATAACTCTTCAAAAAACATTATATATTACATGCAAATAAATAGGAGTAGGTGTATCGGGATTCATTTCAGTTTTTTTTTTTCGATTTCGATTTCGGTATATGTATTTTGGTATTAAAAAAATGATACCATTCGGTTTAACATTACAGTTTGGTTTGGTTTGGATTTGGTTTGAAAAAGTTTGATTTCAGTTCCGAATTAGATCGGTTCAGTTTAAGAACCCTAATTTTTAACATTTTCTAATTTTACAAACACACTACCAAACAATACATATTCATATAGTCCAAATTTAAAGTCTAAACATTATATAACAAAATATCAATCTAAAGTTCGAACACACTACTAAGTACTAATTAGCAAACATCAGTTGACTTTTTTGCCTAACCGACTCTTCAGTTGCCTCACTTGGAATGTTTTGTTGACAAGATGAAGAATCATTATATTCATCTATATAGTTAATGTTTGGAGAACAAGTGGCAAATACTGTATATTTAATTTTGGACACAATCCATCATTACTTGACAAAATATATTTTCAGTGTACTGAAATATTAGTTTTTTGTGCACTGAAATATTATTTTGCAGTGCAACTGGAAAATAATATTCCAGTGCACTAGAAATATTTCCCGGTGCTTCTAAGCACGGGAAAAGTATTTCCAAGCATTAGAAATCAAAATTAATGATGTTAAAGCACAATAATTTCATAGACACATGAAACGAGGAAAATACTAAATATTGTAAAAATAACTCAAGTTAGAGATAATTGATAGGCAAAGAACAATTGTGGTTGCAAAGTAGAGAACAAACCATAAAGAAATCAAATAAAACATTTAATAGACATACCAATGAGAATATGAGTTGAAAGGCAGAGTAAGCATCAAGGGGTTTGGATTGACTTCTTTTATTATTATTATTATTATTATTATTATTATTATTATTATTATTAAAAAATCAAACGGTTCGGTATGATTTTTTACCAAATCGATTGATATATACAAAAATCTATTATCGTTCGACTATTTAATATATTATCGAACTTAATTAGTTCGGTTTGATTCAGTTCAGTTCAGAAAAATCAAACTGTATTGTCCACCCCTACAAATAAACTCTTGATATTAGATTTTATATTTAAGTGTCTCAAACTCATTTGAGTTGAAACCGGGTGAGTTTGTGACTATTGGATAACGTTGAAGCACATGATGATAACATGCATGTTTCATTAATGTGATGGAGAAATAGAATATTTTACAAATAAAATAAAAAGGAAAGAGATGGGTCGGGAATATATATTCTGTACATGGTGAGGTGATGGCCGCCAAATTACGGTCCACATAATTGTGTGAATCACGGTTCAAAATAATATTGTTAAATATAATGAGTAAGAATAATGTACATTATGTGTTAAAATAATAATGTACATTATATATTAAAATAATATATTTTATGTGTTAAAATAATAAAAATATATAATATAGTCGTTTTAGAACGTGGTTCACACAATTATATAGACTACGGCCACACAATAACTATTAGGTGATGGCCGGGATAGGCCTAATATAGTTTACATCACTCGAACCACATAGAAACAACCATTATTAATTATCTATAACCCCTATCTATACCCTAGCTGCCTACATACTAGGGTGGTGCTTCCTATGCAATTGTTATGTCATGGACTCAGGTTCACCTTGCAAAGTGGACCCAAGTCCAAAACGACGCTGTCTGAATTTAAAAAAAAAAAAAAAAAAAAAACAATTGCTTCCTTCTTTGTCGTTAACTTGCTGTTTGTCTTCAGAATTTGTTCTTCTATATTCATAATTTTTAAACTCTATATTTGCAATTTTAGAACTCTATATTCACCAATCTAGAAGTGACTATTTACAATTTTAGATCTCAATATACAAAATTACAGAACTCAATATTTACAATTGCATAATTTTATATTCACAATTACAAAACTCTATATTCAGAATATCTTCTGACAAAAAAAAAAAATGTAATAACTCTATATTCATAATTTCATATCTCTATATTCACAATTTAAGAACTCTGTATTTACAATTACACAACTCTATATTCAACAGTATAACACAATTTTTGAACTCTATATTCACAAAAGAAATATCATTAGCTGAGAAAATAGTGCCATTAACAACACCGATATTCTATACGCATGTTTTAGACTTGAGTTCACTTTGCAAGGTGGACTATGTCCACAGCATAATTTCCCGCTTCCTCTGCTCTGGAATCAACACTCACAAATTAACCAAAAACTGCTAATTATACATTTTTTTTATTCCATATATACATCAGATAGATCTAGCTTCGTTGATGGAATCTTAATATATTGCTAAAAAGAGTGGTGTTTGCTTCAATATATTAATTTAGTGGATAAAGAATATCACTTAAAACTTTTAGTGGTAGGATGAGTTCGATTCTTGGTACGAACATAAAATTTGGGTTCAACTCTTTGTACGTAGAAGTTCTACGTTCATAATATAATCTGACGAAGCCTAGAAATCTAGATTATTAAAAAAAAAAAAAAAGAATGGTGTTTGATTTAGGGCAAATTATACTATGGACCAAGATCTACCTTGCATTGTGAATCCTGGTCCAAAATAACCTTCCAATGTTTGCAGTTGACATATTTTATACCTGTAATTAACGGTTAACAGGGTAACTGCATATACGCATAATATGGGTTAACAGGGTAACTGCATATACGCATAATATGTTAACTGCAGTTAACATATTATGTGTTTGTAGCTATCTTGTTATGTGCCTGATGGAGGGTAAAACTAACCCATCCAATTCAATTCGGGTCGGGTCACGCAATAAATGAGACTGGAAGTAAGCACAGGAGTAGGAGAAGACAGCGGGACAAGGGCAGCAGGGACAGTCGGCTGGCAGTGAGTATAATGGTAGCTCAAGCTAATCGCGGTAGGAGGTAAATGACGCGGTCGGTTGGCATAAGGGAGCCGAATGGGTTCTTTAAGAAGTGTACTAGGCCGACCAGGAACTCGGGGTCCTGGCCCAACACCCGACCGAGAGTACAGCTCAGCCACTTGGATGTCGGGATGAGCAACTCAAGTGTCCACACAGCTCAAGCCGTATCTGGTCGGAGGTTGAGTGGTAGGGATCAGTAGTCGGTAAAGTAGCTGAGAAGTCGGAGGCGGAGGCCCGACTGAACAAGTAAGGGTGTAGTCTCCCAAGGGAGCACCTGGTACCCCGAGGAGTCGGAGAAGAGGCGCATGTGGCGATTGGTCAAGGCAGCCTACCGAAGGACGGAATAGCCGACTCCGAGACCGAGAGAGACTCGAAACAGTGCCGGAGACATGGCAGAACCTTCAGGCGATCTGGTGAGCAGATTTCACAGGATACGCAGAAGCAATAAGGAAAGGAGATCAGCTGAGTTTAGGGAAGGAAATCGGTGAAAAAAAAGAGAGGATAGCAAATGGAGTTTAGGGAAGGAAATCGGTGAAAATAAGAGAGAATATCAAATATATTTATGGCAATGAGAACTTGCCTAGATTAAGCTCATTAATTCTAGTATAAATACCTCATTGTAAACCCTAAAAAGGGGTTAAACTTTTCATCTACCTACAATAAATATTGAGCACTTATTTTTCGGCCATTAATTTATTTTTCCGGTGGTGTTAGCCAGCCGTTTGACTACCCCGGTAGTCAATAAAACCAACATTGGCTCCATATGTAGGAAACAATAAAAGAAGCCGTGTCACCATATCCAAACAAGGAGCGTGAGACTTGAAGATGGCAAGAATGATCAGAACCCAAGTGGCCACCGGCCAGGACCGAGTGTCACAGGGACGAGATTTACAAGAGCAGCTCAGCCATCAAAAGAGCAGCGAGCATGAGCCTACTATCAACGGCCATTCGGATGATCTTCCGTCCTGTGAGGAATTGGCAGACAACGTGCCACCAGTCCCGCCACCGACGCCGGCTGGTCACACACTCACACCTTCTCTGAGGTAATGAATCAAGCGCTGGATCTCTATGAGCGAGAGTTGAACTTGAGAGCAGGGCCTGCTCTGGTGGGTGCCCATGCCCCTCCCCCGTTTAGCAAGCGACGGAGATTCCGCCCCCTTAATCTGAGCGGGTGGATCATGATCAATCAGTGTATTATCATCGATCTCCTGTTCGCTCAAGATTGGGTTTCGCGGCGACTCATTGTTCGAATTTGGATAGGCTTGGCGAGTGGTTCGTGCATCGAGAGGTTAATCTTGTTGGTAGGGAGTCTAGAGAGGAAGAAGTCCTTAAGCCTAGAAATAATCGAGAACGGAGGGAGGCGATGCATAGAGAATCGTACTCAGTGCTGGAAAGTAGCGGTGAATCTCAGGTGGAACCCGGACGGGTTCGAGTTGAGGTAGCCGACCTCGCCCAAGAGGTTTGGGATTTGAGAGAGAAATTAGAAGGAAGGAAGTCAAGCATGCACAGTTTACTACCCGCCTCACCCTTTACGCCTGAAATATTGGCTTATAAGGTGTCAGCTAAGTTTAAGATGCTTGAACATGGCGCATATGATGGGACTGGCGATCCTAATGAGCATTTGATTAGCTTCTAGGCCCGAATGCAAGTAGCTGGTACGGAGGAACCATTGTTATGCAGGGCCTTCTTCACTACGCTAACTGGTTCGGCACAAGGAAGGTTCTTAGCTCTATCGGCTCGGTTCGAAAGTTTTCAGGAGTTAGTCGAGCTCTTCCTATCAAATTACATGGCCAACATCCGACCCAAGAAGAATTTCTTGTATCTGGATGGGGTAAAGTAGAGTGTAACTGAGTCCCGGCCAAGAGCTTTAAAGAAGTTTTTCCACGACCACCCCTGCCACTTCGGCAAGGTGAGCGACCATCACGCGGAAATTGGTGATACAAGGATACTATTGGCCGACTATGGTCCGGGACAGCATCGAAAAGGTCACCAAGTGTGTATTTTGCCAAGCGTTTGCCATAAAAGGTACTCGACCGACTTCCTTCTACACCCCGATCACGATTGCGATCCCCTTTGCAAGTGTGAAGAATAGACCTATTGGGACCTTTGCCCCAAGCGCCAGGTCAGTTCTGGTTTTGTATCGTCACAATCAATTATTTCACTAAGTGGGTGGAGGCGGAGCCCTTAGTCAATATCACCGAGCAACAGTGTCGGTGTTTCTTCTCGAAGAATGTTATATGCTGCTTCGGGCTGCCTGAGCACCTTGTCAGCAACAATGATCAACAGTTCGACTGCCAACTGTTTACCAAGTTCTGACAACAGTACCAGATCCACCACACTAAAGTCTCAATCTCGTATCCCCAAGCGAATGGACAAGCGGAGAATATCAACCAGACCATCTCAAACGGGATTTGGAATAGGCTAAGCGGCCTATGGGAAAGTTGGTGAACGAGTTGGATCGTGTGTTATGGACATACAGAACAACTCCGCGAAGAGAAACTGGAGAAACTCCTTTCTCTCTAGATTATGGTTTTAAGGCCAAGGTGCCGATTAAGGTCTGGGAGCCCAATCGACGAGTGCTTCAGTACTCGGATGAAGAAAATGAAGAGAGCCTGCAAATAGAGAAGAACTTCCTTGAAGAAATGAGGGATGTTGCCCAACGAAGAATGGCCGAGTATCGACAGCCAGTCAAAAGGTACCAGGATAAGTGGGATAAACCCCGATACTTTCAGGTGGGTGACTTAGTTCTTAGGGATCGAACGGCCAGTCGGCCGTTGGAAGGAGGAAATTTTGCTCTCAAATGGGAAAGCCCTTACCGAGTGGCGGCCATGGTCCAGCCAGGAACTTACCGACTGGAAACCATGGGCGGTCGGTCGATGGACAGAATGTGGAACTCGCACCACCATAAGAAGTTCTTTCAGTGATTTCTCTCGAGTGATTGTAAGACCGACTGGTCAGTTATCTTTCAACAATTCTAAGGAGTACAAGTTTATATTTGGATGATCGAAAGGAGTCGAGATGAAAATCCATCAAGGTGGACCACCCACCTTTCTAAGCGGTGAAGGGCGAAAGCTAACTTTGGTGGACGGCTAGCCGTGTTAATGGTCTAGGAGAAAACCGCTCTTGGTGGACAACCAGTTGTATGAATGGTCTAGACGAAAGCAACTCTTGGTGGAGAACCAGCTATATGAATGGTCTAGGTGAAAGTCGCCCTTGGTGGACAACCATCCGTATGAATGGTCTAGTAAAAAACCGCTCTTGGTGGACAACCAGCCATATGAATGGTATAGGTGAAACCCACTCTCGGTGGCCTACCAGGAATTTGAATGGTTGAGGCGAAAGCTAAGTCAGGTGGTCGACCAACCATTCGAATGGTCGAGGCGAAAGCTATGTCAGGTGGCCGACCATCCATTCAAATGGTCGAGGCGAAAGCTAAGTCAAGTGGTCGACCAGCCATTCGAATGGTCGAGGCAAAAGCTAAAGTAGGTGGCCGACCAGCCATTCGAATGGTCGAGGCGAAAGCTAAGTCAGGTGACCGACCACCCATTTAAATGGTTGAGGCAAAAGCTAAATCACGTGGTCGGCCAGCCATTCGAATGGTCAAGGCGAAAGCTAAATCACATGAACGTCCGACCTCCGTTTGAAGTTGGGCAGCTAGGCTGGGAGGCCTTTGTCCTCAAGGACGAATTTGGGGTCCTAGGCCCAGCAAGACGGTGTAGATCTCACGTTGCTGGTCCTGGGCGTCTGAGTGGTAGTCCTCCTCTTGTACATCGTTGTCGGCTGCAGGAGCTTGGGGAGGCTCAACGACTTTGGGGATGTAGTGGTGGGTGATGCAGAGTCGACAGCAGGAGCTTGGGGAGGCTCAACGACCTCTTGTACATCGTTGTCGGCGAACAGGTCGTCGGAGTCGTTGTTGCCTGAAAAGGTACGGGTCAGTACATGGTTGTGGCACCCAAAATGTATAGGGGAATAGGGGAAGAGTGGCAGCCTATGGTCGGCGAACACTCAGGCAGAAGACCAGCCCGGTCAAGCGCCTTCAACCGCAACCAGCGACCGACTATAAGTTCATCCATGCCGATCAAAAGAGACAAGTGATCGACCGTCTCCTTGTCGCAAGCCGTCTTTTTGCTCAGCCGGAAGTAAGAAGGACACTAAAGAGGTGATGAAGGCAAAAGGCTCATGGGGTTCAGCCGGGCGGACGAAGAAGAAGCCCTTCTTCTGGTGCTTGTGACAGTTGGACAAGCCGTTTATGAAACGGTAGCCGCTCTGCTAGGAGATTTGAAGAAAGCCCGATGCCAACTTAGCTACTTTGCCGACTTGAAAAAGTTGGTTGAAGAGAGATATAGACTGGGGAAGATCGAGCGAATCGCACACGGTCAAGAAACACATCAACAGGCGGTGGGAGGTGGGGACAAGCTGAACGAGCAAGACGCCAAAGTAACGAAATAAAAGGGTTAAAAAGGGGTGAAGGGGCACTCGGAACCCAGACCTGACGTACTGGTAATGGATTCATATGTAGCCACCCGTGGGAGGGTCGTTAAGGTAACGGTTTCCCGTCGTCATGATGGCGACAAACGGACCTATTAAGGACCTCATCAGGTCCAGGTCAGAGCGAGAGAGGGTGGAGTAGCAATCGAAAGGTCGGATTGTGTCCTCTAAATAACCCGAGTCCAAAGAAATTCCCCCAGGCAAGGCCGGGGTTGATTAGAGAGGAGCAACATTCAAAGGGTGAAGCGAGGTCGCACCCGAATGATCAGTCGGGCAGGAAGTAGAGACTGAGGGGTTGTTAGTAACCCTGACGCGACTGGAAGAAGAAGTAGCAGACATTATCAGAAAAAAAAAATAGAAAATAGAAAAAACCAACCTAGGGAACAACAGAAGAGGAACGACTGGGAGGTAGGGGCGAATGAATGGAAACGAATGGGGAACAACGGAGGATCGATGGAGGTTAGACGGTTTAAAATCCGGCGATGACAACTGAGTGTGAAGAAGAGAGGAAGGGGGTAAATGAGGGCGAAAGGGGGGATATTTATAGGAGGAGAAGGTTGACCAGATGGCGACGTGTGGTGACGATCCAAGGGCTGGGAACCGAAGGGGAGGTGACGCGACGACTGATGTGACGTCAGGAACCCTAATACGGAGTAAGAGCTGGAAGGTGAAGCGACGGTAAAATATTTTAGGCGGGAAGCCCAAACGCCTTCAACAAATTCAAAAAGAGGAGCCGGGAAGGTCGCGACACAGAAAAGGACGAGGTCAGAAGTCGGCTTGCCGGGTTGGGATGATGAATATATTGGACAAAGTAAAGGGTTACTTCCCCTCTTTGAAAAAGGAGTCGAAATTTGGCAAATCTACTCTATCGGGAAGTAGGAGTCGGCAGAAAATCATCCGAGCCGGGTTGGGATGATGAATAGATTGGACAAAGTAAAGGGTTACTTCCCCTCTTTGAAAAAGGAATCAAAATTTGGCAAATCTACTTTATCGGGAAGTAGGAGTCGGCAGAAAATCATTCGAGCCCCCGAAGTCAATAAACGACACCCACTCAAGAGCAATAAGGAGACAACCGGCCGAGGAGGGTTTACTCTCCTAAGCCGTCGTTCAACCGAGTCTTGTGAAAGTGGGGAACTAGATGATGGAGGGTAAAAGTGACCCATTGCAATCCGGGTTTGGTCACGCAATAAATGAGACTGGAGGTAAGGAGTAAGAGAAAATGGCAGGACAAGGGCAGTAGGGACAGTCGGTCGGCAGTGAGTACCTAGGTCACTCAAGCTAATCGCAGTCGGAGGTAAATGACACAGACGGTCGACGGAAGGAAGAGTAAAATGGGTTCTTTATGAAATCTACTATGCCGACCGGGAACTCGAGGTCCAGGCCTAACAGTCGACCAGCAGTACTGTAACACCCCGTGTTACGACCCCTAAACCAAATTAATTAATTAATTACTTACCCTAAAAAGGGAATTAAAATCCATTAATTAGCTAAAAGGGGTCCACCATAGTCCATGGGCCCTTATCCCTAAAACCAACCTCTTAGTCCTATAAGGAATAGAATTGGCAAGCCCATACCATTTAGACCTTAATTAAGACTCTTAGATATATAAATAGGGACATAGGAGGCACCTAGAATTCACACCACAATAACTTCCACCACACAAGAATTTCCAAGAATTCCCATAGGAGAAATCAAGAAAGAAGAAATCTTAAAGAAATATCCTTCATAGCCAAGGAATTTAATTAAGGCTAAAAGGTAATCCATGTCTCAACAAAACCTATTTTCCTTGCTATAATCTTCTTCTTTGCCTCCCTATTCTATATTTGTGTCTTGATGAAATCTTCTATGATAATTGTGATATGATAATTGTTGAGATGATTTTATGTGTGATCTTGATGATCTTGATGATGATAAGAGGATCTTGATAATTGTGTGATGTTCTTGATAAATCTTGATGTTCTTGATTTTTAAAGATAAAGCATGATTTTGTGATTTAAATATGACTAGAGCCCTAGGTTGAAACATGAATTTCGTATTGGGATTTTCTTGGTATATTTGAGTGGGAATTCGCATGTTCGGGTATTGATTATGTTTAGAAGTCATGATAGGTTGTGTTCTACGTGATTGTTGCTTTTGATCCGTTAAGTGCCTACGTGGTGTCGTTATTTACGTTTAAAAGTGTCTAAGCATGGTTTCGGGTTCCACAAAAGATCCCGGGACGTTTATTTTGATAAAGAGTCAGTGGGGGGTAGGTGGGGGTAGGGGGACCCGCCACCTACCCGCTGCCCAAAGAAACACCGCCGGCAGCGGGCAGCCGGCGGGCAGGCGACTGCCCGCCGAGCACCCGCTGCCCGGAAATTTGTCGCCGGCGGGTGGCCCTCCACCCACCGGCTACCCGCTGGTCGTCGCCCACTTCGGGACTTTGACTTCCCCGTTTGATGTTCCCCAATCCCCGTGGTGTCCCAACGGACCCCGTTTGTTGTGCATGAGTCTAGTTTGATATTTCGGGTGCCATTCGTAGGATAGAAGAGTCTTAGGTATTGCATGCTAGTTGAATCGGTAACCCGTTGGCCTAGGAGGAAGATGCATGAACCCCTTAGGACTATTCTTAGTATGTGAATGCTCACACGTAAGTTTATTTATACGCCTCCCCCTTCCCAATGTGCTAATACGTGCTACTATGTGTTATGTGATGCATGATACCCCAATTTGGTTGCGATCAAATTGGTTGTTCCTAAGCTACGGTTCAGAAGTTGGCTGCGGTCAAATTGGTTACTTATGAGCTGCGGTTCATTCTCCTGGCTGCGATTAGTGATTCACTTCTTGGGCTGCGGTCCACATTGGCCTCGTGTGCTATGGTCCACCGACTGGACGCGCCAGGCGGTGTGTAGGGCCACTAGCCCGAGGAAGGCCATAGCCCACCGAATGAGTGATCAGGTGGTGTGTACGGCTATGGTCGGCTGCGATCCACCGAGTGTATGGGCCAGCGGTGTGTAGGGTTGTAGTCTCCGAAGATCATCGCCCACCGAATGAGTCCCTCAGGCGGTGTGTAGGGCTTTGATCTATTATGACCCACCGATTGAGTTCGTCAAGCAGTGTGTAGGGTCGCAATCCCCTAAAGAGGATCACAGTCCACCGACTGAGCGCGTCAGCGGTGTGTAGGGCTGTGATCCGTCGTTGAAATCGTCAACGGTCTATACGGTTGGTTGCGATCAAATTGGTTGTTCCTAAGCTACGGTTCAGAAGTTGGTTGCGGTCAAATTGGTTACTTATGAGCTGCGGTTCATTCTCCTGGCTGCGATTAGTGATTCACTTCTTGGGCTGCGGTCCACATTGGCCTCGTGTGCTATGGTCCACCGACTGGACGCGCCAGGCGGTGTGTAGGGCCACTAGCCCGAGGAAGGCCATAGCCCACCGAATGAGTGATCAGGCGGTGTGTACGGCTATGGTCGGCTGCGATCCACCGAGTGTATGGGCCAGCGGTGTGTAGGGTTGTAGTCTCCGAAGATCATCGCCCACCGAATGAGTCCCTCAGGCGGTGTGTAGGGCTTTGATCTATTATGACCCACCGATTGAGTTCGTCAAGCAGTGTGTAGGGTCGCAATCCCCTAAAGAGGATCACAGTCCACCGACTGAGCGCGTCAGCGGTGTGTAGGGCTGTGATCCGTCGTTGAAATCGTCAACGGTCTATACGGTTGGTTGCGATCAACCCCTTCATGCTGCGGGGCCGTGATAGAGCTATATGCGCTAACCCTCATGTGCGGGGCATGCGATTGGTCCCGTGGCTCCACCAAAGTATGCTTTATGATTTGAATGATGATTGAATGATGATATGAATGATTTGAAAGTGAACTGTGACCTTAGATACATTTTCTTTATGATATTGTCTCTATATAACTGTTTATCATTGTTTAATGTGCTTATCCCTACCTGTTAAATCTATTCTTGGCTTTAAAGCTAGAGTCTCCTAAGTATATATCTTCCTGCTTCAAATGGTTTTCATATATATATATATATATATATATATATATATATATATATATATATATATACATACATACGTTGGAGTGGGTTACAAGCATCATTCGCTGAACAGATATATTTGGCTTTCAGGTACAGATGAGTAGACCCGGAGCGCGCTAGAGATCCGAAGCGTAGATTAGTTAGTTTCCCTTTCGGCCTGCGTGCCATGATTATGTATTGACATTGCTTTGAGGATATTTAGTTAGTTTAGCCTGTGCATCTGAGTTCTCCAGCTCAGATGTAGCATAACACCCCGTACTCTTATGTTTGGTTTTGAGATTTAATGAGAATTTACCTTTATTATATAAGTTTTAAAAGTTTCAAAATTTCGCGGTGTTACAAGTACAGCTCAGCTACTCGGATGTCGGGATGAGTGACTCAGGTGTCCACACAACTCAAGCCGTATTTGGTCGGAGGCCAGGTGGCAGGGATCAATATTTGGTAAAGTAGCTGAGAAGTCGTAGGCGGAGGCCTGATTGAAGAAGTAAGGGTGTAGTCTCCCAAGGGAGCATTGGGTACCCCGGGTAGTCGAAGAAGAGGCGCATGTGGCGATTCATCTAGGCAGCCTGCCGATGGACAGAATAGCCGACTCTGTGAGGGACTCGGAACTGTGCTGGAGACATAGCAGAACCCTCAGACAATCGGGTGAGCGGATTTCGCGGGGTACGCGAAAGCAATAAGGAAAGGAGATAAGCTAAGTTTAGGGAAGGAAATCGTTGAAAATAGGAGAGGAGATCAAATGTATTTATGGCAATGAGAACTTGCCAGGATTAAGCTCATTAATTCTAGTATAAATTCATCCTTGTAAACCCTGAAAATGGGTTAAGCATTTCATCTACCTACAGTAAATATAGAGCACTTACATACTTTCCGCCCCTTAATTAATTTTAATTTTCTGGTGGTGTTGGCCCGCCGTTTGACTATCCCGGTGATTAATATATCCAACAGTGCCTTCAATCTATTTATAGGCACATCAATTGTTAACTGTAGGTACAGATCAAATACATCAACTGTAGAAACATAATTTTTGGATCATGATTAATAATGCAAGATGAATGTTAATCCATGATATATCAATTGTTGATTTAGTTTGAGAGATAATTGGTAAACGAAAATTTTGTCGAGCCTAATTTCTGTATGGCTTTTGCAGGCCGGCCCTCCATGCCTGTGGGCTAGGGTTCATGCAACCATAGCCCGCCCCACGCGGGTTGGCGGGCCCCACAGTTTTTTTTTTTTTTTTTTTTTTTTTTTTTTTTTGAAGTTAAAGTTCAAATATTAACATTGTGAATTTGCAATCCAAGTTGAAAGTTAACAAAAATAATATTATTTCAAAGTTCAAAAAAATAATTATAATTTTTAAAATTCAAAAAAAAAAAAAAAAAAAAAATATATATATATATATATATATATATATATATATATATATATATATATATATATATATATGTTACACACACACATATTGTTACACAGCAAGGCAGCCACTCTGTCTTGCTGTGTAACATATATATATATATTTATTAGGGCCTAGGCTGCGAGCTAGGCCCGCTATTTTGCAAACCATATTCTTTTGTGGTCTTAACTTGCGAAATTTATAATATATTATACCGTCAAAATGGATAATGAGTGAATGAAAAATTGATTCTCATAGTAGATCTATTTGAGTTGAAAAATGAAGTATACAATTTTGTTCATTTTCCTATTCGAAATGAGAATCAAATACTTGATAATTTTAATGGTTTTTTTGTGAAAGTATTTTGCATGTTCGGTCGTAATAAAGTAGAATTGTAATGATTGTCAATATTGTTGTTTGGTTATGTTCGACCCTATAATTAAAATAAAGATTTTAAAAGTACAAAAATAAAAAATTAAGGCGTTGATCTTAATATGATGACATCTAAAGCACTAATATGAACAAAAAATAAAAATAAAAATTTAAAATCACTAATCATACGTAGCAAGGAGGCAATTAACAAAATGAAGAGGCAATGAAATAATGAAGGATACGTTTTTTTTTTTTTTTTTTTTTTTTTTTTTTTTTTTTTGCACGATGAAGGATAATACTAAATTAATGGGATGATAGCTTATTTAAATTAGGTAATGTATTTTTTAATTATAGGGGTAATCAAATCATATACTTGTCCTTTCAAAAAAAAAATCATATATATACTTGTGTTTTAAAAAGTTATCAAAGAAACAATGTGTATAACTTTTATTTTCATTCCTTGTGTCTAACCCCATGAACCAAATATACCATTGAAGATCGACTTTTCCGTAAATAAAAAAAATATTAAAATTCATCATTATGTATACGCCTAACATTATTTGTCACATAATTCAATACGATTTTATTTAATACTCCGTAATATATAATGCATTGCCCACTTCATAAACCATTGAATCGAATAAGGTTTAAATTGGCCAATGAACGTAACCTGAAAATGCAATTAGGCCAATGAATGAAAAAAGTGTAATTAGGTCATTGAACACTTAAAAAATGTGCAATTAGGCCACTGAACACTCCAAATGTATGCAATTTCACCGGATAGCAGGTTACCATCAATTTTAGCAAGTTACCTGCTTAAGTGGTAGCTGAGTTGGCATTTTAAATAATTTTTAATAATTAATTTTAATAATTAATTAAAAAATTGAAAAAAAAAATTAAGCCACCCCATCGTTTTATTTTATTTTTTAATTTTTTTTTTAAAATTTACTATTACAATTTATGAAAAATTAGTTAAAAATCATTAAAAATGTCAACTGAGCTGCCACATAAGCAGGTAACCTGGTAAAATTGATGGTAACATGCTATCAGGTGAAATTGCATACATTTGGAGTGTTCAATGGTCTAATTATATTTTTTTTGTTCGGTGACTTAATTGCATTTTCAGGTTACGTTCAGTAGCCAATTTAAACCTTATTTCTTAAATCTTATGTCATGCATATGTTATTCGCCTATATATGACTATGTTGTTACATTTTAACTTACTTTTATTGAAAGAATAAGATTTGATATATACTGATCGGCATTGATATCGAGTTGTACTTACTTCACTTATATAAATACTAGTTTTTGATGCGCATTGCACGATTGAGATAATGCCCAATGTTTTCTTAAATAAGTATTTTAAAGTATATCAAGGTAAAATAATATTAGAATTGTTCATGCATAGATAATTGAATGTTGAATTTGTGTACTTAAATTGGTAATTCTAAGTTTACAAATGCAAGATAATATAGTCAAGATTGATTATAATTGTCAATAAAATAATTGTATGGGTATGGTTAAATTCAAATATGGGACATAAGGGAGAGCAAATAAAAATTAAAGCATAAAATATTAAATATATACTAATATTGTTTCATGAGATTGGATTTGAGGTAAGAGTTCTATTAAGACTTTAATATTAGAATTAGATTAATGTTGTAGTTATAATTCTATATTAGACTTTAATATTAGAATTAGACTAACGGTGAATTAACGGTACTTAATGGAAAAGTTAACGGATCGGATAATCATATAATTAAGGATAAATTAAGAAATCTCAAGAAAAAATTAACATTCTGAACAATCTGAACTATTCATTTGATTTAATAATTTGACGGTCATTTTTTCTACCCAATGTTTATAATTAAATAAATATTTGAAAGTATATACATTGCAATTTACAATATTTTCACTTAATGTTTTTTTTAGAATGATTTTCCCAAAACACATCTATATTTTTTAAAAAAATATTATTAAAACAATTATTATTATTATTATTATTATTATTATTATTATTATTATTATTATTATTATTATTATTATTATTATTATTATATGTATACCTTAGGTCATTTTAAATGTTAATTTAAACAGCTAATTTTTTCAAATATCTTTTTACGAACCGTTGATATAATTCGCTGGTCAAATCCGCTAATATAATTCGCTAACGATAACCGCTAACTGCGGATTGTCAAACAAGGATATTGCGAGGTAGTTTCTCACTTCAATTTGTTGTGTGATTTTAAATACTCTCTTTACAAATCCCTCAAGTAGTTAATATAATTGGCTTTATTAATTTAAATTTTTTAAATTTTTTCATGGTATTAATAAAATACTTGGTAAATAAATATATAACATTATTTTGTATTATAACTTTGATATTTAATTAAAAAATAGTACACAAAAAAAAAAAGATAATAGACAATATAGTGAATATAATCAATTGATGAATTTGAATATAAAGAATTTTTACATTGGAGAAAAATAAAGACAATATAACTAGTGAAATTATTTCTCTTAATTAATTTATTGATAATGAATAATTTTTTTTAATAAAGACATTGTAGGGACAATGTAGCGAATATAATCAATTAATGAATTTGAATTTTGAATGTAAAGAATTTTTATATTGGAGAAAAATAAAGACAATATAACTAATGGAATTGTTTCTCTTATTTAATTTATTGATAATGGATATTTTGTTTTGAATAAAGGCATTGTAGACATATAATTCTAAATTAAAGAAATGCATATGTATTATATTTTGTTGTAGCTACTAAATTATTATTTAATTATATATATATATATATATATATATATATATATATATATATATATATATATATATATATATATATATATATATATATAGAAGAGCGCTCATATGCGGCGGGGTCTTACGGTGCGGCGGTGCGGTCAAATTCCAGAATACACTAATAGTGTTAACAATATGCACCAACAGTGTAATAAAAACACACCCCAATGAAATGTAATAAAACATCACAAAATACACCACAGACTCAAAAAAACACACCATATAACTCACCACCCCCAATGGTGTATTTCCGAACAGTGTATGGTGTTTTTACTCACACCTAATGGTGTGTGTTTGGTGATGCAGGGCTTTGTTTACTCTGTTTTGTGTGGTGTATTTCCTAACGTTGATGGTGCATATTTGGTGAACTATTGGTGTTGCCGCACTGTAAGAAATAACCGCACCGTAAGACACTGCCGCACCTGAACCCGCCTATATATATATATATATATATATATATATATATATATATATATATATATATATATATATATATATATATATCTCTACAATTTTAATAAGAGCCAATAATGTTAGGCCCTTAACTGGAATAAAAAAAATGTCGGTCCTAATTGTTTCTTAAAATGAATGGTTCATATTATTTTGATTTTAGTATTTCTTAATGATTTTCTTTATTTACCCTTTATTATATTATTTTCTTCCCTTAAATAACCTTAAATTCTGTTAGTATAAACTTTCTTAACAGAATATTCCGTTAACTATTTATTATTCTTAACTTACTCATTAACTTTTATAAGAAAAAGTCTTAGGGTCGAACCACATCCCAATTAGAGTTGGCATAATTGTTAAACATATACTACGAATATGTTACAAAGTATTAAAAAATATAATATAAAATTTAATATAAACTTTGTTCAAATAATTAGCTCGTCTAAATACATAGGATTCAATGATTATAAACTAGGAACTTTGAAAATCATTTGATTTTTTTTCATTTAAAAAAAATAAATTTAAGTTAAGTTTTTTTTTTTTTTTTTTTCCGTTTAATTAATCTTATTTTGATTATTGAGAACAAAACTTAATATTTCAATTATGTTTTTATCAATGCATGAAAACTTCTAAAGAATTGAAATTTATAAGTTAATTTGTACTATATTATTATAACAATATATATTGTAACCTTATATTTTGAATTATTTATTATCATCCTCTATTGATAGTAATTGTCATTGAGAAACTCTCAAAACAGTTTGTCTCAACAACAAATGGAAATTAAAAAAATCAATGATTTCATTGTTGTGGATGAAAAGTATGTACGCCACTTTATTGCTCTTATTAAATTAAAAATAAATTAGTAGCTACAACAAAAAATAATACATATGCATTTAATTAATTTATAATTAGATGTCTATAATGCTTATATTTAAAATGAATTATTCATTATAAAAAAAATTAAAAAGATATATAATTTCATTAGTTATATTATCTTTATTTTATACAACTCAAAGATTCCTTACCTTCAAATTTATTAATTTATTATATTCACTACATTACCTATTGTCTTCTTTTATATTATCTTGTAATTAAATATCAAAGTCATAATACAAAATATGTTATATATTTATTTATTTACCAAGTATTTTATACAAATATAATAAATATTAATATTTTGTTCAATACTTTCATATGATAACATATGACACACATCTCACAACACATGAAACATGTAGGGGAAATTAAACTACCACTATTAAATATCAACATGTGCTTGTAAGATAAAGAGTTCATAGCACAACTAAAATCCAGTCATATACACAATAAGGCAACTCTAAAGCTTCCTACACCATAATCTCATTACATGATGAATCCCTCTATGCTACCAACCAAAAAAAAAAAAAAGAAAAAGAAAAAAAAGACATGTACTGAAGATGAAGACAATGACAATGCTACCCAAACGAGAATTAGAGAAATTTAAACCAAAAGTTGTATTTATTTATACTATCACTTTTAGACTAAGTATTTAGGCCTAATTGTACTTTTTTTTTTATTCAGTGACCTAATTGCATTTTCAGGTTATATTTAGTGACCAATTTAATTTGAACCTTATTCCATTTATTTTTGTGACAGTTATATATAATCAATCTCTCATATATTATCTTGCATTTATATACTTTAAATTATTGATTTAAATAAACAAATTTAACATTTATTTACCTATGCATGAACATCTTCTATATAATATTGCATTGATATACTTTGAAATACTTATTTAAAAAGAATCATTGAGCATTATCCCATTCGCGCAAAGCGCGTAGAAAAACTAGTCTACTATATATATATATATATATATATATATAATATATATATATATATATATATATATATATATATATATATATATATATATATATATATATATATATATATATATTATATATATATATATATATATATATATATATATATACACATATATATACTAATAAGAGCCCAAGAGAGTTAAACCTATAATGGGTAGAAAAAATGACGGTCAAATTTTTTAATCAAATGAATGGCTCAGATTTATCAGATTTTAATTTTTCCTTAAGATTTCCTAATTTATCCTTAATGAATGTGATTTTCCGTTAACTTTTCCGTTAAATATTATCTTTTCCGTTAATTTATGTTAGTTCACCGTTAACTTACTCATTGATTTTAATAAGAATTTAAAGGTCTTACGTTCGAACCTCATCCCAATCAAAGTTGACATAATTGGTACTCTATTTTACTCTTATTAAATTAAACTAGTTTTTTTTACGCGCATTGCGCGATTGAGATAATGCCCAATGTTTTTTTTTTTTTTTTAAATAAGTACTATAAAATATATCAATGCAAGATTATATTGAAATTGTTCATACATAGATAATTGAATGTTGAATTTGCGTATTTAAATAGGTAATTCTAAGTTTATAAATGCAAGATAATATAGTCAAGATTGATTATAATTGTCAATAAAATAATTGTATGGTTATGGTTGTAACCAAATACAGGAAATAAGGGAGAGCAAATAAAAATTAGGGCATAAAATATTAAATATATACTAATGTTGAAGAGCTAACTGCTGATTGCCAAACAAGGACATTGCGAGATAGTTTCCCACTTCAATTTGTTGTGTGATTTGAATACTCTTTTTGTCAATAAATTAAATCTCCCAAGTAGTTAATATGATTGGTTTAATTATACTTTTTATTTTTATTTTTTTATAACAATTATTATTGTTATTATTATTATTATTATTATTTGTTTAACAACATTGTTATATGGTGTGTGCGCAGGAATCATGTTTTTCGAATGTTTATATAGAATTGAGGGGCTATATGTGCACCATTTTGATAATTGAGGGGTAACACTTACACCACTCATAATTCAGAGGTGACATTGATAATTGGCATATTATAGACGGGCATTTTTTACAATTTTCCCTTATTATTATTATGAAATATATGTATACCCTTATGTCATTTTACATGTTAATTTTAACGGTTAATTTTTTCAAATATTTTTTACCAACCGTTGACATAATTCGCTGGTCAAATCCGCTAACGCTAACCACTAATTGTTGATTATCAAACAAGGACATTGCGATGTAGTTCTCACTTCAATTTATTGTGTGATTTGAATACTCTCTTTGTCAACAAATCCCTCAAGTAGTTAATATGACTGACTTTATTAATTATGTTTTTTTTTCATGGTATTAATAAAATACTTGGTAAATAAATATATAGCATTATTTTGTATTATAACTTTGATATTTAATTAAAAAATAGTGCACAAAAAAGATAATAGACAATGTAGTGAATATAATTAATTGATTAATTTGAATGTAAAGAAGTTTTACATTGGAGAAAAATAAAAACAATATAACTAATGAAATTATTTCTCTTATTTAATTTATTGATAGTGAATAATTTTTTTGAATAAAAACATTGTACACACATAATTCTAAATTAAAGAAATGCATATGTATTATTTTTTGTTGTAGCTACTAAATTATTAATTAGTTTAATAAGAGTAAAATAGACTACTAATTATGCCTACTTTAATTTGATTGGGATGAGGTTCGAACCTGAGATCTTTCTTATTAAAATCAATGAGAAAGTTAACGGTGAACTAACAGAAACTAACGGAAAAGATAATATTTAACGGAAAAGTTAACGGATAATCATATTCATTAAGGATAAATTAGGAAATCTCAAGGAAAAATTAAAATCTGATCAATCTGAGCCATTCATTTGATTAAAAAATTTGACCGCCATTTTTTCTACCCATTATAGGTCTAACTCTCTTGGGCTCTTATTAGTATAGTAGATAATAATTTAGTAGCTACAACAAAAAATAATACATATACATTTCTTTAATTTAGAATTATGTGTCTACAATGTCGTTATTCAAAAAAAATTATTCATTATCAATAAATTAAATAAGAGAAATAATTTCATTTATTATATTGTCTTTATTTTTCTCCAATATAAAAATTCTTTACATTCAAATTCATCAATTGATTATGTTCGCTACATTGTCCCTACAATGTCTTTACTAAAAAAAATTATTCATTATCAATAAATTAAATAAGAGACATAATTTTATTAGTTCTATTGTCTTTATATTTTTCCAAGTAAAAATTCTTTGCATTCAAATTTCAAATTCATCAATTGATTATATTCACTACATTGTCTATTATTTTTTTGTGCACTATTTTTTAATTAAATATCAAAGTTATAATACAAAATAATGCTATATAGTTGTTTTCCAAGTATTTTATTAATACCATGAAAAATTTTAAAAAATA
The DNA here is from genome assembly GCF_001879475.1 of Ipomoea nil. Classification (NCBI taxonomy): domain Eukaryota; kingdom Viridiplantae; phylum Streptophyta; class Magnoliopsida; order Solanales; family Convolvulaceae; genus Ipomoea; species Ipomoea nil. The sequence continues at coordinate 693,104 of NW_017617301.1, forward strand.
TAATTAATAAAGCCAATCATATTAACTATCTGAGGGATTTGTTGACAAAGAGAGTAATCAAATCACACAACAAATTGAAGTGAGAATTACCTCGCAATGTCCTTGTTTGACAATCAGCAGTTAGCGGATTATATTAGTGAATTTAACCCGCGAAGGTAAAAATATATTTGAAAAAATTAACTGTTGTTTAGATTAACATGTAAAATGACCTAAGGGTATACATATATTAAATAATAATAATAATAATAATAATAATAATAATAATAATAATAATAATAATAATAATAATAATAATAATAATAATAGTTTTAAAAAATAAAAAAATATAATTAAGCCAATCATATTAACTACTTGAGAGATTTATTGACAAAAAGAGTATTCAAATCACACAAGAAATTGAAGTAGGAAACTACCTCGCAATGTCCTTGTTTGGCAATCAGCAATTAACTTTTTAATATTAGTATATATTTAATATTTTATACCCTAATTTTAATTTACTTTCCCTTATGTCCCGTATTTGGTTTCAACCATACCTGTACAATTATTTTATTGACAATTATAATCAATCTTGACTATATTATCTTGCATTTGTAAACTTAGAATTGCATATTTAAATACGTAAATTTAACATTCAATTATCTATGCACGAACAATTCCAATATAATCTTGACTTGATATACTTTAAAGTACTTAATTTTTTTTAAAAAAAACATTGGGCATTATCCCAATTGCGCAATGCGCGTAAAAAACTAGTAATTTAATAAAAGTAAAATAGAGTAATAATTATGCCAACTTTGATTGGGATGTGGTTCGAACCTAAGACCTTTCTTATTAAAATCAATGAGTAAGTTAACGGTGAACTTGTTGGTGATAATGAACCACAATCGATTTAATATCCATAAAATAATATTTATATATATACACACGAAATATATATAAAATATTATTGGATATATATCAGAAATATATATATATACACACAAATATATATAAAATGGACCCAACGGTTATATATACATGTATATCTACGAAAAAGATATACCAATATATATCAACCAAAAAGAAAATATAATCCTTAGATTATAATTCCAAAACAACAAGAAAGAACGGATTTTTGCTTAGAGCATAATCCAAAACAAGAAAGAAGAAGAAAGAAAGTACGAGTTAGGCAAAGTACCTGTCTTTCCTTAAAACCTTATTTGCCACCTCCCAAAAGTGCTAGGAGCGTTGTGGCCTAAGTTTCCCAGGATAAAACATACAACGGTTCGACGTTTGAGCACCCAAACGAACGAACCCGGCGAACTAGAGCACGGGCAAAACACAGTAGCAAGAAAGGAGTAGGAGCCGAGTTTTTGAGAAGAAAATGTGCTTATCTTTGTGTGTTGTGTACTCTCGTGTTCTTCCCTCACTTGTTGCCTCTCACTATGCTATTCAAAGGCCTCTACTCCCACTCTTATATAGGAGGTTGGTACTTAATAGCATTATTATGACACATTAACCAACATAAATTCAATTTAAAAATTGAATTATAACGTTTGAAACGGTCGTACTTATTATCGAAATAATATCAACGGTCACGAACTTAATATTCGATTAATTCGTACCGACCATAACGACCAGTTTCAAAAATATCTGAGTGACCGAGAAGTCCGTACAAACTCGAAATTTTAACAAATTGAGACCAGAAATCACACCCGAGTGGTTCGCAAGCACCGAAACGGTGCAGCACGAATCAATGCATATAGCATTGACTCGTGCTCAGCACGAAAGTAGCTCACACGAAAGGAGTTCAAATGGAGCACGAAAGGATAGCTCATATTCAATTCACTAATTACACTTTCAATGCTTAATTATATGTAGCAACTTTCGTCCATGCATTAAAAGATTTATTTTAAGCCTTTCAATGCTATCATTGCTAAATTACATTTTCATGCAACTTTCGTCCATGCAAAAGTCATTGCATAACTTTCGTCCCAATTCCAAAGCTATATCATATTAAGCTTATTCCTTGTACATTTCGGGTACAACAAATCACAATAATTACTAATTTAATTAGCAACTATCTTAAGATTTTGACTTCTCTCGAAATAGGTTCACTTTGAGAATCAATTTCTCATTCACCTATTACCCATTTTGAGCGTACATTATATCAAATTCTTCGTCTCACTACGAAGAACCCGAATCCACCTTGGCCCGACCCAAATCGGAAGTGGATCCCACATATATTTGTACCACAAAATAATTACTCAAAATATCATTTTAATGCTATTTTTCCAACAGAACTAACAGAAATTAACGAAAAAGATAATATTTAACGGAAAAGTTAACAGATAATCATATTCATTAAGGATAAATTAGAAAATCTCAAGGAAAAATTAAAATCTGAGTCATTCATTTTATTAAAAAATTTGACCGCCATTTTTTTTACCCATTATAGGCCTAACTCTCTTGGGCTCTTATTAATATAGTAGATGTTTAGTGATATCATATTGTGTTGTGGAATTACTTTAGAGCAATAGAGCAACTACAACACATTGAACTTTTATTCTTATTTTTTTTCCAAATTTAGAGATGTCATGTAAGAGAAAGGCTGAGGAAAAAAAAATTAATTTTATTTTTGGTCCTAGATTTATAGTTGGCATTTTATTTTTAGTTTTTATTTATTTATTTTTTAAAATCATTTTTCTTTGGTCCTAATATTATTGTGGCATAACCATTTTTGGTACTCAATCAACAAAACCGTTTAAATTTCGTAAAATACAAGGGCATTTAGGTCTTCAATTATGATTTTTTAAAAAAAATAAAAATAAAAATATAGCAGGTTAACCCACTTTATATAAAAATGATCGAAATAATCTTGTATTTAATGATATTTCAACAATTTTGTTGACAGAGGACAAAAAATGATCATGCCATAATAATATTAGAATCAAAGATGAATATTCTAAAAAAGAAGGACTAAAAGTAAATTGTCAACTACTGCGAGATGAATATACTTCTATGGATGCTGCATGTTATATATACATACTGACAGAGTAATTATATTAATGCGCAATTAATTATAGATTTAAAGATGGTCCTGTGTTGTTAATTAGCTGCATTCAAAATGACAAAATGGCAACGCTGAGGCATGTGCCTAGTGGCTATTGGGTTAGAGAGGAGTCACATGTTGGCACATTAAGCAGCTTCTGTATACACCTACCTACACCAATCTACCCACTGTAACATATTCTCATAACATGCATGCATACTTTTTTTATTAAATTATTTCCCATATTGTATATATGATAGAGTATAGGTGCCAGCTACCTAGCTAATTCTTTTATAATTGCTCAAGTCTCAATTATTATAATAATTAATTAATTAATTAATTACAACACCTAATACTCTAGTTAGGATTACTTTTATAGGGTAATGTATGATGTATCATGTGTCCAGACTCCAGAGAATGAAATAGAACGGTAAACTTTCTTTTAAACAACTCTTTCTTTGTTACAGGAGTGGGGAATGAAATTGTTGACTCGTTTTTTGGTTCCCCTTGAGCCGATTTTTGAGGTAATAGTGTTTGGGATTTTTATTTTTTAATTTGGAAAACGGTCCATTCTAAATAGACATTTTATATCTCTTGTTTTGTTTGATTAGAGTAATTTAGTGATATAAGAAATTGAAAATAGTAAGATAAAATATGTGAACAATATGGGTGAAAGTGTGGAACTAGGTAGCAAACCGCAAATTATATCGTGCACTACGGTACATAATCGATTATGCTCCGAGCTTCAAAACGACGTCATTTTGTTTAATGAAAAGAAACGGCACCCGTTTCGCGCTATTTCGTAAAAAATAATTCCGTTATTCAGTTTCATTTTGTGTACACTGCAGTTTCAGTTCGATATAACTACAGTTTCATTTCGATATAATTACAATTTCATTCGACATTTATACACTCAAATATGTGAAAATGTTATTTAATTTTATTTTATATACACTATAGTTTCATTAAAACAAAACTACATGATCATTTCGATATAACTACAGCTTCAGTGCACAATATACACTCAAATATGTGAAATGTTATTCAGTTTCATTTTATATACACTGCAGTTTCATTTCACCACAACTACAGTATCATTTTGATATAACTGCCGTTTCATTTGATAATATATAAAATAATACGTGAGGCAGTGTTAGTTCAGATATACTGTAATGTCAGTTTAGATGCACTATAGTTTCAGTTGGTAATTAACACACCAAAAAATACGCGCTCCGTTAACAGTAACGGTGCACCGTTTCTTTACTTGAAGAAACGACACCGTTTTAACCGCGGTCCACGATATAACGCCTGGTAGCAAACTTAACCTGGTTTGGGTATTTTTAATATATGATCAAGTCAAATAATAAATACTCCGTACGTTTTACAATTCAATGACCCCGGCCCAATTAATACTCATAATTGGGCTCATCTAAAACTTCTATCAGGCCTGAAAATTTTGAGCCCATGCTGGCGATGCTGGCAAATTATTACATGGGTCATGGTCCATACAATGTTATATAAACCATAACAAAAAGTACATTTTTAATATATTAAATGTACATTATTTTTATATTGAATGTACATTATACTATATAATGTATACTTAGTACATGAATAATGTACATTCTCTGAATACAATGTACATTTTTAATATACTAAAAGTACATTATTTTTGTACTGAATGTGCATTATTTTACAGTATACAAAATATGGTCCACACAATAATGGTTGGGCGATGCTGGCAAATTATTGTGTGGACAATGGTCCACAAAGTGTTATGTGGACCATAACAAAAAATACATTTTTAATATATTAAATGTACAGTATTTTTGTATTGTATGTATATTATACAATATAATGTACACTCAATATAAAAATAATGTACATCCCCTGAATACAATGTATATTATTTTTGTACAGAATGTACATTATTGTTGTACTGAATGTACATTATTTTACAGTATACAAAATATGGTCCATACAACTTGTATGGACCATGGTCCACACAATAATGATTGGGCGATGCTGCTAGTTCGATTGTTATGCCATGGACTCAAGGTGGACCCAGGTCTAAAACGCACGTCTGGACACCGTTTCTCAGTCAATGATATATATATATATATATATATATATATATATATATATATATATATATATATATATATATATATATATATATATATATATATATTGTGAATATAGAGTTCAAAAATTGTGAATATAGATTCAAAAATTGTATTATAATGGTGATATAATTGTGAATATACAATTTGTTGTAACCCATTAGCTCAAACAATGATCAATGTAATTGAAGAAGGTAAGAAGCAAGGAAAAGAGGATCATCTTGTTCATTCATCTGTATATCATCATACAACCATAACACCTTTATATATAGTGTACAAACATAACGGAAAGTATAATAGAGACATAAATACATGAACCGTTACAACTGTTATATAATCTATAATAATGTCCACATAATGATTATATTTATAACACTTCCCCTTGGACATTATTTGTCCATGACCTTGCCTCGTTAAAAACTTGCTAGGAAAACCCTAGACAAAACCTAGACAAAAAAAAAGTACAATAGAAAATATATTCATGCCTCATTAAAAACTTCACTAGGAAAATCACGTGGGAAAAACTTAGTTGAATAAAAGAGTACATAATATATGTAAAACATATATTGTATTGGTCACCTCATTAAAAACCTTAACTTAAGAAAACCATGTGGGAAAAACTTAGTTAAGGGAAAAAGAGTACATCATAAGCCCTTCAGGGCATAATCTGTATAATCTTCAGGATTTTGGAGTTTGTTCATTTATTAACCAATTATTTTGCAACTTTTTCCCATTGTCATTACTATATCATACTCATGCCTCGTTAAAAACCACACTTGAAAACCCATTGGGAAAAACCTAGTGAGGAAAAGAGTACATGGTATGTATATGCTGCAAAAAGTATAACTATTAGTCCTTTTAAGACCCAATCTACATGATTGACCAATCTAGAGGATTGACTCGAGTGAATGTAATTCTCGTCTCCCCCTGAATATAACAATCTTCAAGTTCTAAATAGCTTAAATATAATGATTTTTCTTTACCTACACATATCAATCTTATGGATATTTTGTAGGTATACATTTGCTAACTTGTCACTGGAGCAAACCTTCTGAACAAATATTTTATCACTCTTCTGGAGTTCATGTGGATCAAGGTATTTTATATCATGAAAAACTATATACTTTTTTATCTGTAACAAGTATGATGACTTCATGCCAAAAAGCATCAATACGAGTATTTGTACCTTGATTTGCTATTTGTTATCTCATCTCATAACTTAACATCATCAAACTCTTTATATATTTCATTGATGTTTACACCATAAATATTGACTGAGATAATAAATAAGTCCATTATCAACTCTTTATTGAGCACATAATAGTACATATTATTCCTTCTATATGAGGATAATAACCCCATTCGCAACTCTTTAAAAAGTAAATAATGGCACATGATAATACTTAAGTAAATCCTCATTTCGGGAATTATAAATCCATTAGGGATTTTTCAAGATAAACTAGAGGATATATTTAGGATATTTTCAAGAGAAAACGATATTTGAGTTTCCCAATCACATATAACATTACTAGGCATGTTTATGATAATATATTTTCATACTTTGTTATGGGGGAGAAAATACCTTTAGTCAATTTATTGACTATAAGAAAGATCATAGTTAGTAACTTACTAACTTTTATACTTCTTATATTTGATTTTCATTCATCACATTTTGAGAAAATCCATCAAGAATTTTAAATATAAGTAACAAGTTACCCATATAAATATGTGATAACTATAACTATTAGCTACACATCTAATTTATTTACTGCTAGTTTTATTGAATAGCGAAATATAAAGCCATGACTAATATTGGGTCTCTGCGAAAACCCTCCACTCACCATTTATTAGCGAGTTTTGATGTGTATGCCTTAATTGCTTTTTTCTATCAAAACATTTAGCACGCTGCAGACGTTATGCTACTGTTTTCATTTCTGGATACAGATTTAAGCATTTATGAGCAATAGAGGCAAAATATGTTGTCGACAACTGTAACAACTTTGTAAATAATTAAATATCTTTTATACACATGGCAATTTTGTATCAAACCAAATATATGGCATTTACCAAGAGTATTTGAATTTGGTTGTTCCGCTTCCCCAATATTTTAGTTATTTGGTGCACCTACAATTTTACTGGGGGTTTTCGCCTTCTAGACAAATATCTTCAGGATAAAATTTCTATATTTCTGGAGTGACGAAATTTCTTCACTAGATCTAGATTTGCAAATTTTTAAACCAATATATGCTTCTGGCATAATGGTAGAGATGTTTAGTCCTAGTTGGAGATTTCAACTCTTAAAATATTTTCTATGGACTTAGTCACTCCTTGGGATTTCTAGCAGATAATTTGTTCAATGTCTGAACTTCTGGTTCTATAAGGCTAGTACATGGGTTTGAAGATTTTTATCAATTTCTCGGCATTTAATTAATTAGAAATTTCAAATCTCCCCCTAATGCCGAGAAAAGATCTTATAATGAAACCAACATCACTGTTGATTCCTCATGATGGGATATAGCTAGAAGTGTCGCATACTAAAAAAAATTGAACGCAGATAGGGAAATGCATCATGTACTAGCGTATGTGATATGTAGTGGTTCAAGATATTTGAAGGTCCCCAAAAAAACATATTTCCTCCAAAATTGCTTACTTTGCTTTTCAAACAGAGCTCTACTAAGATTTAGAGCTTTAGTTAAAAAAAAAATGATATTGGGTAACTTAAATAAGTGTTTCAAGACAATTAGAGAAACAAGTAGAGTACTCAACATACAATGGAGTGAACTCATCAAGATAACATATCATAATTTTCGTCTATTTATTATGCTTTCTAAAATAAACAATTAAACATCAATTTGGATGCATGGCATGGGTGATACTAAATGAAATTGCACCGTGACACTTGTAAAATAAAAGCTATGTGTTTTTACTTGTTAATTAAGATATGCACCAATTAAGTTAATTAATTTAAACTCGTTTAAGCAAGTATAAATAATAACTGCAGAAAGCATAAAGTAATTAAAAACACAAAGTAATTGTTACGCAATTCGGAGCTCCTTCTCCTACGTCTGCGGGGCAACCCACGTCTGCCCAATCCACTATAGATGTTCACCAAAAGGAGTATTACAAGAGGTAAATGAAGACGGTCTCCAGCCTTTACCACTACCACTCTTTCTAACACCTATCCAGGACTGACACACGAATACCCGAACAATCTTCACAAGTTGTTTCAGCAGTACCACGTACTGATCATGTAGTACAGATTAAATACTCTTAGGAATTAAATAATAAATCACATTAAAAATCAATATCTTAGTAAATCAGGATAGCTCTCTCAAATTTGTAATAATCAGCTTGGCAACTTCTTCATTCGAACAACAGCTTTTTATAATCCTTCATGAGCTCCTTTTTTGATCCACAATCGTAGCCATCTTTCTTGCTTTCATTTGTTCGAATAAGTCCCAGCCACATATCTTATTCTTTGAATGCTTCATCATTAACCAATGCATGCTAGCTACTAATTTTGTACACACATGGTCCATAAAAGAAATAAACCTAACAACATTAATTTAATTTAATTCTAGTAAGGCCAATAAATAAAATAGCCAATATAGTGTAAATTATTTTACACTTACAATCTCCCCCTTTGGCATTTTATTTGGGAAAACTTGAGTATCAAATACTTTGGGCAAGAATCAATTTAATTTTATTTATAGCCCTTAGTATAGGTACTTAACAAGACACAAAAAATATAAAACCAAAAAATAACAAATTAAGTTCTTTTGGGACCATTTGTGAATAGAGTACCTGATTAGAAATTCTTCAAGTCTTGGATCACACACAGAAGCATTGAATTCATAGCATACCATATCAAAGATTAATTTGTGCATGTGAGAGAGCATAACCCAAAACATCCATACAACTAGTTAGGAGCACCAAACACTCCCCCTAACTGAAATAATTCTATTATTTCCATACTAACTAGCATAAATACTTCCAAAAATATAACCACTGCCAAGTAATTCCGTAGTCATCCAATACTTGAAAAAAAAAATTCAGAAGTGTCCAAAATACTCCAAAGAACCATAACAATACTTGAAAACCAAATTTTCAGAGGTGCCCAAAATCCAAAATTTTCAGAAGTGTCCAAAATCCAAAATACTCCAAAGAACCGTAATACTCCCCCTTATTCCTAACTCCCCCTTTTTGCCAAATAAATGACAAAGGAATGTGAACATCATAATAGTGGATTAGTTTTACCGTGCAGACGGGGTGCCCGAAACTGAGCCGTCATCAGAATCATCAGTAACAGATATCATACACCAAGAAGATAAAGCCTCATAAGCAATCCCATCCAAAATATTCTTCAGAAATAATCTCATCAAGTAGATAATCCAAGAAGAATCCAAATAAGGTGATTAATTATAAAATGAGACCCCAGAGATTATGATAAGCCAAATAAAACGATAACCCAAGTAGATAATCCAAAAACTGATAGAGTCCAGTAAGAAAATCCATATATACCCAAGAAGTCCAATATAACCGAAAATACCCTAGAAAATACCCAAGAAATTTGTTCATAAGAGATTAAGAAGAACTCCCCCTCAAAATGTACATCGTGATTGTTTCCTTTGCCAAGAATTTCACATTAGCTTGAAGCTGTAATTTGGACTCCATAATAAGTTATTTGCTTTGTTTGAACCTGCAGAAGATTTTTTTAAAAAAAACGAGAGTCCTAGAGCCATGCACACGCAACTTGCAAACAACTCAGCAAAACACATAAGAAAAAAAAAAATTCAGGAATTTTCAATTCTCAATTCGAGTCAAACAAATTATCAAATAAAACAGTAAGCACATTCATGTAAAGCAAGCCAAAGATTCAAAATAAGTCAAATTTAGACACAGACACATATGAACCAAATTTAGGCATAGATTCAGGCCAGATAACAATTGAGGCACAGATAGCGCGGGAAACATATGAATAAACACACATACGGTCATGACCGGACCAAACAAACCACAATCACATAAACATAAAGTAACACAAGAGAATAAACACATTAATCAATTTGCACCAAATTAAACAAATCAAAAGGAACACTTTAATCCATGCAAATTAAACGAGCACTTTAAAGAGTAACCCAGGCAAATTAAAAGAACACTTTAAAGATAATGAATCCAGAATGATCAAATGTATCTGATGTGTGGAGAAATTCAGAGATACACACATGTAGAAGTGGGAATGAATAATTCATGTTCAATTTTACAGCCACTCACATAAAATAAAAGACAAAATTCGTCTTAGGCACATTTAAAACAGAGAAAAAAATATAAATGGCAAACGAAGACTGCGAAACAAGATTGGCAGTAAAAAATTGTAACACATTAGGATTCTCAAACTCGGGTATTGAGGTAATACCAATTAAAGGAGAAAAGTTAGAGTGTGTACCAGCTTCCTGAGTGTTTGAAGCCTTCAAAGTACTTACGGTCAGATTGAGTTCCCACATCATCTAAATGAGACACCTTCCTCTTTTCTGCAGTACCTGAAACAGACAGTTTCTCCTTTCCCTTTCGGGAAGTTTTAGATAGAGGTACAATGATAAAGGGAACCGAGTCTTGGTTAGGTGAAACAGAAATGGGTGCATGTTCAGACTGAGTTTTAAAAGCAGAAAAAGTAATGGGGATTGAAAAAGGCCGAACAAGACATGGGTAGAACATAAACATGTTGTGCAATATTGCGAATAGAAAAAATAGATGGCAAGGAATTCACCAAATCAGATAAAGCCACTAAATTATCAGTTCTTCTGGGTAAATTGTGAGTCAAAGGATCATAAGGTTCACCAGGTAAAGGTAAATTTCGAATATCAAAATTATCATGAGATATGGGAGACACGAATTGATCAGGCAAAGAGACATTAAAATCAATTTTTCTAGATGACGATTGATAGGGCGCAGTGTCTAAAGGAGAAGAAGAGGCAGGAATTACCATTGTGAGGAGAGCCGAGAGACACAGGTTCTGGTAGAGATGCATCTGAGACAGCGCCTGTCACAGGAGGAATTGTCCAGGGTGCAGCGGAGATGTGGCGAGCCAGGGCAAGCATTTGTCTATGTTCTTTGTCTGTGAGCCCTTCAAGAAGAAAAACATCCGATTTGATTGTGGCAAGAACCCTATCAGTAGCTTCAGGAGATAAGGGAGACTCGGCATCTATTATTTTGTGAAAAAGATTTGCCCTTTCAGATGGAGATACAAAGGAGAGAAATGAGTTCTCCATTAATGGGAGCTTCGAAAAGAAACAGATGGCGTGACGGGTGGATGATGAAGAAGACGAATGAGTGTTGTCTCGACTAGGCTTAGTGGAGGTAATAAATGAGACAAAAAAAAAATTTAATTGTGAGGGGATGTCTTCTAAAAAGCCGTGTAGTGATAGGATGGTTAGAAGGCTTAGGTGATAATGTAGGCTATTGAGTAGGAGTAGGAGAGAGAATATGTGTTTGTCTTGAATTAGTCTTCTATATGTAACACACAAAAAAAATAAGATGGGAGTATATAAAAAAATCGAACATCTGAGGATGTGAACAATGGTCGAACCACCATGTTATCCCTGCATTAACACTCATGTAGAAAAAAATAACTGTTAAAAAAAATAAAATGAAAGAGAAAAAAAATTTACCTGCGCGAGGAAATTAGACAGTAAGATTGCCTACGCCAGTCACCTGACCTTTGATACCGTCACCAAAGGTAACTTCACCTTTACTACTATTTACGTTGTTCAGGAATTTGACATTTCCTGTCATGTGACGGGAACACCTGCTGTCAAAATATCATTTCTCTTCTCTTTCTGCACTTTTAGAGTGAAACGAAACAAACGGTATATAATCAGTCTTTTTAACCCAAACTTGTTTTGTGAAAGGTTGTATGTTCTTGTGCCTGAACTTCTCGATTCTTTGATCCTTGTAGAAATAGTAGCATTCAGGTCTGGTATGACCGCGTAACCTGCAATAGTGGCAAACAGGATTATATAGTTTATAATGCATCTTATTTGCGCTTACTTTACCATAGGGGCATTTCATAGTGCTGGATTCAGGGATGTCATCTGGTTCAGGTCCAGATGCTTTGACAAATACAGTCTTATCTTTGGAGTTACTTCCAGTGAAGCCCAAACCAAATTTTGCAGAAGTTTTCCTGCCGGAATCAAGAATCTTATCGAGTGTTGAAGTGGTATCCATCATTTGGATTTGTCGTTTGTAGGTGCTGAGCTCCTGTTTCAAATTTTGAACTTCTTGTTGGAGTTTTGCTTCTCGGTCAGCTGCTTCCTTAAGAAGTACATTTCTGGTTTGTACTTCGTTTTGAAGTCTTTCCTCTCGACCTGCTACTTCTTTAAGCAAAACATTCCTATCAGCTACTTGATTTTGATATACTTTATTTGCATTTGTTACAATCTCTATTTCACTAGCTAGCTTGCAGTTCATTTTTCTTAAAGCTTCCCATTTGGGATACAACTTATTAAATTCAGCTTCAAAAGATAAAGCATTTTGTTCCACATCTTCTGCAGAGACATAGTCACCACCTTCTGAGTCTTCAACAGGTTCTGAACTGTCAGTAAATCGTGCCGTAAATGCAACAAAATTACCCGAAATTTTCTCGACATCTGACCCAATTGGTTCAACGTCGGGCTCGTCATCGCTCCAGGTAATGGCTGACATAGACTTTTTGCGTCGAAGATAGGTGGCGCACTCAGCTTGTACATGTCCAAATCCCTCGCATTCATAACACTTGATGCCTTTGTTGTTAGACATTTCTTTGGACTGTCCTGGACGTGAGACAGACTGTTTGGCGTTTGGTACCCCTGTCCTAGGTGCAGTTTTGAATGACGTCGCTCGCTTTTGAGAATTTCTGTTGTGTGTGTTTTTGGATACCTGTTTCAAAATTTTGGAAAACTGTTTAGTTAAGAACGCAACTGTATCATCACTAGTTTCATCTGTATCGGTTACTACATTATTTTCTTAAGCGGAAAAAGCAATATTTTTTTGTTTTTTCGTATGATCAGTTAAAATCTCCATTTCATATGTTTTAAGATTTCCGATTTGCTGAGTAACATATTTTTTCTCCCAGCCATCATGCTCTTGGATGGCTGTGACTTTCATTCGGAACCTGGGCGGTAAAGATCTCAGTATCTTTTTGACGAGTTTCTCTTGCGAGAATGGTTCACCAAGGACCATTGCACGATTTGCCAGTTCCTGTATGCGAGTATGGAAGTCGATGACTGTTTCATCTTCGTTCATGCGCAGTTCTTCGAATTCTAACTGGACCATTTGCAGCTTCGACTGTTTTACAGAGGTAGTTCCTTCGTATGTTGACTCAAGAGCCTCCCAAGCACCTTTAGCTGAAGGAATACCTGCAACAATTGAAAACTGGCTTTCATGCATAAGAGAATAAATTGTGTCTAAAGCCTTATCATTGTTTCCTGCATTGGTTATCTCTGTTTGAGTCCACTCAATCTCTGGCTTAGTGACTTCTGTTCCATCAGTGCTGGAACTGGGTTTAGTGGGATGTGTCCAACCTGACACCACAGACCGCCATACGGCTTCACCTTTAGCTTTTAAATGCGTACGGGTGCGAGCCTTCCAATATGCGTAGTTGTCGCCGGTAAACTGGGGAAGGACTTTAGTTCGCTCCATTCTGTAACACTTAACACCCCGTGAGATCAAACAAATAAGTAATAAACAGATAAATAATAAAAGCCGCTGAAGATATGAATTCAAGAGGCACGGAATCGCCAGATCGATAGACTAATAAATTAAGTCTACAGGCTCTGATACCAAATGAAATTGCACCGTGACACTTGTAAAATAAAAGCTATGTGTTTTTACTTGTTAATTAAGATATGCACCAATTAAGTTAATTAATTTAAACTCGTTTAAGCAAGTATAAATAATAACTGCAGAAAGCATAAAGTAATTAAAAATACAAAGTAATTGTTACGCAGTTCGGAGCTCCTTCTCCTACGTCTGCGGGGCAACCCACGTCTGCCCAATCCACTATAGATGTTCACCAAAAGGAGTATTACAAGAGGTAAATGAAGACGGTCTCCAGCCTTTACCACTACCACTCTTTCTAACACCTATCCAGGACTGACACACGAATACCCGAACAATCTTCACAAGTTGTTTCAGCAGTACCACGTACTGATCATGTAGTACAGATTAAATACTCTTAGGAATTAAATAATAAATCACATTAAAAATCAATATCTTAGTAAATCAGGATAGCTCTCTCAAATTTGTAATAATCAGCTTGGCAACTTCTTCATTCGAACAACAGCTTTTTATAATCCTTCATGAGCTCCTTTTTTGATCCACAATCGTAGCCATCTTTCTTGCTTTCATTTGTTCGAATAAGTCCCAGCCACATATCTTATTCTTTGAATGCTTCAGCATTAACCAATGCATGCTAGCCACTAATTTTGTACACACATGGTCCATAAAAGATATAAACCTAACAACATTAATTTAATTTAATTCTAGTAAGGCCAATAAATAAAATAGCCAATATAGTGTAAATTATTTTACACTTACACTAAACATGTTTTCTTGTGAATCAACAATATGCATACTTCACCGATAAATTATACGGATGCATTCATATTGCAATTGTGAATCCACAAAATGCATACTTCACGGTTAAATTATACACATGCATTCAGATTGTAAAATTTTTTTAGGAAAAAACCTTAACACATTTTTACACCAAATTTTGCAAATATGAAATTCAGCAAGTCTTGAAAGTACATAAAAATAATTTCATGTCAATCCAAGGCGTGGAAGTATTTTTCTCAAAATTTTTCCCAACATTACTCCAGGCAGAAAAATAATTGGCAGCACATTGTCAAAACTTTACAGAATTTTTCTGGAACAACCAAAGCATATTTTTAAGAAAATCTTTTCACAGACATCAAATACCACAAGTCTAGGTTCTACAGAAAAAAAATTTCATGCCAAAAGGAGTTCAACAAGTATTTTTCATGATTTTAGTTTTCAAACTGCGCCTATCAGAATTTTTCAAGCATGCCTCAAATGTTATGCAACTAAATTTAACATTCAAGAGATACATTCAAACCAAGTACTTATAAAATCTTTGTAGGCATGTAGCGCAAGGCATCTTATTAAAATAATAGGTAGAGGACTATACATTCCCTAATACAAATCCCGTCATTATGTATGTTCAGACATTACGTAAATGTTGTCCTTAACACAAAAGAAACGTAAAACAATATATGTAAGTAGAACTGTGGAAGATCACAATCCCCACAACTTGACCACGTCTGTGATCATCCCAAGGATCTCCATTGTCTGCCGTTACTAAATCCACTTTGAACACCTTTAAATTTAAAATGGTAGTTCTTGCTGAGAAGCGTTTCTTTGCATATATACAGTGAATATAGAATTGAATTCAATGATGAAGTACTAGCTTCTAAGTTATAAACACATTGTCAAAGTCGAGGGATCTATAACCACATTAAACACATTAACAGGCATGCACTGATAATAAATATACACACTTTGGAATGCTGCTCACCGTAGAGACTATTGGTCAATCCAAAACATATATGCTCAGGCCACAAGAATATATATCAATATGTCTCATGTATCTATGAAAATAATGAATATTAATACTTAGCTTTGTTATCCTCATTGACGGTGGTGCTTGGTTGGTCCTTGTAACTCCATATTATTAATTCCTATTTGAAATTCGAACAACCAAAGTAGTTTGTCGCAAAGCCAATTGCCGGCAACCATGGAGTCCGATCGACGGTGTCTTCGCCAATTTCGACTTCCGATCGTGGCACGGACAGTATGGCTGCTGTCGCCCCATCATCGCGGTCAATTGTTTATGGTCAGATCGTTGATCAGCGGAGACCAACACCGCCATCCGTGTCATTTGTTCGACGTCTCCAACGGCCGGAAAACCTCCGGCTGTGCTCCGACTTCGGCGGAAGACGAAGGTGGCCGATCAACAATCAGACCATGGGAGAAGGATCCCTACCACCCGATCCTTGATGAACTGGCTGGATTGCCGCCTCGCCGGGAACTGCGCTGCCGACAAAGACCGTGATGATTTGCGACAAATCTCCACCGCATTAGATCTCTCCGCGGGGAATTTTTGAATTCATTACTCGATGAAGACAATATTGCGTGGAAATTCGCTATCTGCAATAACGACTGCTTCAAATCGCGAAGTAGTGGAGACGGTGGATGTGGAAGTCGGTGTCTTCTGTTGCGTTCTCCCTCTTTGCTTCACTTTCAATCGCCAGAAGATCAGCGTGATCGTGGCGTATCTTCTCCGATCGTTCAGATTCTGGCCGCGGATGGCGTCTTCTTTGAGTAAAGTGCCGATAACGTGTTGTAACCCATTAGCTCAAACAATGATCAATGTAATTGAAGAAGGTAAGAAGCAAGGTAAAGAGGATCATCTTATATATTCATTCATCTGTATATCATCATACAACCATAACACCTTTATATATAGTGTACAAACATAACATAACGGAAGATATAATGGAGACATAAATACATGAACCGTTACAACTGTTATATAATCTATAATAATGTCCACATAATGATTATATTTATAACACAATTTAAAAATTGTGAATATAGAATTCTGCAATCGTGAATATTGAGTTCTGCAATTTTGTATATTGAGACCTAAAAATTGTGAATATAGAGTTCTGCAATATAGAGTATAACTACAACTTGACAAAATTACTTGATCCTCTTTTAGAGCAAAACATACCCATAAATCGAATAGTAGTGAAATCACACTTTAACAATCATAACTAGCTTGAGTCATATAATATCAAAAGCCCAAAATATTTTAACTTATACTAACCCTAAAATGGGTATTCAAAATGGTAGAGATTCCAAAATAGGTTATGAGTTTTGCAAAATAATGTGAGAAGAGTTAACCACTCACCTAGAACATCCAAATCTTAGCTAATTAGCTCACTCAAATACTCCTTGTCAAAATCCCTTATATTTTCAAACATCAATCTTAGGGCTCCAATGTTAAACCCAACTCAAAAAGAGTGAACTATGGAGGTCAAACTCACATAGAATACTCCAATAACTTGAGACCTAAGCTTGATACTACTACAGAATTCACATACAACGTCGGGTCTTTTACGTCGGCTATATACATAGCCGACGTTAAAAACATGTAATTTTTTTTAATAATTAAGTTTATAACGTTGGCTATTTAGTAATAGCCGATGTTATAAATAAAAAATAATAATATAAAAGAAATACATAACCTACGACGTCGGCTGTATTAATAGCCGACGTCGTAGGTTGTTAATTAGTTTTTTTTTTTAAAAATTATTTATATATAACATTGGCTAATTCCTTTTAGCCGACGTTATATACTAAAAAAAAAAGGAAGAAATAAATATAATACAACGTCGGCTAACTATCTAGTCGACGTCGTATTCTTTTTAATTATTTTTTAAAATTTTTTTTACTTTATAACGTCGGCTAAATAATTTAGCCGACGTTATAAAGTTTATAAATAAGCCCAGATCTGAGACTTACGGTCAGACGCACCACCACATCTTCTCCTCCCCACCGCATCTTCTCCTCACCACCACATTTACGCCGTTACTTCTTCCCACTGCTTCCGCCGCCGCTGCAACTCGCTGACGTCGTCCACCCCGCTGCATCGTCCACATCGCCGACGCTGTCGCTGCAACTCCTTCCCCGCCGCTGCAACTTCAACCCCGCCGCCGCCGCTTCACCCTCTCCTCCCCGTCGCCAGCCATCGACGCAGACCGGCCCTGCCCTCCGCTGCCGCCGCCAGCCATCGACGGTAAGTTTTATAATTTTTTTTTTAATTATTATTAATTAATTTCGAATTTTATTAAATTTATTTACAATTTAGGGTTTGTTTGTATATATTTGTAAGTTTTATTGATTAGTTTCAAATTTTCGTCAATTTATTTGCATTTTAGGGTTTATTTGTATATATTTGTAATTTTTATTGATTAATTTCAAATTTTAGTCAATTCATTTGCATTTTAGGCTTTATTTGTATATATTTGTAATTATTATTGATTAATTTCGAATTTTAGTCAATTTATTTGCATTTTAGGGTTTATTTGTATATATTTATAATTTTTATTGATTAATTTCGAATTTTAGTCAATTCATTTGCATTTTAGGGTTTATTTGTATATGTTTGTAATTATTATTGATTAATTTCAAATTTTAGTCAATTTATTTGCATTTTAGGGTTTATTTGTATATGTTTGTAATTTTTATTGATTAATTTCGAATTTTAGTCAATTCATTTGCATTTTAGGCCTTATTTGTATATATTTGTAATTTTTATTGATTAATTTCGAATTTTAGTCAATTCATTTGCATTTTAGGGTTTATTTGTGTATATTTGTAATTATTATTGATTAATTTTGAATTTTAGTCAATTTATTTGCATTTTAGGGTTTATTTGTATATATTTGTAATTATTATTGATTAATTTCGAATTTTAGTCAATTTATTTGCATTTTAGGCTTTATTTGTATATATTTGTAATTATTATTGATTAATTTCGAATTTTAGTCAATTCATTTGCACTTTAGGGTTTATTTGTAATTATTATTGATTAATTTCGAATTTTAGTCAATTCATTTGCATTTTAGGGTTTATTTGTATATATTTGTAATTATTATTGATTAATTTCGAATTTTAGACAATTCATTTGCATTTTAGGCTTTATTTGTTTATATTTGTAATTATCATTGATTAATTTTGAATTTTAGTCAATTCATTTGCATTTTAGGGTTTATTTGTATATATTTGTAATTATTATTGGTTAATTTTGAATTTTAGTCAATTTATTTGCATTTTAGAGTTTATTTGTATATATTTGTAAATATTATTGATTAATTTTAAATTTTAGTCAATTTATTTGCATTTTAGGGTTTATTTGTATATATTTGTAATTATTATTGATTAATTTTGAATTTTAGTCAATTTATTTGCATTTTAGGGTTTATTTGTATATATTTGTAATTAGTAGTCTATTTTCACCACAACAATTATTTTAGATAGAGTTGAATCAATGTTAACAAAAGTTTAATTGGAATTAATATTATCCTAGATTGACTTGTGATGGATAAAAGTTGGATGAAAGCTTCTCGGTTGAGTAAGGAATATGATGCCAAAGTTAGAGAATTTATAGAGTTTGCAAAACGTCATCTTCCAAATAATGATGCAACGTTTTGGTGTCCTTGTAAGAAGTGTTGCAATCTAAAACTATTAAGTGCCAAAGACATATATGATCATCTAATTTGTGATGGAATTAATCAAAATTATACAAAATGGATATGGCACGGTGAAGGAGGAAGAGAGACTAGTACATCTAACATGTATGTTGACAACGAAGCAAATGAAGATGATGAGTCTGAAGATAGGTTGGACGAAATGTTCTGTGATGTTGGAGAAGAGTTCACAAATCGATCAAATGAGTTGGATGAATTATTAAATGATTCAAAACAGCCTTTATGGCCGGGTGTAGTAAATATACTCGCTTATCTGCTGTTTTGAAATTATTCAACTTAAAAGCTGGGAATGGATGGAGCGACAAGAGCTTTACTGCTTTACTTGATTTAATAAACGATATGCTTCCAGAAGATAATGGACTCCCGAAGAGTACATATGATGCAAAGAAGATTATGTGTCCCATGGGTATGGAGTATGAAAAGTGACATGCTTGTCCTAACGATTGCATATTATTTAGGAATGATTACAGAGAATCGAATGCATGTCCGATCTATGGGGCATCTCGGTACAAAATAAGAGAGCATGTTGTTGGTAAGTCAAGTTCGAAAGGGCCACCAACTAAAGTTATGTGGTATCTCCCAATTCTTCCAAGATTTAAGCGTATGTTTGCAAATCCAAGCGACGCGAAAAACTTAACATGGCATGCAGATCAAAAAATTTCTGATGGCAAGCTTCGACACCCAACTGATTATACTCAATGGAAAACCTTTGATAATGTTTTTCTTGAATTTAGCAATGAGTCCAGAAATCTTAGACTTGGCCTTTGTACAGATGGTATAAACCCCCACGGGAACCTAAGTAGCAAGCATAGCTCGTGGCTAGTTATGTTAGTGATTTATAATCTACCTTCTTGGTTGTGTATGAAACGCAAATATATATTACTGTCCTTCATGATTTCTGGCCCAAACAACCCGGTAATGATATAGATGTCTTTTTGGCACCTTTGATTGATGACTTGAAAAAATTGTGGGATGAAGGTGTGTTAGTGTTTGATGCCTACCGGAAAGAGAATTTTAAGTTGCATGCTATGTTTTTTTGCACAATCAATGACTTTCCAGCTTAAGGAAACCTGGCTGGGTATAGTGTCAAAGGACATAAGGCATGCCCTATATGCGAAGATAATACATGTTATACACAACTTGTCCATGGCAGAAAAACAGTCTACTTGGGTCACCGGAGGTTTCTTGATAGAGCTCACCCTTACAGGAGATTAAAAAAGGCTTTCAATGGGCAACAAGACTATACAGATGCTCCACAATCAATGACTGGGATTGAAGTTTATGAACGTGTAAAAGGTATAAATGTTACTTTTGGTAAAACTCAAAAGCTTAAATCTCAAAGAGGTAAGAGGTTAAGAGCTAATGTTGAGGTACCTCCAAATGAAAAGAGTCCATGGAAAAAGAAATCCATATTTTTTTATCTTCCATATTGGAAGACATTAGATGTGAGACATAGTATTGATGTGATGCATGTGGAGAAAAATGTGTGTGATAGTCTTGTTGGAACTCTTTTAGATATAAAAGGTAAGACTAAAGATGGACTCAATGCTAGATTAGACTTGATTGAAATGAACATAAGAGCAACATTAGCTCCACGCCAAGGGGATAAGAAGACATATTTGTCTCCAGCTGCTCATACTTTATCAAGAAAGGAGAAAATAAGTTTTTGTGAGTGTTTACGTGGAGTCAAGGTACCACAATGGTACTCATCAAATATTAGAACACTTGTGAATATGCAAGATTTAAAATTGGTGGGATTGAAATCTCATGATTGTCATGCCATAATGCAGCAACTATTGCCAGTTGCTGTTAGAGGTATATTGCCCAAAAAGTTGAGATATACTATTATAAGGTTTTGTTTCTTTTTCAATGCTATCTGTGGAAAAGTGATTGATCCAGACAAACTAGATGAATTGCAAAATGGCATTATTGTTACATTGTGTCAGTTGGAGATGTATTTTCCACCGTCATTTTTTTATGTCATAGTTCATTTGGTTGTACATCTGGTGTGAGAGATCAAACAGTGCGGTCCTGCTATTTGAGGTGGATGTACCCATTTGAACAGTACATGAAAGTCTTAAAAGGTTACGTGTGGAACCGATATCGACCAGAAGCATCTATTGTTGAAAGCTATATTGCTGAGGAGGTAACTGAATTTTGTACTGAATATTTGGCGGGGTAGAAGCTATTGGTCTTTCTAAGTATCGACATGAAGGAAGAAGTGTTGGGAAAGGTACTCGAGGACGCAAAGTAGCCGGTATGCCTCGTGAAGATATTGAGGAAGCACATTTGTACATCTTGCATAATACAAGTGAAGTCGAGCCATATTTAGATGAGCACAAGGCATTGATTAAAGAGCAAAATCCAAGAAAGACAGACATGTGGATTGTGAGCGAACATAATCGTACTTTTATTAGTTGGTTCAAGAATAAAGTTCTGAGTGCTACTAACTATTCTGAAATAGTACGATGGTTAGCTCATGGTCCTTGTATGCAAGTCATATGTCATACTGGATATGATATAAATGGATTTTCTTTTTATACAAAAAAAAAAAAAAAAAAAAAAAACAAGATGAAAAGAGCACTATGCAAAACAGTGGAGTTTCTTTGGTTGCAAATTCAGTGCACTTTAGTAGTTCGAAAGATAAAAATCCGGTCATTGCAGAGTTGTCATATTATGGTGTGATTGAAGAAATATGGGAGGTTGATTATGTTCAGTTCAAAGTGCCGATGTTCCGATGTAAATGGGTAGATAGTAAACACGGTGTTAAAGCTGATGACTTAGGGTTTACACTTGTCGATTTGAACAGGGAAGGTCACAAAAATGAGCAATTCATAATGGCATCTCAAGCAAAACAAGTATTTTATGTTACTGATCCTAGTGATAAAAAATGGTCTGTTGTTCTTCATGGAAAGAGACAAATTACTGGTGAAGGGAATGAAGATGTTAGTTATGAGATTGAGGAAATACCACCCTTTTCTTCAAGTTTATTACTAGTTATTATAGATAATGAGATAGATGAAGTGCATGCATCACGTGATGATCATCATGAAGGGCTATGGGAGAATTGATTATTATTTGTAATGCTTTAACTTCTTCTTGTGTTTACTATATCTAAATATTTACAGTTATATTTATGTATATTATTCTTTTGTCAATTCACTAATAATTTCTTTGCTAAACAGGCATATGGATTCATCAAATGACCCCCCTGTTGATAGTACCATCCAAGCTAAAGGTACTAATACCAAAGCTAAGAAGAGGGGTGCCACCGTTATGACAAAATTAATTTCTGGGCGTGGTGACACAAACACGAAATTGGTGGTTCAATTTAATAATAAACACGAAGCTGTTGGGGCAGGGAGCGCCCAATTCAAAAGTTATTTTGCGTTGATTGCACGGAGCAAAGTTCCAATCACATATAAAGATTGGAAAGTGGTCCCAGAAGAGAGTAAAGCGTTGGTGTGAGATGATATCTCGTTATGCAACTTATTTATAAAACTATTGAATTAATTGTATTTAATTTGATTCTAATAAATAATCTTGTCTTGCAAAGCATTTATGATATTCTCACTGATGATGTGGATCTGAAGGATTCTTTGATGAAATATGAGGGTGAACGGTGGAGAGATTTTAAAAGTAGATTGAACAGAGACTACATATTCCATAATGAAGACCCAATAAAGAATACTCCATGTCAAAAATACACATTCGTTGATCCAAATACATGAAAAACGTACGTGGAGCGGCGTAAAACTGCAGAGTTTGAGGTATATATATTATAATTTTTCTATCAATTATTTATTAACTGAAATATATTAAAGATATATATTTTTACTTAATGTTTTCTTTTTGTGTAGGAATCAAGAAAGAAACATCAAGAAATATGGAGTAAGAATGTTCATCCACATCATTTAGCCCGAGGAGGCTATAAGAGATTGGAGAAGATTATGATGGATGAGAAGATGAAAGAACAAGAAGAAGCTGCAAGTTCAGATCCATCGTCAGTAGTTGTTCCTCCATCTCCGCCAGCTAGACATGAAAAATGGAAGAGGGCAAGAATGAACAAATTAGAAAATATCACCAACGATGCGACTAGAATGGTCGTGGAAAAGATTGTAAGTAAAATGTTAAAATTTTCTACATTGTTAAGATAGCTAGTAATCATTATTAAATATTGTTTTTATATGTTAGGATTTGCTATCATTGCAAGCTTCTCAAGGAGAGTTTGTTGAGTCCGGTAGACAAGATATATTGTCTAGTGCCATAGGTACAGATGAGCATTGCGGACGTGTTAGAGCCGTGGGTAGAACACATGGCTTAAAAAGCTACTTTAGTCCTGCAAAACGTCGTCAAAGCCAGTCTACACCAGAAGTGAAAGATACGATTAAGACAGCAGTTGCTGAGGCGTTAGTAGTTGCCCGAGAGCAATATGAAACATCCTTGCAAGCAGCCATTCGAGAGATGAGGGATGAAATTAGTAGTATGAGGACTCCAGCGGCTCAACCTGTACCATCAAGGCAGGAGGAAGACATGCGTGTAGCTGTCCAACCACATGGTCATAGTGAAAAAGCAAGCTCTCCAGACCCTTTTGCTGATTTACCGGCCGTAAGTAATCATTTATAACTAACCTTATTATTTATTAAAAACATTTTAGCTATTTCTTAATATGAATTCATGCAGTTAGGAGCAGGATGTGAATTGTATTTGGAAGATCCCATTAGACGTAAAGTTGCACGTGGGACAGTTTACAAGGCTGAAAGGGTTCACGGGATACAAATACATGTGGATCAAGTGAAGGTCACCGTGACTGAAATTCTCGTGTCAAGTGCAAAGGTACCCTTCCCTACCAATGAGGTTCAACTGTTAAGGGATGCATTGCACAACTTTATTATTTGGCCAAAGAAGTTGGTTGAGTTGTATACCGAAGCTGATGAAGTATGTATTTTAAAAATTTTTGGATTTTAAAATAGTGTTTAATTTACTTTTTAAAAATATTAATTGTTACTTATATTGAACATGTACAAATGACTTATGATTCGGTGTGCAACGACCTTCTGTTGATCTGACTATAGCTGATCCGACTTCTTTGAGTCCTCGATGTCTAAAGGTATATAAAATTGTTCGCAAACTTGATGAAAATGTTGTGATAAAGATGGAGCGTGGTATTGTGGGCGATGTTGACTATCCCTTACAACTTGACCCGTTGGAGATTATGTGTTTCTTAAGGATGGAGACGTTAGATGTTTCCATATTGCAGTTCTTTATAAGGTAATAATTAAGTTCTTTTTCATTTCATCTATTATATTACTAATATATATGATTGATTGTATTTTTGAATAGGGGTCTTTATGACAAATTTGATTTGGCATCAAAGACCACATATGGCTTCTTAGATCCACATTTCATTGACCCAATTTCGAATTCTATAGATGAACGGACAGGGTATATCAACGTCACCATGCAATATGGCCAAAAACAATGCTATCTAGCGCCATATATTTTAAAGTAAGTTTTAATTGTTTCAAATAAAATAACATATATATAATACACTTTTATTATATATTATATTTACTTACAACTAATACATTATTGATTTGTAGTGACCATTGGATGTTGATGGCAATTTGTCCTCAACTTAATGAAATCTATTGGTTTGATTCAATTGGAGGCCAGCCACGTGATGACATCAAAGATATTGTTGAAAAGTATGTGAACTTATAAGTATTAGTATGTATAATTAATAAAGTATGCATGACATCATAAAGTATTTATGTATACTAATCTCTTATAATTTTAGGTGTGTCAATTCAACATAGTTGTTGAGAAGCAATGGATCAACTCGTTCACCAAAATGGACTAAGATTTTGGTAAGTATTTTATACATTTGTAAAACTACATATATTTTATTCTTTTTTATTAAATAAAATTTTAAATGTAATTTAATTCAATTGTAGTGTGCTCAACAAGTTGGAAGTACGGCATGTGGATATTATGTGATGAAATACATGCTTGAAATTCTTTCCAAAGAAGCATGTGCGGGAATGGATAAGGCATGTAATTTAATATAATACCTTTCTCTTTCTAATTTTAAAAATGCTAGCTTACTAATTATTTTTTTTTTTTTTGAATGCTTACTAATTATTTAATACTTATTAACTTTGTAGATTATTGAGAGAGTTCGTGGATCGAGCTACACTCAACAAAAATTGATCAAGTAAGAGACGTATGGGCCGACTTCTTTGTTGATGTATGGTTAAGTATGTAAATTGAACAAATTGATATTAGGTTTTGATAATGTTAACTTGTATTATTAATTAGTATCAAATTGTGAGATTTATTACTTTTATTACTTGTTTCATTATGAATATTAGATTCTACATATTTTGTTGTGGTTGTGGTGCAATAATTGAGCAGGTTTTGGTTGTGGTTGTGAGAAATTGAGCAGGTTTAGGTTGTGGTTGTGAGTAATTTGAGCAGGTTTTTGAGTATAAATGGACAAATAAACTGTATATTTAAAAAAAATATATACAATGTCGGCTAATAGGTACTAGCCGACGTTGAATATATTTTAAAAATAAATAAATACAGTTTACAACGTCGGCTGATTGGTATTAGCCAACGTTGTAGGTATTTAAATAAAAAATAAAATACCTACAACGTCGGCTAATACCAATTAGCCGACGTTGTATAGTATTTAAAAAAAAATAAATACTTACAACGTCAGCTAATTGCAATTAGCCGACGTTGTAAGTATTTATTCATTAAATAATATATATATATATATATATATATATATATATATATATATATATATATATATATATATATATATATATATATATATATATATATATATATAACATCGGCTATTTATATAGCCGACGTTATAGATAATATTTACAACGTTGCCCAGAACAACTTCGGAACTTAGCCGACGTTAAAAGCTCTATTTAGCTTACGTTAAAAGCCTGCTGTGTAGTAGTGTGAAGAGGATGGAGATCAAAGCTTCAATGTTTTTCCTTCCCCTATCTCTCTAGGCAACTCTCCTTATCATCTTTCAAATGGGATGTTTGTCCAAGACCAAGTGATTCCTTAATCTTTAAGGGTAAGGAACTTTAATTTAGTAATTTTATCCAATATTAAATTTTAATAAGCTTTGACTTGTTGACCTCATTTGATAAACATAGATATATTTTCATTTCTAAGATAGTGGTATTACAATCTACCCTCCTTAAAATAAGTTTCGTCCTTGAAACTTACATACCTTCAAACTTGAAGAGTTCAGGATATCTATCCCTTCATATCGTCTTTCTTTTCCCATGTTGCTTCTCTTGTAGTATGATGTGACCATTGCAGTTTAACAAATGGGATTACTGGAAACCTCGCTACTTGTTCCTTTCGGTCAATGATGCGAATATGTACTTCTTCATAAGTTAAATCATCTCTAACTTGCAAAGGTTGATACTCCACCACATGACTTGGATCTGCAATGTAC
This sequence comes from Ipomoea nil, assembly GCF_001879475.1. NCBI lineage: Eukaryota > Viridiplantae > Streptophyta > Magnoliopsida > Solanales > Convolvulaceae > Ipomoea > Ipomoea nil. The sequence goes on from NW_017617301.1 coordinate 720,089, forward strand.
CTTCGTAGCATTAATACATGGAATACATTGTGAACTCCAGCTAGTTGTGGTGGTAGCGCTACCTCTTAAGCCAAACTACCAACTCTACTCAAAATCTCAAATGGTCCAATGTAACGTGGACTTAATTTCCATTTTTCTCCAAACCTCATTACTCCTCAAGTTGGTGAAACCTTTAAATACACAAAATTTCCAAATTTGAATTCCAATTCTCTTCTTCTTAAGTCAGCCCAAATCTTTTATCTATCTTGAGAAGCTTTAATTCTTTTCTTAATTAATTGAATATTCTCAACTGTGAGTTGTACAAGTTCTGGCTCTAAGATCTTTCTTTCTCCTACTTCATCCCAATATAAAGGAGATCTACATTTCCTTTCATATAAAGCTTCAAAAGGTGTCATTCATATACTCGATTGGTAGTTATTGTTATATGCAAACTCAATCAAAGTTAAGTATCTACTCCAACTACCTTTGAAATCCAAGACACAAGCTCGAAGCATATCTTCCAAGGTCTGAATTGTCCTCTCGGTTTGCCCATCGGTTTGTGGATGAAATGTAGTGCTTAATCTTAATTCAGACCACATGGCTCATTGTAAGCTTCTCCAAAATTTTGACACAAATCTAGAGTCCTGGTCAGATACTATACTAACATGTACGCTATGTAACCTTACAATTTCATTCACATACAACTCAGCTAGGTCATTCAATGAAGTTGTCTTATTAATGGATAGAAAATGTGTAACCTTAATAAGTCGATCCACAATAACCCAAATGGTATATTTCCCATGCTGACTGTTCGGTAATCCCCTCACAAAATCCATAGATATATGTTCCCACTTCCATTAAGGTATCTCTAGGAGTTTCAATAATCCTGCCGGTCTTTGGTGTTCAGCTTTGACTTGTTGATATACCATGCATCTAGCCACAAAGTCAGCAATATCCCGCTTCATACCACTCCACCAGAAATTATTTTTCATATCTCTATATGTTTTAGTAGCACCTGGATGTATCGAGAAGTGAGACTGATGGGCCCCCTTTAAAATATCCTTTCTTATCTCAACATCATTTGGAATGCATAGTCGGGACTTGAAATATAGAGATCCATTGTCATTGATTAAAAACTCTTCTGGGTCACCCGCTTAATTTTTTTTTTTCCGAATCTTAATCAGCTCGGGATCTAAAACTTGGGCAGCTTTAATGCGATCTAATAATACCGATTTTGCAGTCATAGTTACCAATATCCCTCCTTAATTATCTTGCGAAATAAGCTCAACTTCTAAATCTTGCAAATCTTTCAACAATTGAGTTTGAGTGGTCACCACTGTCACATTAATCGTGGAAGACTTACAACTTAAAGCATAAGCTACCACGTTTGCCTTACTCGGATGATAATTAATAGAGAGGTCATAATCTTTGATTAGCTCCAACCATCATCGTTGTCTCATTTTTAACTCCTTTTTGGGTAAAAAGGTACTTCAAACTCTTGTGGTCCGTGAATATTTGACAAGATTCTCCATACAGATAGTGTACCACAACGGCTAGTTCCAAGTCATGAGTGGGGTAGTTAACTTCATGGGACTTAAATTGTCGAGAGGCATAGGCTACCACGTTATCATTTTGCATCAACACACATCCTAATCCTCTTCTTGATGCATAACTATAAATAACAAATCCTCATTCACCGGATGGTAAGGCTAAGATAGGTGCACTAACCAATCTAATCTTTCCTTTAATTCTTGAAAGCTCTTCTCACACTAGCTCCTCATCCCATTCAAACTTTATACCCTTTCGACTTAACCAAGTCAATGACGTAGCTATTAATGAGAAGTCTTTCACAAATCTCCTGCATGTAATAACCTGTTAAACCTAGAAAACTCCTTACTTTTGTAACAATAGTGGGTCCCAACCATTGTGTTATTGCTTCAGCTTTAGCCGGGTCCACAGAAATCCCATCTCAAGAAATTACATGACCAAGAAAAGATACCTCCTTTAGCCAAAATTCACATTTACTTAGCTTGACTTACAATTCATTTTCCTTCAAGGTGTACTAGATGGTTCTTAGATGTTGAGCATGCTCTTCCTCAATATTTGAATATACCAAAATGTCATCAATGAATACCACAACAAATTTGTCCAGAAATGACTTGAGGACCCTATTCATTAAATCCATAAAGAAAGCAGGAGCATTAGTTAGCCCAGCATCACAAAAAATTAATAATGGCCATGTCAGGTCCTAAAAGCAGTCTTGGGTACATCACTAGCTTTAACCTTCAATTGATGATACTCTGATCTTAAATCAATTTTGAGAAGTATTTATCACCTTGCAACTGGTCAAATAAATCATCTATGCGAGGTAGAGGATACATGTTCTTGACAGTAACTTTATTAATTCAATTCCCGATAGTCAATACACAATCGCAAGTTACCATTTTTTTTCTTCACAAATAGCACTGGTGCACCCAAAGAGATACACAAGGTTTAATAAATCTCATATCAAGCAATTCTTGCAATTGCACCTTTAACTCACGTAGCTCAGATGGTGCCATGCGGTAAGGGGCTTTTGAGATTAGAGTAATTCCAGGAAGAACCTCTATTTCAAACTCAATTTCTCTATCTGAAGGTAATCTAGGTAAACGCTCTAGGAACACGTATGGAAATTCCTTAACAACTGGGATATCATCTAACTTAACTTTTTTATGGTGGGTATTCATTACATAAGTTAAGAAACCGCTACACCCTTTTCTTAATTCTTTCTTAGCCTTCAATGCAGAAATTACTTTCAATGGCACTTTCGACACCAACACTCCACTCCTTGGAAAGTGTCCCATGCCACTAGTAAAGATAGATTATCCAGGAATTTGAAATACCACATTTCTACGAGTGTAATCAATGTAGACATAGTTTTTGGATAACCAGTCAATTCCTAATATCACATCAAAATCTTGCATATCTAGCTGAATTAAATCACTTGATACATCACTCCCACTAAGTTGCAGATGAAAATCTTGAAACCAAGTATCTGTCACCACAATTTTCCCCATTGGGGTACTAACATATAAGGGTTTACTAAACTTCTTAGCTTGCAAATTTAAATTCTTTGCAAACTTCTCAGAAATAAAACAATGCGAAGAACCTGAATCACACAGCACGCGACGTAAGCATCTGCCACTATGTTCCAAATAAGCGACACATTTATCAACAACCGAACTCGACGAGTTCGACCACGTGCAGAAACAGCCCTCCTAATCATTATAAAGCAACACTCCCTAATTTCACAACAGAGAAAGTATGACCACATTAGCAAAAATGTTCAGGAAGCCACATCCAAAACTTGCTCAAAACCTAATCTTATCATCTGCTAGATTAAAGCCTAATCTTGCAAAAATTCAAACTTATCTTCTTGTCCAACCAAGGATTTAAACCTAGACTTTGATACCACTCTGTCATGCCCCACTTCTAGGACATGACCCGGCCGTATTGTTACGTGAAAACCTGTAACAATACGGCTGGGTCATGTCCTAGAAGAGGAGCGTGACAGTGGGTAAATTCGGTAATGGTTTTCCGATGTTGAAAAGATGAAGTTTTAATGTTTTTCTAACTAATTTTGGTGTTATCGAAGTCGGATTAAAGTTTTAAGTAGGTGTTTTTAGCTTGGTTCCCATTTCCGTCGACGGAAGTAGGGTTTAGGAAAGCTCTGCGAAGTAGGCGACAATGAAATGGTGCAAGAGGGTTAGGCTGAGTCAGGTTGTTTGGTTTTTATATGGTGGGTTGTTTGGGTCGGGTTTGGGCTAAGCTATTGGGCCAATCTGTTGGGTATAACATATATAGGTAATAATATATATTCCGATGGATTCGCCCAGTTAAACATAATCTTTTTTAAAAATAAAACATAAATTTTAATATAAATGTATTTGACTTTAAAAAACAAAAATAAATGTGCATAAATTTGTTTTAAAGGTTTATTGATTTTTAAATCACTTTAAGTATTATTGATTTTTCAATTATGGATATTGAATTCTATTTTGCTAATTTTTTTATTTATATTTTATTTTTTTTTTTTGCATTTTTTAAATACAAAGAATATTGGTGAAACCTTAATGGCATGTTTGGTTCATGGAATAGGTCATAAATGGAATAATACAATTCCATTTCTATTATTAGTATTATTATTATTATTATTATTATTATTATTATTATTATTATTATTATTATTATTATTATTATTATTATTATTATTATTATTATTATTATTATTATTATTATTATTATTATTATTTTGTATAAGGGTATTTATGTCTTTAAAACCTATTCCATTTCTATTCCTTTAACCAACCAAACACTGGAATACAATTACTAAAGTCTATTCCTTCCGAAACCAGACAACAGAATACAATTATTATTCTATTCCTTACCTATTCCATTCCCTGTGGAATAGCATTTCTATTTCCTCCAAATTAATTCCGTGAACCACACATGCTGTAAATGTGTGTGTGTGTGTGTGAGAAACCTTAAATGATGATGTATATATATTAGTTTTTTATTTTAATTTGATATAAATATTTAATTGATAAATTATTTTTAAAGATTAATTTTTTAAAAGTGTAGCTTCGTATTTGAAAGTTCAATGTCTTATATTATTAAATTTTTTTATAATGTTGCATTTTGGTGCAATTTATAATTATTATTTTTATGTTAATATGGTTTTTTTTTGTTCTAATTATACTTAGTATTATAAGGAAAAGGGAATACCCACATAATACATGCTACTACATCGAATGTCACCATAATTGTCTCCACCTTCCACATAGGGGAGCAACTTGGTACCATTAGGACCACAAGCTAAGGTTATAGAATTATTCCTTAAAAAAAATAAAACTAATTGTGAGTATAGAATTTTTAAAGGTTTATTGAATTTTTAAGAACTTTAAGTTTTATTGATTTTTTAAGGGTAACACTTGTGTGAGACCGTCTCATAGGTCTCAATCCGTGAGACGGGTCGTGACATCATTAATTAAATATCCGACCCGTGTCACGGATTGAAACTCGTGAGACGGTCTCACACAAGATTTTGCCATTTTTAAATTATGGATATTAAATTATATTTTGCATATTTTATTTTTTCCATTTTTGTTTACATTAAAAGAATATTGGTGAAATGTTAAATGAAATTGTGAAATAAGTAAGTAGAATATCTAAAGATGTATTTGAATAAATAAATGGATATTAAAAAAAAACAATTGGAGTATAGAATTTTAAAAGATTTATTGAACTTTTAAGCACTTAAAAGTTTTATTGATTTTTTAATTGTGTATATTGAATAATATTTTTCTAAATTTTCTTTTTTTTTCTTTATTTATTTATTTATTTATTTATTTATTTATAAAATATAGAGAATATTGGTGAAAGCTTAAATGGTGTGTGTGTGTGTGTGTCTCTTTATATATATATATATATATATATATATATATATATATATATATATATATATATATATATATATATATATATATATATATACATATATATATATATATATATATATATATATATATATATATATATATATATATATATATATATATATATATATATATATATATTAATTTGATATAAATATTTATTTCAAATAATATTTTGAAAGATTAATTTCTTAAAGTGTGATTTTATATTTGAAAGTTCAATATCTTATATTATAATAATGTTGTATTTGTGGGTGCATTTTATAATTAATTTTTTTTTTATTATTATGGTTTTTTCTTTGTGTATTCATTAAACTGGGAAATAAATAATTAGTTGGATGAATTTGAGTAATGAAATGGATATTAAAAAAAGAAAAAATAAAAATTGTGAGTATAGAATTTTTAAAGGTTTATTGATTTTTTTTTTCACTTTAAGTTTTATTGATTTTTTAATTATGGATATTGTATTATATTTTGCAAATTTTAATGTTTTTCTCATTTTTGTTTAAATACAGAGAAAATATTGGTGAAACCTTAATGGCCCGTTTGGTTCACGGAATCAATTTGGAGAGAATAGGAATGTTATTCCATAGGGAATGGAATAGGTAAGGAATAGAATAGAAATTATATTTTGTTGTTTGGTTCGATGAAGGAATAGACTTTGGGAATTGTATTCCAACGTTTAGTTAGTTAAAGAATAGAAATGGAATATAAGTTTAAAAGACATAAATGCCCTTTACAAAATATATTATTATTATTATTATTATTATTATTATTATTATTATTATTATTATTATTATTATTATTATTATTATTATTATTATTATTATTATTATTATTATTATTATTATTATTCCTAAAAGCAAATCAAAATCAAAATGAAAATAAAATGCCACGAAATTCCAACTCCACAAGAAGAAGTCTCCCTTCTCTGGTGAATTCCGCCGGCCGCAAACAATGAACGTAGATCTATCTTCATTCAACAAAATCAAATTGTCCAATAATCCACCAACTGGTACGTCTTCAGCTGTAGATTCGCCGACGATGGGTCGACCGTCTCCAACACCTCCATAATCGGTGGACACTGTTCAGGGCATTCGGAGCTACGTCGAAGAGGCTATACTCTGTCTCAATCAGCGCTGGTGGCGACCTTCCACGAGCGTCAGAAATCCTCATTAAGCCGTTTGGAGATCATCGCGACTTACCATCCGAAGATCGGGCGACAGTTGTGACGAAACGCAAGAACCCTAGCTCTTCGTCTACCGCCCCTTTGCCGGCGATCCAACCGGCGATTCAACGATCGGGAGGCAGGGATGGAGTCAGGGATGTGTCTACGTCGTTCGCCAATGATCGATTGTCCGATCGGAGGTCATCTGGGCTTTCCGAGAATTTGATCGCATCTTCGTCGCAGCATGTATATATATATATATATATATATATGTGTGTGTGTGTGTGTGTGTGTGTGTGTGTGTGTGTATGTGTGTGTGCAGTATATATATTATATATTTATATAATTAAATATTAATTTATAAAAATTAAATTTCAGAAATTTACCTTGTTTGAAGCTTTAATTTGATGTTGATGATGATGTAGATGATAGAATGAATTGCAGATTGATGTAGAATGGCGGATGAAATTGTTTGATTGACGCAGAATGACGAATGAAATTGTTTTATTGATGCAGAATGGTGGATGAATTGTTTGATTGGTGCTGATGATGAAAAGATTCGGGGAAGGAATCGTAGATGAGGGAGAGAACGCAGAGAACGATAAAGGTTAAAATTGAAAAAATAAAAAAATTCTATTCCTGAGCGCTCAGGAATAAGTTAATACCAGGGGGCCCTGGTAATAGCTATTACCTCAAATGAGGTAATAGGCTATTACTAGGAATACTAAGCCTGGTAATACATATGGTTACCAAACAAAGGAATAGGCCTGTTACTGGGAATGCTATGCCATTCCCAGCCTATTCCGTGAACCAAACGGGCCGTAAATGATCAAAATTATCATAGAAAATGGAATGATCGAGCGTCAAGTGTGAAAAAACAAGTGTTTTTGGAGTTTTAATTTTGGGAATTCACTTAGTAGGCCACTCAAAAATTTATATCTATTTTGAAAAATCATTATCTAGCTGCATTGAGTAGTCGCATGATAAATGATTTCCGCCCGCATGGGTAGCTCAACTGGTCATAGAGGTGAAACTTTGGAATAATGACCAGGGATTGAGTCTCACCAGCGGCAGTGTGGGAGTAACCTCTCAAAGTGAGGGGGGCTCCTTGTGCGCAGTGAGCACCGGTCTAGCCTCTATGGTTCATGTTCGGTTGAGTCACCATGATTTACATCCTCCCAAATGCTCTGTCGGGCCGGGGTGTGGGGGGCCCTTAGGGTTGGGGTTCAGCCTTTTGGAATAATGATAAATGATTTCCAATTTATGAGAAAAAAGAAGTTGTTGAAAAGCTATGTGCATGACTTTGCATAAGTAAAGAAGTTGCATGAGATATATCTATATGCTATCTATTGTGAGGCAAATAGTATTTTTGGAGGCCCGTTAAGACTATGTCCTATCGGAAGAAAAGAGATAAGATCGGATAGAACCGACAAAACAGTAAAAAGAGAAAGTAAAGAAAGAAACGGACATTGCGATCCGATATGAAGTAACGAGGTCGATATTCCAGAGTTACTAGGTTGGAAACTGCCCGCCAGGCTTGGTTCTGATTCCAAAGAGATTTTAAAAAAGAACCACGAGATTGGTTCTGTGGGCGAGATGAGTATTAGCTAGGCCGGCTAGATGCCGAGCCCGGATAAGTCCGTTCACACTATGGTGAAGTTCCTACCTCGCCCACGAGTAAAGAAAGAAAGCGAGTCAAGAGGCTCAAGAGAAAGAAAGCGAGTCAAGAGACTCAAGAGAAAGAAAGCGAGTCAAGAGACTCAAGAGAAAGAAAGCGAGTCATTTGTGACTCTAAGAAAATTCCACAGAAAAAGTATTCTTTTTACAAAAGAGTGTATATGTATATCTATCTATACTTGTATTAAAGTATCATGTTCATTTTATTGCATGATCAAGTTAAGTGATTGCACGAGATTGCATGTTGAGTACATGATTGCACGAGATTGCATGATGAGTATATGATTGCACGAGATTGCATATTGAGTATATGATAGCACGAGATTTCTTATTGAGTTATGTGTTAGCATGAGATTGCTTACTGAGATTTATGATGTTATGAGTTTATTGATAAGATAAGTATGTGAAAGTATGAGCTTGTTGATAAGCTAAATAACTGTGTAAGCATGCCTATTGATTAATTAGGTTGCAAGCATATAGAAACCCTGATGAGCATGTTTAAATGTTGCCTAAGTGTTTGAGAATTCTTGATCTAAGTGTATGTGAAAACTGTTTTCCAAAAGTATATACTGTAGTACTTTACAGGATTGAGTGGAGTTATACTTAGCTTCGTGCTAACGAGTTTGTTCTACTTGTTGTTTGTTAACCCCTTTCAGGTGGACCTAGTTCGTGAGAGAGTATGAGTTACACTAGATTAGCATAGATAGCTAGTTGTAGTCTAAACTCATGATGTTGGTTGTTTTTGAGATTTGTAGTTGACTTACCCTTTGTTTTGATGGTGCTGGACACCGGGGTCTTATCCCCTAGTTTGTTTGATGTTAGTAAGACTTGAATGATTTAGCTTGTTTAATCTTAGCTTGTGCAATCACCGTGAAAGGTGTTTGTGGCGGTGACACCTCTATTAAGTTGTTTAGTAAGTTTATTCCGCTGCCTTAGCTTATCTTTCAAGGTTAAGTCTGTTAATAAGGTTTAAGAAAAGTGGGGTGTTAAAATAACGGATCCGCTAATCAAAGGGTTAGTCAAAGAAGTTGTGGAGAAGCTGACACAAGGAATGCGTCTAAAGCCCTTGGACTAAAAAGTTCTATAGTGGATACCCAACCTAGCTGGCACCTAGGTTCAATGGGACAACTAAATTATGGAACGGAAGCATGTCACTGTGGGGGTCTTAGACTCCCTACCACTTAGGGATGACAATTTCAATCCGCCCCGCAGATATCCACCCCGCATGGATCGGGTTTTTTGGGGGTGATAGTGGGTGGTGAGTCGGAGGTGGGTCTTAAAAAAGTGAACCAACGGTGGGTAGGGTTGGATTCGGGTTCTCTGTACAAAACCCACCTAGAACCCCATCCGACCCACCATGTGTGTGTGTGTATATATATATATATATATATATATATATATATATATATATATATATATATATATATAGTAAATTACACTTTTGGTCCAATGACTATTGAGGCATTGTTAATTTCAGTCCATGAGTTTCAAAATTGTCAATTTGGTACCGTAACTATTCAATTTTTCTCAATTTCAGTCCTTCCGGCCAAATTGTCGTGAAAAGTGACCGGAAAATGTTAATGAGTTAAATAATGAGGGCAATTTTCTCTTTTCACTTCCTCTTCTCGTTCTTCCACGCAGAAACATTCTCCGATCGCCTCAGCATCGCAAACCACGGTCTCCTCCACCATCGCGGCCTTCATCTGCAATTTTAATTGTGCAAACCATCGCCTCCTCCACTGTCGTAATTCACCTTCTGCCATCATCAAAAGCTTCCCAATGAAACACTTCACCAGAGCAGCTTGTAAACTAATTCTCTTTGGGTCACCCTTTTCTTAGCATGACTCAAAATTGTAAGCATAGCAAATAAATCGAACACTCAACCGTTTATCTCTCCTCACCTCTTACAAAATACTAGGCTGTATTCTCTCTCATTAACGAACGCATACAAAATGAATATGAGAGAAAAATTCACGATTCATCAGTCAAAAGTCCTCGACTCACTCTGCTATTATTTGACTTTTTAAAAAACTTTTGATTGAGGCCGCGACTGTCAATTTCAGAGCAGCGGCACACCGGAGCACAATAGAAAAAAAGGGAGAAGAAGGTAAACAGGTGCAGAAAGAGAAAAGAGAAATATTTCATGTAGAGAATGTGATGAATCAAGTTCTTATTACAGAGGCAGTTGATCCTTATTTATAGATGGAGGATGATGCAACTGCTATGAACAGATTATGCGTAAAAATAGGAAGATATTTACAATAGCAAAATTAATAGAACAGCACTGCTGATTTTAGACTTCTTGAACCTGGAGTGTTGAGCTATCACTGGTTCTTGCTGCTGACACCCCCCCGCAAGCTGGACTATACATATTGTATAGACCAAGCTTGGAGACGAAACCTTGGAGAGAAGCAGGAGCATGAGGCTTTGTGAAAACATCTGCCAATTGATGTGCAGTGGGAACATGGAGTAATTTCAGCAAGTTCTTTTGTAATTTTTCCCTTACGAAGTGACAATCTATTTCAATATGTTTCGTGCGTTCATGAAACACCGGATTTTGGGATATGGCTATAGCAGACTGACTATCAGAATACAACACAGCGGGTGTAGAAGAGTGAACTTCAAACTCTGTTAATAAATAAGTAAGCCATTGAAGCTCAGCCGTAGCAGTAGCAATGGCTCTATACTCTGCTTCACTAGAGGACCTGGAAACTGTGTTTTGTTTCTTGGATTTCCAAGATACTAAGGCATTATCCAGAAACATGCAATAGCCTGTTACTGATTTCCTAGTCTCAGGACAAGAAGCCCAATCTGAGTCAGTAAACCCCTTAAGATGAAGAGTTGAATTGGCAGAGAAGAACAGCCCCTGCCCAGGTGATGCCTTGAGATATCTAAGAACTCTATGTGCAGCTCTTAGATGAAATTCAGTGGGGCAATCCAAGAATTGAGAGAGTTGTTGTGTTGCGAAAGAGATGTCCGGCCTAGTAATAGTAAGATATAACAGTTTACCTATGATCCTCCTGTATGAAGTGACATCTTTCAAAGAAGGACTGTCACTATGAGTGAGCTTAGTGGAAGGCACCATAGGACTATTGACTGGCTTACTGTCAATGAAACCAGCCTGCTCTAAAAGTTCCAAAACATATTTTCACTGACAAACACTTATTCCAAACCTGTTTCTGGCCACTTCCAACCCCAAAAAATACTTTAGGTGTCCCAAGTCTTTAATCTGGAACTTAGCATGTAAATGGGACTTGATATCCATGATTTGAGTTCTATCACTACTAGCAACAACCACATCATCAACATAGACGAGTAATGCAACAAAGGAGGCTCCAGTACCCCTGGTAAACAAGGAGTGGTCAGCCGTAGTCTGTTTAAAACCCATGCTTAACAACTCAGTCGTAAGTTTTGCATTCCATTGTCTACTAGCTTGTTTAAGTCCATATAATGATTTGAGAAGCTTACACACTTGTCCAGGCCTTTGTGGAGTAAACCTAGGAGGCAAAGCCATATAAACTTCCTCATGTAGATCACCATGTAGGAAAGCATTGTTCACATCAAGCTGATGTAATTCCCAACCTTTAGCAGCTGCACAAGCAAGTAATACTCTAATAGTGGTGATTTTTACTACTGGGCTAAAAGTATCTAGGTAATCAAGCCCAGGAGTTTGAGTGTACCCCTTTGCTACCAATCGAGCTTTATACCTCTCCACAGATCCGTCCGCTCTATGCTTAACTTTGAAAACCCATTTGCAGCCAATTGGTTGTTTAGAGGCAGGAAGATCAGTTAACATCCAAGTATGATTAGCTTGCAATGCTGCAGATTCAGCTGCCATAGCTTGTCTCCAACACTCATGCTTTACTGCTTCTGCATATGTAGTAGGTTCCTTAATTGTCAACACATTGACAGCAAAGGCCTTATGTTTTGTAGACAACCTGCCATAATCCAAAACAGCCGAGAGAGAATGAGGAGAAGTTCTCTTGGTTCTGGGAATATTATCTGCACACACATAATCATTTAAGTAAGCTGGCCTGCTTTTTTCTCTACTAGATCTTCTAGATTGGTGCTGGGACTCTACAAGAGGTTCTGCCCCATCGTAAGTATCCGCAAACTGTGGCATATCATTCTGATATGAATTCTCTAACTGATCAGGTTCTTCGGGACAAATAGTATTGTCAGCAGGTAACACCGGTACAGAGACAATGAGTTCTTCATCTTTGGTTTGAGAAAAGGGGAAAACACCTTCATAGAAGGACACATCTCTAGAGATAAATACTTCCCTTGTCTTCAGATCATACAGCTTGTACCCTTTAAAGTCACCTGTATAGCCAATGAACACACACTTTCTTGCTCTTGGAGCAAATTTGGTCATATGAACCCCATGTACAGCAGCAAAAGCTAAGCAACCAAAAACTTTGAGATGCCCATATTGAGGAGCCTTTGAGAATAACAATTGATAAGGAACTTGGCCTTGTAATGCTGCAGAAGGTAGTCTATTAATTATATGAACAGCTTGCATAACACAATCACCCCAAAAAGGATCAGGAAGGCTAGCCTGAAATTTCAAAGCTCTTGCTATGGACAGGATATGACCATGTTTTCTCTCAACTATGCTGTTTTGTTGCGGGGTATAGACACATGATCTCTGATGAATTATTCCTCTGTCTTGATAAAATTCTGGCATATCAAACTCCTTCCCATTATCTGTTCTAACAATTTTAATGGATTTTCCAAACTGTGTTTGTTTTAGAATGCAAAAAGCTTGAACCAATTTTCTTGCTTCATGTTTTCCTTTCATTAAGTAGATCCAAGTGGCTCTACTATAATCATCAACTACTGTTAAAAAATAATGATGGCCATATATTGTGGGAACAGCATAACTCCCCCAAATGTCAAAATGAACAAGTTCAAAACAAGCAGTTGTGTATGATTTACTAACTCCAAAAGGTAACCTCTTTTGTTTGGCCAAATGGCAACAGTCACATACAAAATCATCACTGACAGTAATATCACGATTTAACACTTTCAAGAGCTTAATCTTGTTATTAGAAGCATGTCCAAGTCTAGCATGCCAAACATTATTCAGACTAATACTGCTCTTATTCACAATCATGCAAGAAGGAGTTGTAGAAGTTGACAAACACAAATGATATAAGCCTCCATTAATTCTAGCTGTCCCAATCGTCTTCCCACAGTCCAGATCCTGTATAACACACTTGTCAGATCGGAAGGATATACTGTACTTGAAATTCTTGACCAGCTCACTGACAGAAATCAAATTATATTGAAATACAGGCACACAAAGAACATTCTCCAACACAATGTCATCAGATAGAAAAACTGTACCAACATGGGTTATATGTGCCTGTTGACCATTGGGCAATGCAACATGCATACCAGTTGTGCTTCTAACATCAGACAAAAGATCTATACTGCAGACAATATGGTGTGTAGCACCAGTGTCAAGAATCCAAATGGTTTTAGAACAAGAAGGCTCCTTCAAAGTTTGCAGGTGAGACAACACTGGCCGAAACTATATTTGCTTGAGGAGTGAAATCAAGAGGTGTATTGACTGTATTCTGCTTTGTCTCATTCTGCTTAGGGCCAAGCAACCTACTATATTCCTCTTGAGAAATTGTCATAAAATTCCCTGCAGTGTTTTGGATTTGTTCAACAAAGCCTTGGGATTGAAATTGGTTCTGACCTCCAAATTGTGTGACACTGGATTGCAGCAAAGGACCTTGGACTTGGTTTACTGCTCCTGCACCTTTAGACCTGGGTACATAACCCGGCGGGTAACCATGGAGTTTGTAACATTTATCCACTGTGTGGCCAGTATATCCACAATGGCTGCAAATTGGTCCTGGTTTCTTGTTCCAATTGTTATTCTGTCTTCTTGGACGGAAGTTGTTGTTCTGAGGAAAACTAGCCAGGAATGCATGTCCAACAGTAGGACTCATCTGCTGAGAAGGCCCCTGCATCTGTGGTGTGGGAGTAGCACTGAGAATCCCACCATAAACCTCTCTTTCTTGCTGTTTCACCAAGGAAGATGCCCTTCCAACTGTAGGGAGAGGGCTCATCAACATAATTTGCGATTTAGTACTTGTATAGTTTTCATTCAATCCTCTCAAAAACATTGACAAATGATCATTTTCTACATAAGTGTAGAACTTCTCATATCCTCCACAATTGCACTTAGGAGTACAAGCACACACAGGCAAAGGTCTTAACACAAGTAATTCATCCCAAAGCAATTTCATCTGTGTGAAATATTGATCCACACTTAAAATCCCCTGTTTAAGCTGATAAGCTTGTCCTTGAATCTGTGAGATCCTAAAGATATCCCCCTCACTGAACCTCTCCTCTAAATGCTTCCATATAGCAATGGCAGATTGTAACCAAAGCACACTCTGTGCAATCTCAGGTGAGATGGATCTTACAATCCAGGAAACAACTATGTTATTACACCGTTCCCAAACCATGTACCTTTGTTCATCTTTGCTAGGTATAGGTATTCTACCATCAATAAATGCTAGTTTATTTTTGGTTGATAGAGCTATCTTCATAGCTCTTGCCCAAGGATAGTAGTTTGAACCATCTAAGGTCGGCGAAACAAGCACCAAGGCCGGACTCTCACTAGGATGCAAGTAGTAAGGATTACCTGCATCGGAGGGATTAAAATCAATGATCGAAACCTGAGTATTACTGTTTGCATTTGCTGCCGTCGGAGCCGCCGTCGAAGTCGCCGCCGGAACTGATCCAATTGCCATAGCAGGAACTACTGGCGGTGGAGCTTGTGTTCGTGCAGAATTAGCATTTGGAGGAGGCCACGCCATTGATCCAAGCTCGTACTCTAGAGCAAGGCTCTGATACCATGTCAATTTCAGAGCAGCGGCACACCGGAGCACAATAGAAAAAAAGGGAGAAGAAGGTAAACAGGTGCAGAAAGAGAAAAGAGAAATATTTCATGTAGAGAATGTGATGAATCAAGTTCTTATTACAGAGGCAGTTGATCCTTATTTATAGATGGAGGATGATGCAACTGCTATGAACAGATTATGCGTAAAAATAGGAAGATATTTACAATAGCAAAATTAATAGAGCAGCACTGCTGATTTTAGACTTCTTGAACCTGGAGTGTTGAGCTATCACTGGTTCTTGCTGCTGACAGCGACGGTGGAGGAGGCGGTGGTGAAGCTTTTGGTGGTGGCAGAAGGTGAATTATGATGGTGGAGGAGGTGGTGGTTTACACAATTAAAATTGCAGATGAAGTCGCGACGGTAGAGGAGACGGTGGTTTGCGACAGCTGAGGCGATCGATCGGCGGGGAAGAATGAGAAGAGGGGTGAAAAGACAAAATTGGCCTCATTATTTAACCCATTAACATTTTCCGGTCACTTTTTGCCGGCAATTTGGTCGGAAGGACTGAAATTGAGAAAAATTGAATAGTTACGGTACCAAATTGACAATTTTGAAACTCATGGACTGAAATTAACAACACCACAATAGTCATTGGACCAAAAGTGTAATTTACTATATATATATATATATATATATATATATATATATATATATATATAATAGTAAAATAAATTGTACTAGTAAAAAGTGAATTATAAAAGTTTCAATAACTTTGGGTAACTACATCAAAAAAAAAAAAAAAAAAAAAACTTTGGGTAACTTTTTATTATTTTATATCTAAACTACTAAGTTTATTTTTAAATATTAACAATTTAGTTATTATATTTGAATATTTCTATTGTTATATGTTTTAGTATAACTAATGAATTTTATTATTTCATTATGTATAAGTAATTTAAATATTATTTGTATAAAAAAATAATAAGATCATGAGTAGTGGGTACCCATAGTGGGCACCCGCACCCGGTGGGGTTGGGGTGGGTTTTGAAAGAGTCCACCTTATACAGGTTGGAGGTGGAGGTGGGTGGAGAAAATATAAGGTGGGTCAGGTGATGGAAGTAGCTCTCCCCGACCCATTGCTATCCCTACTACCACTCCTTGTTAGAACAATGATTCCCGTACGAGGTTAGCACATTGATGCTTTAATGATTTGAATGTCGGTTGACATGTGTGAGTATGCGGGATACTCGGAAAAGAATCACCTATGTGAGAGAAAAGTGAGAGTAGCTTCAAAGGAGAATTGAATAGGGTTCAATTCTTCACAAACTCTTGCAGAACCAGGAATGGTGATCCACGAACAAAATGGGCACATATATGAGAACAGAGCGTGGTTAGGAGGTTCATGTGTGAGATATGTCATCGTCTACACAAACAACAGTCGGTTCAAAGACATCGCGTTCTACCGTACAACCAGTAGAGTAAATGTATCTTCACGAGGGAAGGTTCAAAGGGTAACATCTACCTATCCTATGCAGGGATCGACCGTTGAACACAGTTGTTTCCGATATCAAAATACCCTGAAAATCAATTTTTCATTCATGTGGGGGATTGTTGGAAAAAATGGCATAAATGGCATATTAAGGGGCTATTTTGTGGTACAATTATCAGTGGAGTCCACTTCTGGTTTGGGTCGGATCAAAGTGGATTTGGATTCTTCGTAATGAGACGAAGTGATTGATATATTGTACGCTCAAAACGGATAATGGTTGAATGAGATATTGATTCTCAAAGTAGACCATTTTGAGTTGGAAAAATGAAGGGAAAAATGTAGCTTTCGTCCTACATTGGTTTGGGAAGTGGATTTGCACCACTATTTATACAAAAGCTCATGTTTCGAATGTAAAAAATTGTATAATAGAATACACAGAATTTTATAAATGAATGCACATAATCTAACATAATACATAATATACATAAACTCTTAACATAATACACATAAACTCTTAACATAATACACAAACTCTTAACTCTTTACAAAAAATCCATGTTTAAAATGTATAGAATTATATAATAGAATGCACAGAATTTTATACTTGAAAACACATAATTTTATACCTGGAAACACATAATTTTATAACTGAAAATAGAGGTGTGCACGGACGGGTTTTGTACTGATCAGATAGTCGGAGGCTCATCCGAACGGATAGCGGATGTGTATTCTTACCCCCAATCCGTTTTTTTAAGAAATTCGCCGGATAAATAATTTAATAAATCCAATCCGAATATCCGTCGGTTTAGTCGGATATTTGTGAATATTTAATAAACAGCAAAATTGAATATTTTTTTTATATAAAAAAATAGTTTATTTGAGTATAATTTCGAATTTTTTTTTTAAAAAACTACAAATTTCTAAATAGATAGTACTAAACTACTAATTATTAAGTACTAACATACAATCATACATCAAAAGTCAAAAGCACTAAAACAACATTTATACAAAAATACAAAATACTGAAATAGAAGTAAACCAAATTACCGAATTATCAAATTACAGCTTAAATGGTTAATTAGTAATTACAAAAGCACAGTATTGAGTATTTGAGTGAAAATACAAAGAACATCAGCACATGACACAACTGCAGTCTGCATAGGTCCACAACCTAAGCCCTAATCTGCTATCTACTAATCAACATACCAACTAATACTCTATTCCTCTTCCTGAATAAAATTAAAAGGTAAGAAAGTATGTAAACTTGAGAATTGTGAATACTAAATAGTAACAAAACATAAAAGTTAAAACATAAATGAGATAACTGAGATAAGTGATTTAAGAATCATGTTATGACTTATGATTGGGACAAATGATGCTCAGACTGCTTATTTATAAATCATGTTAGGATTGGGGGCAAATTGCCTATGAGTTGTAGATTGACCACAGTTCATGGAAACATACCAAACTCAATCCCTAAATCCCAGATTTTAGAGAACATGGTGGAAGCATTATCATTTCACATTTGCACAGTTAGTCTTTTACAAGCATCAAAGAGAGAATGAGAGATAGAGATAGATATTGAGAGATATATCAGACATCATTTGACTCATTGAGTGCTTGAAGAAAATTTATACTTACAGAGTTACAGAGTTCCTGCATTACAGGCTTACAGCCATACTGAAACCTCAAACCTGGGGCAGTTCTTAGCCATTGAGGCACTAAACCTTCCAGCCATGGAGGCATCAGGTTCTAAAATTCCAGAACCAGATCCAATGTTCCATTACTCACCAAACTTCCAGGCAAGCAGGCAACTAGACAAGTAGTCAAACAAATCTAAGAAAATTTAGAATGAAATAAGTAAAATAACATTACAGGTATTGTGGGCAGAGAACCAACTCCAGTATTAACTCCAATTCATCCACTGCACAACTCTGCAAAAAACAATTACAATTGTATATGTAACAAATGTGAAACACTGAAACTGAAAAAAAAAAAATAAAAACTAAAAAAAAAAAAAAAAAAAAGTAAAGTTATAGTTTAGGAGTTTAACTTTTTCAAATTTCTCAACTTCATCTATGTTTTCTTCAACTTTGAGTGGTTGATTGGCCAACCTTAGCCAATCTTGTGCACAAATCAGTGCCTCAACAATTTTAGGAGTAAGAGAACTCCTAAATGCATCAAGAAGTCTCCCACTAGTACTAAAGGTTGATTATGATGCAACTGTAGAAATGAGAATAACAAGTATATCCCTTGCCAATTTAGACAACACATGGAATCTTCCAGCATCAACCATCCACCATCTCAAGAGGTCAAAGTCACCATCCTCCTCTACATACTGATTGCTTGCAAGCAGGAAGCAGGTAGCCTGGCGAACTGGAAGATAGAATGTGTTGCCTGGGAACAAAATAAAGCGAGAGATGTTCTTGCTTGTAAAGCTGGTGAGTTTGGAAGAGGAACACATATACTACAATGTCCTATCCTGAAATATTAGATATGTTAGAGGATGATATGTTAGGAGTTCCGTCTTGGCACCAATGGTAGTATGTAATTATCTACTTCGGGTTCCCCCTTCCATTTGATCCAAAAAATAGCTTAACTAGGTTACCACCAGGATTTTAACCCAGGCACAGTAGTAGGGGGGAAGGAGCTCAGGCCACTAGACTAGGACTGCAATCGTGTCTTCATGGATGTCTTTACATGGACCAGACCCCCCCCCCCCCCCCCCCCTTTTATACTATTGGAGGATCCCCTATGCCCTCCACGTGTATAGTATCAAGACGGAATCAAATCCAACCAGACATGGGTCTCACGTTGTCCTGTCGTGTAACTACCTCAACCACGCCATCCAGCCACCAAGCTCCACGTGCCCGAGACCCCCGTCAACCTCCGCAAGCAACACAGCGAGACAGACACGCAGGCGTGCCCCGAGGGGCGACTGACGTGCACGCCATCGAGCCCTCGCGCTCCCACCATGCGCCACGACCAGCCGCCACCAAGGGCGCTCGGCCAAGCTGCCGGGACGCTAGGGGGCGCCCCCGAGGAGCCTCGGCCCCGGGCGGCATCCGCGCCGGTCAGCGCCCTTCCCGCCACTCCGGTGGCCACCGGCGCCCCCCCTCTTCTTTTTTTGCACTGCCTCACCTCCTTCCTTGCACACACACTAGTCACGACCATCGGTCGTCGTACGCTAATCGACCCCCGAGTTACCCTGCCTTTAATACTGTGCCCACCTTCAAGCGGGGCGATATCGCCACTCCACGGGGCACTTTATTACTGGGGCAAACAAAGCCCAAAAGCATCGGCCCAAATAATAAATAAATAAATAATTGAAAGACTAGTCAATAAATATAATAAAATAGCCTAACTACGTTACTATCAGGGTTCGAACCCAGGCACACCAGCAGGGGGGAAGGAAACTAGGCTACTATACCAAGAGTGCAATAGTGTTTTCATGGATGTCTTTACATGGACCAGAACCACCCCCCCCCCCCTCCCTCTTTTATACTATTGGAGGATACCCCTACGCCCTCCCCATCTACGGCAACCAGACGCGCGCCGCATGTTGTCCTATCGTGCAACTACCTCAACCACCCCATCCAGCCAGCAAGCACCACGTGCCCGAGGCCCCCGCCAACCTCTGCAGGCAACACGGCAAAATAGACACGCAGGCGTGCCCAAGGGGTGACGGGCACGCATGCTATCGCGCCCTCGCTATGGCCAGGCTACCTGGGCGGCGTCCGCATCGGTCAGCGCCTTCCCTGGCGCACCGGCAGTCACCGGCGCCCCCCTCCTCCTGTTTTGCACCGCCTCGCCTCCTTCCTTGCACACACATTAGTCGCCATACGCCAATCGCCCTTAGTCACCATGCCTTTAACATTGCGCCCACCTTTAAGCGAGGCGATGGTGGGGCGTCGTCGCCACTCCACTAGGTACCTCCGGCCCATTGGGGGCGCCATAGACGGAGGTGGCCGGCGGGCCAAGCCGCTGGCGAATCGCCGACTGGCAGGTTGCCGGTTGTAGGCGGTTAGTAAATGTGCCCGCCCAGAATATAGGGAATAAATACAATCTGTAGTGCCTTAGTAAACATGAGAGGATGTGACTTGATGGTTTGGGACGCGCGTTACGTGGGGAATGGTGCTTGTTTGTAACCTGCTGGCAGCATATTTTTTTTATATTTTGCATGCGCTACTTCTTCCACTGCCCACGAATATAAGGATAAATAGACTGGGTAACAATTGGGTAACTAACCAATGTCGTGGCTTTGCTGGTGAGGACCCGTGTGCTATGCGGGAGGTTTTAGGTTAGATGCTTCTTGGCTACTTCTCCTCTTGGGTTTTTGCTCCAAGCCACGCCTTTATTGGGGCACTGTGCCTTTCTAGCCCAACAAAATTTGAGCCAACATCTTTCACCATCCCCACTTGGGCCAAGACTTATCCAATAAGATGGACAGCGGGGTCCCATGTCCCCTTCATAATCCATATTTTAAACATTATATATAATACTTTATAGAATAAATTAAATGTAATAGTTTTAGAACAAATTTGTAATAAGAAATTAAATTTGTCGAAAATAATATTACTAAACCCATATACTATAACATCCAAATTATCATGACTCGACTGGTCTCACCGACTAAAACAGATAGTCCCATTTGAGAATATAACTAAAAGTAATGATGCTCAGAGCTTTTGTGATAGTTGAAAATTTTGAGAGCTGGTGACTAAGAAAGAGACGGGAGGGTAAAGAAAAAGGAAAAAAAAAAAAAAACAAAAAGCAAAACAAATCTAAAAAAAAAAAAAAGGTTAAGGGTGTAGTGGTTGGATATTGTGTTACGCTTCACGCGATTGCAGCGAGAAAAGTTGTTTCCCATTCCTAACAGAATAGGGCAATCATCCATCTGTACATGCTCTCCTAATCCAACATCATCTTTCTCGCTTTCAAAGTAAAGAAAAGAGAAACGACTAACTAAGCACTAGGTACGATCAGCCTTAGACAAGACAAGCCAATCATTCACACCTGACTTTCTCTATAGAGACTTTTTCTATAGCTAGTCCTATTGAGTAAAGGGGTCGGTAGGCTCTCTATCTCAATCCGAGGAACTGAACTAGAGCTCACCTTAGCACAGAACTGAAGGTGCTAGACGAAATGAAACTAGGACCTAACCTAATGGTAAATAGGTGAAAGATTAGGAAATCCTACTCCCCCGTGCAACAGAGAGGGAATCCATCATACTACGATCGTCAAATCCTCTCCTATGAAGTAAACAAAGCCTATATTGTCAATAGAACCGTCGGCCTAGAACCCAATAGGAGCTAATCAGACTCTCCCGAGGAATTTGACTAAGACACCCCTTCTCCCCTGGCTAATATGGTTCCGGTGGAATAAGCGGACGTAGAATACTGGGAATGCGCATACGGTGACCCGTAGGAATTTGACCAAGGCAATGCTATACATGACGGGATGCTAAACCATGTACTGCAGCCAAAGAAATCTTACTCCATCCAACCACCATGAAAGTTTCTTACTAGCCACGAACTATAAACAACTCCCTTAAAAAGGGCCCTAAGGAATGCAAAAAGAAAGAATAAAAGGCAGAAGTTTGGGGCACCTGCTACCGGATCCTCTTGAAGTTTACTTTTAGAGTTTGGTCTAACGCAACCCAACTAGTTCTTTTAAAAATCAATGCTTTGCAGGGAGATCATTTTTCTTCTTTCTCCTCTCCCCTTTCTCCTCCAAAAACCTACCCAAAATGCATTGATGGGATGCGCTCATTACACACAAAGTCACAAACTATATCTACTAATCTACTATTGCCTTGTTACAGTGGTATTTTCCATAGCTAACCTTTTTTTTTTTTTTTGAAAATCAAAACAGCAAATGATATTAATTAACGTCGTCAACCAGAACATTGCAGACGAAAGGAAATGATATCTAACCTAAGCTACTTGCAATGTCCACAACTCAAAAGTTTTTTTATTCATAGGAATAGTGAATACATACAAAAAATCAAGAATGTGGATCGATAGCAGCCGTTAGATCAGATAGGCACTTATGCTAGGAAAAAGGCTAGTAGAATGAAGATGAGTGCATCGAGTTGGAACCCAAACTTGGGATTCCAAGCAAGCAGAGTGGAATACGATGAAGCGTTTGAGCTATGGCGTTTGTATCCGCCGGCGCCGCCACGCCACGCCCTTCCCCCCGCACTTCTGCCGCCCCTGGCTGCCAACGCGGCCGTAAACATGGCGGCGGCGAGAGTGCCCACAAGGACAACTTTGGCAAGTTTTCTAATTGAGAGGCTTGCGTTCTTCTCCATCAATTTACCGGCGTCTCTTTCTCGGACAAGAACTAAGTTGAATTGATTAGGAGAGAAAAAGAGATATCATTTGAACAGGAAATCTGTGGGTGTTCAGTTCACAAGAAGCTAGGCCACATGCTCAGGGACAAATCACCTTAGCTTATTCCAACTACTTGTCAAACCCATTCCTTTAAAATACATATTTTAATACTTCTTGAACTTCTAAGTTCAAATCCTTACTTTTACTTCATAATTCAAAATTTTGAAGTTAACTTTTTTTTTTGGGACCCATAAGATAGAGATAATTTATCATCATCTATTGTCACCTCAAAAAGTAAAAGTGATGGAGTAGATATTGAAAATCCATGAAGTAGTGGAACTCTTTTCCTTGCAAGTCACACTTGTGTGAGATAATCCGTGAGACGGATCGAATCTAGGATATTGTTTGTTACTTATCATAGAAATTTATAGTACTTATTACAAAAAATATAGTACCTTACTTATAATACGGAGTAATAAATATTGCAATATTTATATGTGAAATTGTCATACTATTTAGAGTAAAATGATTGTTACTAATGATAAATATTGTAATATTTATAATTGATCACAAAGTGTAATTCTAATGCAAATATTATAATACTTATATGTGAAATGTTACTTAATTATGAAAGAAATTGTAATCTTTATTGTAAAAAATTCAATATCAATTTGAATTAAATATAAATCGTTACTAAATATTAGATAATTAATTGTTACTAATGATAAATATTATCATACTTATAACGAAAATTGTAATACTTACACATGCAGTTATCTACAACTCGACCCGTCTCACGGATGCTCACACAGGTGTTTGTCTTTCCTTGCAGTGCAACTCAGTTTGCGTGAAAGTTTGATTTAATGTATTGGGCTTAGACCTGTGTAGCGGACAAGTTCGGATGATTCGATCTTATGAACTGACAACATGTTCGGTATTATGTTTTTAATATTTATATCCAATCCGCTTAATTTTAGTTATTAATCACATCATATATTATTTTTTTGGGTCCAGTCGATTTTTGTCGCATTTCGGTTTTGATTTGATTGAAATAAATAATAAAAAATTCAAACTAAACTTGTTCAAAACCCTACTGGTTAGTGAACTAAATTTACAAGTTACAAAATACAAATTACATGTTACAACTTAATTGTTAAAATTAATTAAGAGATGAAGTAACTGAAAACTTTGAAAGTTCAAATACAAAAATCAAAATAAAAATTTAGAAATATACAACATTACATTTTCAAAAATTATATTGTCCAACTCCAACACTCCAAATTATAAGTTTAAAAATTACAACTTCATGAAACACATATCACTCAGTAGTCAGCAACTCATTGTTCATTATCTTCCTGTTCAAATTTAAAATCATTAGCTAACTGTCTAACTGCAAAGTACAAAGACAAATTAAATAAACGTATTATAGGAATTACAGTAGTGCTGGGAAAGGAAAAATGCTCAGATTATTATTTTTTCATATCAAGGTAGGATTGGATGAGGAAAATTTGCTACTTAAGTTTTGAAATATAATAGGACCAAAAACTCATGAGTAACATACCAACCCAAAGTCCTTTGATTTAGACAAATGGTGGAAGCGTCATCAAAGCTGCTTGCAACAACTGGAGTTAGTAATGTAGTAAAACTAGTAATTTGTAAAAATAAAATGAGAATAAAGCAAAATGATATACCATATTAGATGACCATAAGACCCATGCACTCATGATGATTCAATTCAATGAATTAAAACTAAAGGCTTAAAGGCTTACTAAACTTACTTGGTTTTTGTTCAACGTAATCAAGGGGTGTCATAGAATTGATGGAAAGGAATCAATGGCAGTAACAATTCAATTGTTGCCAAGTTGTTGTTCCTGTTTTCATTAACCAACAGTGTTGCAAAAATCGCGCTTAGGCGCTAGGCGCCGTCCAGCCATGGCGAGGAAGGCCGGAATCGGCCTCCTCCGTGGCTGGGTGCGCGGCTAGCTGGTCTAGGCGGCCACCTAGCCGAACGAACCGGCGATATTTTTTTTTTTATTTTTTTATTTTTTTATTTTTTATGGTTTAGGTTAAAAACTTTGTGAAGGCATAACTTTTGACTCGGTTGTTCGTTTTGGACAATTTGTTTTTCAAATCGCGTATTTTTTCGAGATCTACCCACCGCAAATGGCCAAAGGCGGTTTGCTCCACCAATTTTTTTAAAAAATATGCTTCTTTTGCTCTAATTTTTTTTATGTATTTATATGGTTTCAACAATATTTTAAATAATTTTATAGCCACTTAAATAAATAGTTTGCAAGAAAAAATGATGAGAACCTTATGTTTTATTAGTGAATTTTGATAATTTTTAATTTTGAATTGTTTTTACATTTAAAAAAAACTTTAAAATCGGCGCCTAGGAGGCGCCTAACGTGTTTTGCAACCTTGCTTACTAATTTTTCTCAGTGCCTCACAAATTACATCAGTAATTCACAAAAAATAAAATAAAATCACATGCATATTAAAAAAAAAAAAAAAAACTAGAATGAAAGTTGAAATATATAAAGATTATAGGAATGGTAGGAAGAGAAGAACTAGGTCTAGCACTCCTAGTTCCAGAACATTCAGGGCCCAACTCGGCAAATAAAAAACATATATATATATAGTGGATGCGCATAATTTTCACAGCAGTGGATGAAGAACACACTCACGCACATTAAGCATACAATTCACGCATCTTAGACACAAGACTCACACACCTTAAGTACAAAACTCACGCACATTAACATTACACACTCACGCACATTAAGTACAAATCTCAGGCACATTAAGCACAATATTCACGCACATACATTAACATTACACACTCACGCACATTAAGTACAAATCTCAGGCACATTAAGCACAATATTCATGCACATTGAGTACAAACCTCATGCACATTAATCAACTGCACAACTGCACGGGAACGTTACACTATATATATATATATATATATAGTGAAAGTTTCCCGTGCGGGTGAATGCTTCCCGTGCAGTTTTGCGGTTGATTAATGTGCGTGAGATTTGTACTCAATGTGCGTGAGTGTTGTGTCTAATGTGCCTGAGATTTGTACTTAATGTGCGTGAATGTGTAAAATGCAGCAGAAAATATGGATATCAGCTTCTTCCCCATCCCCAATAGCCATTGCCCCCTTCCCTGATGATGATGATGCAGAGGCGAGCTATGGTGATTAAGAATTATGATGATAATACAACAGAAATTCACATTTAGCTAGTGTGCAAATTTTACTGTGCGTGAGTCATATATATAAACATTTAACTGTACTGAAGGTAGCTGATAATCCAGAATCCATGGACAAATTGAAGGAAGAAGTAACAAGAAGCTTGGGTGTTAATGTGCGTGAGTTTTCTGTTCTGCTTCTTTCTGAGATCGTAATTCTGAACTACTCACGCATATTAAGCACAAATCTCACGCATATTAAGCACAATACTCAGGCACATTAAGTACAAAACTCACGCATATTAACATCACGCACATTAAGTACAAATCTCAGGCACATTAAGCACAACACTCACGCACATTAAGTATAAACCTCACGCAGATTAATCCACCGCACAACCGCACAGGAAGCAACAAATGCACCTGATCCGTTCCCTATATATATATATATATATATAATAGAAGTGCCTAGACAAATTTTCCCACCAAAATTCAAGGGTATTTTTGTAATATCAAAC
The DNA here is from genome assembly GCF_001879475.1 of Ipomoea nil. Taxonomy (NCBI): domain Eukaryota; kingdom Viridiplantae; phylum Streptophyta; class Magnoliopsida; order Solanales; family Convolvulaceae; genus Ipomoea; species Ipomoea nil. Next base: position 746,790 of record NW_017617301.1, read on the forward strand.
ATTTAGATAAAAAATGTTAAGAATTATTAAAATAAATTACACTTTCTTTTAGAAATTAAAATCAATTACACTTTCCTTATGAAAATTTATACACATTTATAATTCTCACATTTTCTACCTATAAATACAATGGATTTGTGACTTTGAAAATCCTAATTTTTCATTTTGCACTGCCTCCCTTTTTTTCCCGTTTCTCTGTAAAATCATATCTTGGTGACTCTTTCATCCCCTTCTTCCCGCACCCAGTAAATACAATGGATTGGTGTAATGGTGTTGCACCCACGTAAGTATGTTTTTACAATCTTCAAGGGTTTTTTTTTTTTTTTTTTTTTTTTTTTTTTTTTTTTTTTTTTTGGCAATCGTCGCTGTAGGTGTTCTTAGTGCCTCTGGATCTAATGGACGGGGTGTTGGTGGAAATGCTAGCACCGTTTGCTACAAAGCTGATTTCGTCGTTTTCCGGCGACAAGAATGACCGACGTACCAACACAATAACTCCAATATATGTTATAGGTTAATCTCTATATACATAAAACTCAAAGCGAAAAATCATACTCTAATACATAGATTCAAAACTGTGTCCTGTAATTTCAATCATAAATACAGTAAATCGAAATGCAAATCAAAACATGTTCCGCATATAAATTTCAATTTAAAATTTAAAATCCACATAAATAATTGTAAATTATGAAAAAAAGGTGAAATTTTGAAGAAAAATAAGAAACAATTACCATTGGCTGCTTTGAACCCTTTGTTGAAGAAGGAATCCATCATTGACATCTTGACTCTAATACTAATAATAATAGTAATAATAGTAATAATAATAATAATAATAATGACGATGACGATGACGATGACGATGACGATGACGATGACGATGAACAATAGTAACAATAATATCAACAATAATAATAACAATAATAATAATAATAATAATAATAATAATAATAATAATAATAATAATAACAATAACAATAACAATAACAATAACAGTAACAGTAACAGTAACAGTAACAGTAACAGTAACAGTAACAATAATAATAACAATAACAATAAAAATAACAATAATAATAATAATAATAATAATAATAATAATAATAATAATAATAATAATAATAATAATAATAATAATAATAATAATAATAATAATAATAAGGATCTTGTGGTTCATTAGTATCTGGTTGCTCCTCTATGTAAGAGGTCTAGGTTTTGAGCCTTGGTGTAGGTATAATTTGTATATGTGGGTATCCCCTTTCTTGGTAATAAAAAAAAAAAAAGAATTGAAAGTAATTATAGAGTATTTAAATGGTAATAAAATTATATTTATAATCAACAAATCATTTTTTTAATTAATGAATATACGCAAATCTTTCAAAATATTAATATTTGCAATAAATATTTTTAAAATAATCATTATAATGATAATTAATACTATCAAAAATATTTAAGCTTTGTTAGTGAGTTCCTAACCCATCTCATAGCATCCCTAACTCTATTAATAGAACTATTAGCAAATTTTAACCCATCTTGCATCACCAAGTTCAAAATATTGGCTATGCACCTCAGGTGCTTGTACTGACACCTAACAGAGGTTATACTCCAAGCTAGACAACAATTTGTCTTTAAATAAACACATCCATAGCATTATCATTGGAAGAGCAATTGTCCATGGTGATAGTAAAGGCATTTTTGATTCCCCACTCAATCAAATTGCTCTCTAAGGCCTTAGCTACATAATCCTCCTTGTGAGAAGAAACAAGGACGAATGATATGATTTTCTTATTTAGCTTTGTGATTTCGTGTATTTGTGATTATCTATAAGACTGGTTAACTTTCTAACTTAGACAGTTCGCTGTTGTTATCGCAAAAACCCTAAACGTATGATCTATCAGTTATTGCAACAGTAAACGGGAAAACCCTAAACGTATGATCTATCAGTTATTGCAACGGTGAACGGGAAAACCCTAAACGTATGATCTATCAGTTATTGCAACGGTGAAAGTAAATGACACAGTCGACCAATAGACCAATATATATCTACGTATGGGGGACGACCATGAGCACACACAAGAGGACCTTTCCAAGCTCATTCCCGCCTGCGCACGAGAGAAAACCTCTAAACTATACAATTCAATAAGTCTTAGAAAGACTCTTGTATATATAGTGGTGCAAACCCACTTCCCAAACCAATGTGGAACAATAGCTACTTTAAAACATTTCCCCTTCATTTCCCAACTCAAATGGGTCTACTTTGAGAATCAATTTCTCATTCACCCGTTATCGGTTTTGAGCATACAATATATCAATCTCTTCATCTCATTACGAAGAACCGAATCCACTTTGACCATGCCAGACCCAAATCGGAAGTGGACCCCACTAATATTTGTACCACAAATAACCACTTATTATGCCATTTTCAAGCTATTTTCCAACAAAATGTATTTGACATCAACCACGGATTCACAATAGGCCAACAAATTATCAGACTAAAAACAGACTAGAAAGAAGACTTAGAGATATGGAACCAGTTTGGTAGAAGAAATAAATGATTAAATATATTTGAATATTTATAATATTAATGTATAAATTTTAATTAATGTTCTTTTTTTTTTTTTAAATTTAAATTCTCTGTAATAAGAATTATTTATTTCAAAATTTTACATAATACAATTTTTCTAAATATTTGCGTAATACAAATTATTTTATTTTATACTTTTCAAAAATAATTTGATAGAATTTGAATATGAATTTGTATTTATTTTTAATATTTGAATTTAGTTTATATATTGGTAGTAGACAATAATTATATATATATATATATATATATATATATATATATATATATATATATATATATATATATATATTAAGTATAATATGGAGAGAGAATTGCATGGATGCCACAATGAATGATGATTAATTGCAAATTTAGTGTAGTGACCAATTTTTTAAAGTCTGAAAAAAATTAAATTGATATATATCCTAAAAAATTATGCAACCAATTTTTTTAAATTTTCTATTATATATTAAAAGAAATCATTAAAGAAGTTGTCAATTTGTCTTATCCCAAAGTTAAGTAACTTTCGATTCCCTGTTTGAATATACAGGCGAGATATGATATGATACTTTGAAGCAATGAAGCATGTGACCCAAGGCCTTAATTTGTCAGGCTGATTCAGTGTGAGGTGTAGCGACAAACATGCCTACCAAGCAACGCCAACAGGCCAAAACAGTGACCACCCTGCCTCTTCACAAATCAGATTAGTAGACATCTCCTCTCTGTATTCGCATGTGACTTGTAGCTTTGATGAGGAATAGTATTTCAGTAGTGGATACGTTCACAGTGTACAGAGAATAATAAACAGAAATAATAAGAGTCCTAATACAATATAACTAGTTAATACTTAATAGACTCCTAATACTCCCCTCAAATACAAGGGGAATGAGAAAGAACTTCGCCACCTTGTCACAAATAAAATCGTGAAATATCGGATTAGCACACAAGTAAGTAACACCTAAATTATCACACCAGAGAGTGTGCCACTACTACAAAAATGTATTACGAGCACGTTGCCTTTTTAACCTCGGTTCTTTAAAAAACCAACCTTAAAACATTTAAATAATTTTTATTTTTTTATAAATACATATAACGTCAATTTTTAGTCAAAACCGACGTTATATGTAACGAATTTTAAAATAAAAGAAATTTAGAAATCGGCTCGTAAATGAGCCAACGTCATATAGTTATCGAATTCATTTTAATTTTTTTTTATTAAAGTTACGGTGTCGGTTCTATGTAAAACCGATTCTATGTAAAACCGACGGCGTAAGTTTAATAAAAAAAATTTAAAAAATAAATATTTAAGATATACCAGGCTACCATATAGCCGACGTCTTGTGTGTGTGTGTCTATATATATATATATATATATATATATATATATATATATATATATATATATATATATATATATATTAAATACCCTTCAGACCATTAATTTCAAATAAAAAAAAAAAACCTAAACCTCACAACCCTGCCTCCACAAACTGCCGTCGCCCCTCGACACCGCCGTCAGGTCGCCCCTCGACTTCATCGTCGACCACGCCAGCCGCCGCAACAGCCCCGCCCCTCCGCAAAACCATTATTTGTAGTAGTGTGCGCGCATAAAATATCGGATTGACGCACAATTAAGTTGCACCTAAATTATCACACCAGAGAGTTGACGGAGAAGGTAGACGCAAGCCAAGCTCCGCCAGCACCAACACAACCTAATCACCTTTGCAGACACATCAGCGAGAGCCTTGTCCGAGACCGTCCGTTCGAAAGAATGTCCGAGAGATCCGTCATCGTTAGCACCGATATGATCATAGCCATGCCAGTAACTGGGAAGTAACTAATACCCGATGAGGAATAGTATTTCAGTAGTGAATACATTCAGAATTTACAGAGAATTGGAGTAAGAATTTACAGAGAATAATAAGCAGGAACAATAAGATTCCTAATACAATATAACTAGGCAATACATAATAGACTCCTAACAACTTTCATCTAGGGATGACAATTTCAATCCGACCCGTGGATATCCACCCGAATCCACCCCGCATGGATCGGGTTTTTTTGGGTGATGGTGGGTGGTGGGTCTTAAAAAAGCAAACCCGCGATGGGTCGGGTTGGATTCGGGTTCTATGTACAAGACCCGCCTAGAACCCCACCCGACCCACCATGTGTGTGTATATTTTATATATAATAGTAAAATAAGTACTAGCATGTAGTTATTTATAATAGTTTATATAACTTCGTGTATCTTTTTACTATTTTTTTATATCAAAACTACTAAGTTTATTTTTAAAAATTAACAATTTTGTTATTATATTTAAATATTTTCATTATTTATGTTTTAGTATCACTAATGGATTTTATTTTTTTTATTATGTGTAAATAATTTAAATATTATTTTTTGAAAAACATGATAAGTGGTGGGTACCCGTAGCAGGCACCCGCACCCGGTGGGGGTGGGAGTGGGTTCTGAAAAAGTCTACCCGATGCGGGTTGGAGGTGGGGGTGGGTGAAGAAAATATAAGGTGGGTCGGGTGACGGATGTAGCCCTCCCCGACCCACACCCGACCCATTGCCATCCCTACTTTCATCATCTTATCAATACCATAAAATATATAGCAAAAGAGTAATTTATACATTGAAGGAATCAATGAAGTGTTTTGTTATACAAATATTTGAACTTGCAACCTTTCATCAGAGTTTTGTTTAAATATCATATTTCAATATGTATTCCATTTCAATTAAAAGATTAAATTTAATTTTAATATTGTACTTCATATTTATATTTTATATTTATATTTATATTTATATTTATATTTTATATTATATTATATTCATTCAATCATTCTATGTTGATTTAATATTTTGATTAATTAAAAAATGAATGAGCAAAACTTTTATTTATTTTTCTTTCTTTGTCCAATAAAATCGATCTGAACTTGGGTGAAACTTTTATGCTTCTAATGCATTTATTGTTTTTTTTTTTTCTTTTTTTTTAAGATAACAAAAGGAGCATGTATTTTCTCTAAATCATAAACTTAAACGGTGTATTTTCTCTAAATCATAAACTTAAACGGTATATACTGAATCCTAAATAGTAAAAAGTAAATTCAAAAATCAAACTATATATAATGTGAAACACTAAGCCCAAAAAAAAAAAAAAGAAAAAAAAAAACAAATTATAAACTTTAAAAGGTGTTCCTAAATGCGGAAAATTATGGTCCACACAATGTTATGTGGACCATAACAAAAAGTACATTTTTAATATATTAAATGTATATTATTTTTGTACTGAATGTACATTATACAATATAATGTACACTCAGAACAAAAATAATATACATCGCCTGAATACAATGTACATTATTTTTGTACTGAATGTACATTATTTTACAGTAGGCAAAATATGGTCCACACAACTTGTGTGGACCATGGTCCATACAATAATGATTGCCTAAATGCACTACATTTTCAAATTGGCCAAAAATACATGGTATACTATTGAAAAGTTGGATAAAATTGTCAAAATGTCATCGTGATTTTTTCCTCCCTTGCTCTAGAATCTTTAGATTTGGCGAAATGAATTACTATGATTGACTCTTAGCTTGCTCCTGAAAAAAATTATTCTTTTCCTATATAAATATATAGGTTCTCGTTCATATGAGAACCACCTGTTGGACGAATATAAGTTAATTTTACAATTATATTTTAAAGGATTTAAAATTGTAGAAAAATAATTCCACAAACCAAAGAACCAAAAAAAAATAATAATAATAAAAAATCCAAGTCCAGTGTACTCACAATTTCCTTAAAATCGATTCACTATCTCCTGATAGTGCTAGGAGCATTTTAGTGTTAGTTTATTTGGCCGGACTGAATGGGTTGAGAATTTGAGGAAGAAGATAGCATTTAGGAGTATGGAAAAATGAATTTTGTTTCTCTAAAATATGCTCAAACACATAGGTTTATATAAGAGATTATAAAAATCTTAGAGCATTAAATGGTACAATAAATCTAATGTTTGAGATTAGAGTCCTGGCCTTCCCTCTATCGAAGAGTAGATGTATGATATGAGCTGGATTTAGGAATTGATTTGCATTCCCTCTTGCACGTGATAGAGAGACACTAAGCTATATAACTAAAGATTCTTCAATAAGGGATATATATATAGTTGTGCGAATCCACATCCCTTTTCAATGTGGGACAAGAAGTTACTTCCAAGTCTTTCCACCTTCATTTTCCAACTCAAATAAGTCTACTTTGAGAAACATTTTATCATTCACCTATTATCCATTTTTGAGCGTACAATATATCAATTTCTTCATTTCACTACGAAGAACTTGAATCCACTTTGACTTAACCCAAATCGAAAGTGGTCTCCACATACATTTGTACCACAAAATAGCCACTTAAAATTGTCATTTTAGCTAAAAATTCATTCCCACATGAATGCAAATTGATTTTTGGGACAAAAAAGGACATAACTGTGTTCAATGGTTGACCCTGCATAGGATAGGTAGGTGTTACCCTTTGAACATTCCTTTTTGAAGATATATTTACTGTACTGACTGTCTAGTAGAACGCGATATCTTTGAATCGTACAGTCGTTTGTGTAGAAGATGATATATGCACAAGAACCCAACCTTTGTTTTATTCTCATAGGTGCGCCCATTTTGGCTATGGGTCACCATTCCTTGTTCTGCAAGAGCTTCTAAAGAATTGAGCCCAGTTAATTCTCCTTTTAAGCAGCCCATCTTCTCTCTCACATAGATAATTCTTTTCCGAGTATCTCGCATACTCACACATGTCAAATGACATTTGAGCAATTAAAGCATCAATGCAATAACCTCGTACGTTAGTCAGCATTCTAACAAGGAGTGGTTGGGAGTCCAAGACCCCCACAGTGATACCCTTCATTCTATAATTTAATTGTGCCATTGAACATAGGTTCCAGCTAGTTTGGGTATCCACTATAGAAATTTTATTCCAAGGGCTTTCGTCCCATTCCTCGTTTTAACTTCTTTAACAACTATTTGCTTACCCTCAGATTAGTAGCTGATATCTTATCCTTTGACCTTACGTAGTCAACAGAGATAACACCAGTTGTGAAAAGCTATTTAATGGTATTATGCCTATGACGTATAAGTCAAGACTTACCATTGTATATGTAACTCTGTCCCATTCCGATTTTCGCTTGACTAATGCCATGAGATACAAGTTTTTCCCAATTAGAAATATCCTCTAGAAAATGACGTAGTCATTCAGTCTCTTTATGACACTTGTCTAAGGCTATCAGTTTAGATTCCATCATGGATCTAGTTATCACATTGTTTCAAGAGTTTCCACAAAACAACTTCACCGGCTAACGTGAACACGAAATCTCTCATGAACTTAGAGTCCTCAATGTTAGATATTTGATTAGCGTCGCTATACAATAGGATATCTTGTATAGTGCAATATGAAGTCACACGTATACCTTAAGTATCTCATAACTCTCACTATTGCCTTCCAGTGCCTATCACTGGGGTTACTCGTATAGTATGTCTACTAAGGTTGCTAACCGCAAAGGCAATATCTAGCGCAGAACAACTCATGAGATACATTAAACTTTCAGTAATCCTAATGTTTTCTACTTGAGAAATACGCTCTCCGTTATTCTTGGATAGATGTACATTAGTGTATAATAACGTCCTATCCAATTAATTATTATCCTTGTTGTATTTGCAAGGATTTTATCAACATAATGAGATTGGATTAACGAAGGACGATATGGTCTTATAATGATTTTAATCCGATGATTGAATCTACGAAGCTCATGCATTTCATGTCAAATCTTGAACTTGACATGTTCTTGGTAGATTTTTTGATGATTTGATCGCTACTACCCATGATGAGTTTAATTATCATGTATAAACAAATAATGGTATAACCGTCTATCATATGCCTTACGTAGACACACTTTTTACCTTTTTGTTACCAATTTACATGCCTTCTTTTCATAGCCCAGAACCACAAAACCCTCTAGTTGTTCCATGTCATTTAAGAAAGTGATTTTACACATCTATTTGATGAACATCGAATTCTCACAGTGTGGCTATGACAAGTATCGTTCTAATGGAGTTTATTGTAACACCCCCGATTTTACCATATTTTTAAAACTTAAATGCAAGATATAAGCAATTTAATCATCCATAATCATTAAGCGGAAGCAAGTCTATACGGGGGCATTATGCCACATATTAAATACTAAAAGATGCACAGGTGGGAAAACTAAACCATTCATCAAAGTATAAAAAGTCAAGGCACACAGGCCGCTCAAAAGGCTCACAGGCCAACAACAAAACTTCTAGACAAAGGACAAAACTATCTAAGCTCCAAGTCTAGCGCTCTCGGGACTCTACTCAAAACCTGTAGAACAAGGAAAACATAACATGGGGATGACACCCGATCAGCGAATATTGCTGGTAACCCATCAATACGCGTTAAATAACATATTTATATAAGTCAAAACCATTTTCGAAACGGAATCCAGTATATATATCATTTCAAAAGCCACAAAGAGAAGTCAACTTCAAGGACTCATTCACACTCTCAAAGGAAGAAGGAAATCAACATCCTTACGACATTAACAAGACAAGGATCATGAAAGACAAAACAACTCAAGATGCATTCTACTGATCACAAAGTAGAATACATCAAGACATACTCAATAGCAAATAATACACATTCACACATTTGGCAACTACATACCACAGTCACAACTACATGTCACAAGTATCATAGTTCCAACCTTATGCCATGTTCCAACCTTATGGCTATCCCCAGCCTTATTTCAGTTCCAACCATTACCACCTAGTGCCACCCTGTACTTCTGAGTCCAACCTTATGCCTCCGAGGACCGTCGTCCCCCCTCCAACATTTCCTATTCACCGCTGAACTCTCAGTACACGAGGGTACCATTAATTTCAATCACACAACCTCCAACATATGAGCCTTTGCTCAAGTAACACACCACCAATTTCAATCATAGTCACACAAGATCATCATCATTACCAAGAAGACTAAGGTTCACAATAACCTTAATCAAGTATCAATCAAAGGGTACAACGATTACAATACGTTCACATCATAGGAATCAATCAATGGATCACAACAAAGATATGAAACCATACTCAACAACGAAGGATCATAAGTCGACACCAAACGATGGTCAACACAAGTTGCCAATCTCAATAGGAAAGAACAAACCGCACACACTAGCATTTCAACATGAAACTAGCATGCTTATCAAACGGGTAAACCAAAAGTAGTTCCATAGAACATACAAGACTCACATTAGTCCAACGAATCACAAAGTTGGACCCTTAGCACGATTCAAGACACCAAATCTGATATGAACCTAGTCCAAGGTTCAATTAAGATGGAATATTGTCCCAAGAATGCTCTCAAAATGTAAAGATAGAGATGGATCAAAATACCTTAAACCTCACGAGAAACCCCTTTTGTCTCGAATCCTCAAAGACTTGGAAGAATCCCATTGTAGCTTCAAGTACCTCGATGATGCAATCTTCAATCAACTAGAGTCGGATCTAGTTTCCTTCGATTCAAGAACGAGTCCACGAACCTAAATCTAAGGTTGAAGAAAGGAAGATTGATTCGAGTCCACGAATCATTTTGCTAGTCGAGTCCACGACTAGCCACTAATTGAGTCCACAATTAGCCACAAAGTTTCTTACACAAGTGTAAAGAAAAACTTAAGAATTTTATTGAATTAAAGCCTCGTTCAAACTACTATGGATGTGCCCTATTTATAGGTATTGGGCAGCATTATAATCCTAAATACAATGGGAAAAAGAGTCCTAAACCCAATCTAGAAAGCAAGTAAATATAGTCCTATTTAGAAAGGGATTTAAGAAATCCTTTCTAAATACAAAAAGAATCCTAAACCTAATCTAGAAAGCAAGTAAATATAGTCCTATTTAGAAAGGGTTTTAAGGAATCCTTTCTAAATACAAACTAGTGTTTTCTCTTTAATTCCAATCAATTTAAAATAATGATGACCACAAATAATAAAGCTGATTTGGGCCTTGGATCTTGTGATTGGCAAATTTTGTACTCTTAATGGATCTTCATTATGTTGGGCCGCATCATCCTCCCCTTCTTGAAAAATGATTTGACCTCGAATCTTCTAATCATTGTCTTCGATCCGTGACATCACTTGAAACGGGCCACTATAAGTGGGCTCACGGATGTGATGTCACGGATCGAAGTCATTGTCTTATAGTGGCCCGTTTCAAGTGATGTCACGGATCGAAGACAATGCTTAGAAGATTCAAGGTCGAATCATTTTTCAAGAAGGGGAGGATGATGCGGCCCAACATAATGAAGATCCATTACGAGTACAAAATTGGCCAATCACAAGATCCAAGGCCCAAATCAACTTTATTATTTGTGGTCATCATTATTTTAAATTGATTGGAATTAAAGAGAAAACACTAGTTTGTATTTAGAAAGGATTCCTTAAAATCCTTTCTAAATAAGACTATATTTACTTGCTTTCAAGATTAGGTTTAGGACTCTTTTTGTATTTAGAAAGGATTCCTTAAATCCCTTTCTAAATAGGACTATATTTACTTGCTTTCTAGATTAGGTTTAGGACTCTTTTTCCCATTGTATTTAGGATTATAATGCTGCCCAATACCTATAAATAGGGCACATCCATAGCAGTTTGAACGAGGATTTAATTCCATAAAATTCTTAAGTTTTTCTTTACACTTGTGTAAGAAACCTTGTGGCTAATTGTGGACTCAATTAGTGGCTAGTCGTGGACTGGACTAGCAAATTGATTCGTGGACTCGAATCAATCTTACTTTCTTCAACCTTAGATTTACGTTTGCGGACTCGTTCTTGAATCGAATGAAACTAGATCCGACTCTAGTTGATTGAAGATTGCAACATCGATGTACTTGAAGCTACATGGGATTCTTCAAAGTCTTTGAGGATTCGGGACTAAGGGTTTCTCGTGAGGTTTAAGGTATTTTGATCCATCTCTATCTTTGCATTGAGAGCATTCTTGGGACAATACTCCATCTTTATTTGAACATTGGACTAGGTTCATATCATCACCACTATAGACCCTTATTGGATTCCATGTGTGCTGGTTCTTATTAAAATCCTACATGGATTCCTAACATACCGTTCTAGACATATGAAACATCAAGAAGACTCACAAATAGCCCAATAAAACAACATCGAGAGGTCAACACATCAATACTGAGTCAAAAGAATCACGGGGAACAAATCCCCGCCCATCAACATACATGTTCCTCGCGGGTGGGGCCACGGGTGGACAACCACCCGTGGTTCCGTCCGCGGGTACAACAACCCACGAGGCTTCGTTCCCCGCGGGTGGGGTGGCGGGTAGGCCTCTGCCCGCCGTTCCACCCGCGGTTACACCTGTACTCCAAAAATAATCCCTTCGGGGATTTTCAACAACAAGTCCAAATTCAAGTCCAAAACACCCAAAATCTCACACAAAACAACAATGTGACTTGAACCCAAGAAATAGCCAAGCAATGGCATTCTAGAACCCTAAGAACAAGCTCTAAACATGCATCACCACAAGACAATGCATCAAATCTCACATTTCAACACAAGAATCGCAAGTAGAAGCCAAGAAATCATCATATAAGTAAAAAAAATAGGTTTTGTAAAGCATGGGTTACCTTTATAGCCTAACACTTCTCTTTCTCACCCTTAGAAAGCCTCTCCTAAAGCTCTTCTTCCACACCAACTTCATAAACAAACCAAAAGACAACACAGATTCTATTTTTAGAAAAAGACATCTAAAAGGAGGTTAAAAATACCAAAAGATCAAGGATCTTACCCTCCCCTATGCTCAAGATAAGGAAAGTAGGAATCTTGGAAGACAACTTGCAAGATTTAGGATGCCCAAATTCTAGCTTGGAGAAGAAGCTACACCTATCTAGAGAGAAGTTAGAGATTTTGTGTTTAGATTGTAGGTGAATGAAATGAAGAGATGTTGCTAGGTTAGCTTGAACCACAAACTTTAGGTATGTAGAAAGACATCTCTACCCTTACTAAAGTTGGAAGAATAAGGGAACAAGGGCACAACCCAAGAAGCATAAGGTACAACCCTTTGACCTTGAATGACTAGTCAAAATCTAGTCCTTCGACTATTGAATTTTCAAGATTTTTAGGAATAAATTAACAAAGAGACTAGGATTAATTATCTAATTAATCCTTGATTAGAGTTTGGATTTACGGGGTGTCACATTTATTCTCGTCACGGGAGAATACGAGTCGCAGTACCCGTGGGCCGTGGCACTCGCGTTGCCTATAATATTTAATTACAAACCTGGCTTGGTACTTCTCAATTGAAATGTTTAGTTTCATCTTTCGTTTAAAGACGCATTTGGATCCTAAGGTTTCACAACCTAGAGGAAGATCATCCAGTTCCAAGTATGATTTTATAAAATAGAATCTACTGCACTTTTTATATAGCGTATTTCTGTTGGTCTTGAGAGAAAAAGAAAGTGTATTCGATCCCCCCCCCCCCCCCCCCCCCCCCCCCCCTCTAGACTTTCTTTTTCTCTTGGGACCAACAAGTGGTATTAGATTGGTTATTCAAAATAATCACTTTAAATATGCTAAACTGATATATTCTTCAAAAAATTACTTGTAGCATTAAAAAAAAACACATTCGTTTCAAAATGGCACCAATTGATTCAATCACTTTTTTCTCTCTCTAGAAGACTATGACGAATGGAGAATAAGAATGAAAATCCATTGTACCTTTCTACGATGCATAGCCGCATGTGGTAAGTCATTATGCATGGACCAATCATGATCAAGAAAGTTAATACGGCACCACCAATAGGGTGTGATGATTCAGTTGAAGCAATAGAGTCAGCTAGAAAGGAAAAAGAAGAACAACCTGTTGTGGTAAGACCATAATATGTAGACAAGCCAGTCGAAGAATGGGTCAAAGAAAACCACATACTGCACAACCTGGACAACCAAGCAAAGAACCCATCATTCAGATGCTAAATTTGACCACCTTCAATAAGGTGAAGGCGTTTACAGAACTGCAAAGGAGCTGTGGGATAAGCTAGCCGAATTGTCCATAGGTAATGAGGATTACTCGCAAGAATAAGCTCAATGTTGTGGTACAACGATTTGAAAATTTGAGATGTTACCTGAAGAATCCATCAAAAAAATGGAGATTCGATTTATTAAATTGTTGGGTGAGTTGTCTGTTTTGCTTAAAGAATACACCTTGTAACACCCCCCAAAAACGACCTATATAAAAAAGGCCTTAACACCTGTAGATCATACAACAAAACTAGCACATCGGAAGAAGATAAAATGAAAACTGGATAAAAGAAATCCAAACGGGGTGTTATGCCACGTCTACCAAACACGGTAAACGCTACGGCGATCAATCTGCAAGTGTATACATCTATCCCAAAGACATCAGTCTAAAACTACATTGGCGCACAGGCCACAAAACAAGGATAAAGGTACTAAGCTACCAGACACTAGACATCGCGCTCATCTAAACATCACCTGAAAGATACAAAGATAAACATTAGGACGACGCCCGGTCAGCGATAATGCTGGTAACCCACCAATACATGTGAAATATCATACATAGATAGATATAAGTTGTAAAGCCATTTTCGAAACGGAATACATAAGTATATAAGTCAAAAGCCAAGATCAACAGTCAACACAAGACTCAACACTCACAAAGATAACACGGGGACACATCCCAAACCACAAAGGTTAACCACAACACAAAGGATAAAGACAAGACCGATGGCAACACATGCCCTTGTGACTTCACACGTCACAAGAAAGAGAACTCACAACAACGGCTACACAAGCCCTCGTGACATCACCCATCACGAGTTGATATGCCTTCCTTATGCCATGTTCCAACCTTATGGCTACCCCCAACCTTGTATCTTCATTCCAACCATTACCTCCAGGACCCCTGTACAGCCAAGTCCAACCTTATTCCCCCGGGACCGTCGTCCCCCACCAACGACCACCAACGAGACCACCAATTCATAGTACACAAGGTACTGTACACGGCAACACATGCCCGGATAACACATGTTATCCCCCATAAACGTGAACCTTACACAAAGGCCACAACTCCATAATCACGTCACGGCCACCACGAGGACCGCTGCAATACCTTGGTGACTAGTGTCCCATACCACTAATCGTGCAATCCAGGTAAAGCCACACACGCACCACAACTCTGCAAGAGTCAAACAACGGATCACAACGAAGGTATGAAGCATACTCAATCAATGAACGGGTCACAGCCCAACAACAACAATGATGAATAACACAAGTTATCATCAACCAAATGGAAGGTACAAACCACACACACGCTAGCATCAAGACAATAAACTAGCACGCTTAACAACGGAGAAACCGATTATAGTTCCGAGGAACACACAAGACACCTCTCGGCCCAACGAAACACAATGTTGAACACTTAGCACGATTCAAGACACCAAAGTCCTACATGGATACCTACCATATAGTTCTAGACATACGAAACATCAAGAAGACGCTCAAATAGTTCCACAAAAGAACATCGGGAAGTCAAAAGACCAAATACCGAGTCAAACGGATCACGGGGAACAAATCCCGGACAAACACCACCATGTACCCGCGGGTGGACCCACGGGTAGCGCCCCACCCGTGGTTCCGCCCGCGGGAACATATTCCCACAAGGCCCGTACGGCCGGCGGGTGGTGCCACGCCCGCCGCTCCGCCCGCGGGTACAATCCTGTACCACAACAAACCTCTTCGCGGATTTTCTTCTCCAAACACAAATTCAAGTCCAAAACATGCCAAATCTCACCCAATACAACAAAATGAATTGAACCATGGAAAATGCCAAGCAATGGCACAAAGGAACCCTAAACACAAGCTCTAGATATGCAATATCACAAGAACATGCATAAACCCTCACATTTCATAGCAAAGCACAAGTAAAATCCAAGAAATCACATTTAGGTAAGAAAAATAGGTTTTGTAGAGCATGGGTTACCTCTTATAGACCAAAAGACTTCACTTTACACCACAACAAGCTCCCCACACGGCTTACTTTCCAAACCCACTTCAAGAGCAAACCAAAAGATCATAAAGATCCTACCTTTAAGAAAAAGACAACTAAGATAGAACCAAAAACACAAGATGAACTTAGATCATACCCTCCTAGATGCCCAAATAGGTGAAAGGTTGAATCTTGGTAGCAAATCTTGGAATCTTGACAAGGGTCTCAAGTTAGCTTGGAGAATAAGCTACACTTCTTTTCTAGAGAGAAGGTAGAGCTAATTTCTAGCAAATATAAGGAATGAAATGAAGAAGTCTTCTAGGTTAGGTTACAATACTAACTCTTGGTGAAAAGTCAAGGATACCCTTACTAACCTTTAGAAAGTGTAAGGAACAAGGGAACTCCCCTCAAAGCTCAAGGTACAACACAACTTTAAGGTTGACTAGTCAAATACTAGTCCTTGAGTATTAAAAATCAGGATTTTTAGGAATTAATTCTTCAAATAAAATAGGATTAATTACTCAATTAATCCATGGATTGAATGTGGATTTTTGGGGTGTCACATCCTCTCCCCCTTCAAAGAAGCTTCGTTTCCGAAGCTTGGGTACGACGAATTAAAAGCAAACGGTGAAAGGAAACAACGTTGTGACAAGAAGTTCAAGAACAAACTCTTTTGGTCAAAGACTCCAAAAGAACTCACAAGGATTCCAAGGCAAAGAAGTATTCCAAAGCAAGAAAGAAGGCATTTCAAATTCAAGGATTGGCAAGAGTTTAACAAACGGATAGATTGAGCATCAAGAACTCTAGCCTCAACACAACCACCGAATTCTAGACAACAACCAAGAACAAGACAACTAACTCCAAACATCAACTAACAAGCTAGCTAAACAACAAGGCAGCAAGCAACAACAAGCAAGCAACAACCTACCACCAAACTAACAACGGCTAAGAAGGAAACAACCAGGAAAAAGGCGAACGGGATTACCACAACACAAGCTAGAACTCCTCACTCTCCGACTCCTCGGCCTCCTCTGATTCCTCTTCGTCTTCGTCTCTGCGGCTCGAACTGGCCTCAAACTGATCCAACCTCTGATGCACTGCGACGAACTACGCCCTCATAAACGTGAAGCCTTCGACGATTATGCTGTTCTGCTGACGAAGCAAGGTGACAACGCGCTCCTCATGCGCCATGACGTCATGCTCCCTCTTCGTGCGAGCTTCTTTCCTCCTCCGGTTTTCCTCACTGTCCGAATCATTTCTTCAGCTTCGGCGGCCTCCAGTGCTCCCACTTCTTCTTCTTGGTCTGCTTCCTCCTCAACTTCTTCGTCACCGCCCAAACTCTGGACTGCGAGGCTCAACTTCCCGGCATGGATTCCAAGCTCAGCTGCTAACTCCGCCCGTTCATCAGGTGCTTTCCTTGCAACCTCCTCAAGCGTGATGTACTCACCATCATCCAACTGGAACAGACTACAACTCCGAAGATTGGTGGCATCCAACACCATCTTTCCCACGGCCTTCGGAAGACAACCGTCCACACTAACGCCCTTCCTAACCAAGATCCAACTCAACACCATCCCGTAAGGTAAGCTCTTCCGATTGTGGTCCCGGCAAAACACCATGTGTTGCAACATCAAAGCAGGCAAGTTGAACTTAACCATGTTCTTCAGACAGAAAGCAAAGGTGCACTCCAGCTTACCCAACAACTTGCTCTTGTTATTATTAGGCAACAAACAATCCGACACCAACATCACCAAGATCCTTTGCTCCACAGACAACCACTTCTTCTCCGGCCTAGAGGCTTGAGTGAAACCACTTGTACGGCCTAGCAAGTAGCTCAAGTAGTCCCGGTACCCCATGGTATCCGTACTAATCCAAGAATGACCACTATACTGAGCCACTCCGGTAGCAGACAAACTCAACAACTGAGCCAACCTCTTTTCATATAACACAACCTTCACACCTCTCACCTTAGAAGTGATCTCAAACTTATCACCCTCCTTTGTCACAACCATGTGACGATAGAATTCCTTAACCAAACTCGGGTAAGTCTCGGCCCTTATGGCGAGAAACCCATCCAACAAACCTTGATATCTAAGCATATCCAACAAGGAACTAGGAAAAGATTCTAGATCAAAGGCTTTACCTTCAAGAACGAGGTAATGGGCATCCACCCATTCTGCTTTCCTAGCCAAACTTGATCTTCTAGGCATGGCAAGAGATGACCCAAAGCTCAACAAAAGAAGCCCACAACTTCCCTCTTCTTTCCTCTTCACTCTCGCTGCTCTCCTCTCTCTCTCTCGCTCGATCGGCTTCCCGGTGACACAGCAGCAGGCGGCACGGCGGCTCCGGTGGTGCGTCGACGGCGTGGCGGTTCGGCGGTGGCTTGGCGACGGGCAGGTGGTGGTGGCGGGTTGCAGGTGAAGCTACGGGTGGGGTGGGGTTCGGCTACACACGGGTGGGGAGGGAAGAAAGAGAAAGAGAGTCTGGGGATTTTAGGGATTTGAAAGAAATTGGGGAAAAAGATGATTTAATTTGGGGATTTTGGGTAAAGTGGGAATTTGTGGTTTAGTTAGGATTAAAATTAGTTAGGTTCCAAGAAAGATAATTGGCTCCAGTGGTTTGGAGGTTGGGTTGACAAAGATTAGGCTTGGGTTTGAAACTTAAAGGTTACAATTAAACATTAGGCTTTAGCTTTTAAGCTACACAAGGAAAGGTTTTTGGTATGAATTTTGCTATTTCCAAATTCAAAGAATACTTGGAAAATTTAGGGAGTTCACAAGGAATTGTTGTAAGAACAACCAAGTATAAAGATTGTAGAATTAGCCCAAATCACAAAACATTACGAGGATGGATTGCTAACTTCACAACGAAGCTTATATACCAAACTAAAGAAATCACTTAGCAAGAAGAGTTTACACTAAGCCCCAAAAGAATTGCTATCAAGGAAAAACATGCCAAGGATTGCCAAGCAAAAGACAACTACGAAACACGAGATAACACTCAAGACAACAACGAACATGATGATCTCGGAGAAACAAGGATAGGCTAGAGGAAAGGGGTTACCTGCCAATTCATCCTCCAACAACCCCTCTAACTCAGCCTGTGAACGCGCCATCACAAAGACCCTTCCAGGTGGCCTAGCTCCGACAGCTCCACGACCCGAACTCCATCCCGATGCTCCTCCGGCTCCCGGGGGTGACGGCAACGCTCTCTGACCGGCTAACTGGGGGCACTCCGCGACCTTGTGACCACGATCTCCACATCGGAAACACCGAAGCACTTGGCCATGACAACCTTGACCTGCGTGCACCTTCCCGCATCTTCGGCAAACAACCGACTTAGCTTGATTCCCTTGCTCCATCCGGTTAGGTCCTTGAGATGAGGATGACACTGCCTTGACTTGAAAACTCGGTCGGGGCTTCTTGAAGGTGGAAGAACCTCTGCTCTCAACCCTCTTTCTAGCTAGCTCATACGATCCTTTTTGAAGCTACTGAACGCGATACAGATCCGCGGCACTCAGATACGCATCCTTAAGGGAACTTGGCCTACTCACCGTCAATGCTTTTCGTGCCTCATAATTCAGACCGGCAACGAAACGTTCAACCTTAGCAAGCTCCGTAGGCACAAGCATCCGAGCAAAGCGCGCCAACTCTAAGAACTTCTTGTGGTATTCGACCACAGACAGGGATCCTTGCTGCAGGTGAAGGAACTCATCAAACATGGCGGCTCGCACATGTGCCGGGTAGAACCTCTCGCGCATTCTGTCCTTGAGCGCGGTCCAATAAAACTCAGGTTCTTCAAGGAGGGTCGGACCTTCGTGGACCCACCACAGATCCGCTTCTTGGCATAAGTAGAACGTTGCCAGTTCTACTCTTCTCTCCTCGGGGCAACCCACAACGGTGAAGATCTTATCAAACACCCGTAGCCACTCTTCCAAGACTACCGGGTCTTCTTCGCCAGCGAAGGTTGGCGGCCGATGTCCCGACACCAAACGACCTACATCTCGGTGCCCAGCAGGGGGAGGAGACGGTACAGCTTGATTGTTGTTCAGCAAGGCTTCACTGAGCATCTGCATCGTCTGCGTCAGCTAATGGAGATTCTGAGCGAGCTGCTCGTTGGTCGGGGTCTCCAGGGTGCGAGCTCGGGGACGAGGAGGCATCGCAACTTCTACAACAACAACGAGGTTACCAAAAGAGAGCAAACAAGCAAGAACAGAAAGAAACACACAGCTCTCTGCGGAACCTAGAGTCCTAAGCCTAACACTTAGCTTCTTAAGGTCGCATAAAGGTCTCAAAACACAATTAACCACTTAGAAAGTCTAGACTTAACCCTTCCTAAGCTCAAAACCGAGGCTCTGATACCAACTGTAACACCCCCCAAACATGACCTATATAAAAGGTCTTAACACCTGCAGATCATACAACAAAAATAGCATAGCGGAAGAAGATAAAACGAACACTAGATAAAAGAAATCCAAACGGGGTGTTATGCCACGTCTACCAAACACGGTAAACGCTACGGCGATCAATCTGCAAGTGTATACATCTGTCCCAAAGACATCAGTCTAAAACTACATTGGCGCACAGGCCACAAAACAAGGATAAAGGTACTAAGCTACCAGGCACTAGACATCGCGCTCGTCTAAACATCACCTGAAAGATACAAAGATAAACATTGGGACGACGCCCGGTCAGCGATAATGCTGGTAACCCACCAATACATGTGAAATATCATACATAGATAGATATAAGTTGTAAAGCCAATTTCGAAACGGAATACATAAGTATATAAGTCAAAAGCCAAGATCAACAGTCAACACAAGACTCAACACTCACAAAGATAACACGGGGACACATCCCAAACCACAAAGGTTAACCACAACACAAAGGATAAAGACAAGACCGATGGCAACACATGCCCTTGTGACTTCACACGTCACAAGAAAGAGAACTCACAACAACGGCTACACAAGCCCTCGTGACATCACACATCACGTGTTGATATGCCTTCCTTATGCCATGTTCCAACCTTATGGCTACCCCCAACCTTGTATCTTCATTCCAACCATTACCTCCAGGACCCCTGTACAGCCAAGTCCAACCTTATTCCCCCGGGACCGTCGTCCCCCACCAACGACCACCAACGAGACCACCAATTCATAGTACACAATGTACCGTACACAGCAACACATGCCCAGATAACACATGTTATCCCCCATAAACGTGAACCTTACACAAAGGCCACAACTCCATAATCACGTCACGGCCACCACGAGGATCGCTGCAATACCTTGGTGACTAGTGTCCCATACCACTAATCGTGCAATCCAGGTAAAGCCACACACGCACCACAACTCAACAAGAGTCAAACAACGGATCACAACGAAGGTATGAAACATACTCAATCAAGGAACGGGTCACAGCCCAATAACAACAACGATGAATAACACAAGTTATCATCAACAAAACGGAAGGTACAAACCACACACACGCTAGCATCAAGACAATAAACTAGCATGCTTAACAACGGAGAAACCGATTATAGTTCCGAGGAACACACAAGACACCTCTCGGTCCAACGAAACACAATGTTGAACACTTAGCACGATTCAAGACACCAAAGTCCTACATGGATACCTACCATATAGTTCTAGACATACGAAACATCAAGAAGACGCTCAAATAGTTCCAAAAAGAACATCGGGAAGTCAAAACACCAAATACCTAGTCAAACGGATCACGGGGAACAAATTCCGGACAAACACCACCATGTACCCGCGGGTGGACCCACGAGTAGCGCCCCACTCGTGGTTCCGCCCGCGGGAACATATTCCCACAAGGCCCGTACACGCGGGTAGGCCGGCGGGTGGTGCCCCGCCCGCGGGTACAATCTTGTACCACAACAAATCCCTTCGCGGATTTTCTTCTCCAAACAAAAATTCAAGTAAAAAACATGCCAAATATCACCCAATACAATAAAATGACTTGAACCATGGAAAATGCCAAGCAATGGCACAGAAGAACCCTAAACACAAGCTCTAGATATGCAATATCACAAGAACATGCATAAACCCTCACATTTCATAGCAAAGCACAAGTAGAATCCAAGAAATCACATATAGGTAAGCAAAATAGGTTTTGTAGAGCATGAGTTACCTCTTGTAGACCAAAAGACTTCACTTTCTACCACAACAAGCTCCCCACAAGGCTTACTTTCCAAACCCACTTCAAGATCAAACCAAAAGATCATAAAGATCCTACCTTTAAGAAAAAGACAACTAAGATGGAACCAAAAACACAAGATGAACTTAGATCTTACCCTCCTAGATGCCCAAGTAGGTGAAAGGTTGAATCTTGGTAGCAAATCTTGGAATCTTGACAAGGGTCTCAAGTTAGCTTGGAGAATAAGCTACACTTCTTTTCTAGAGAGAATGTAGAGCTAATTTCTAGGAAATGTAAGGAATGAAATGAAGAAGTCTTCTAGGTTAGGTTACAATACTAACCCTTGGTGAAAAGTCAAGGATACCCTTACTAACCTTTAGAAAGTGTAAGGAACAAGGGAACTCCCCTCAAAGCTCAAGGTACAACACAACTTTAAGGTTGACTAGTCAAATACTAGTCCTTGAGTATTAAAAATCAGGATTTTTAGGAATTAATTCTTCAAATAAAATAGGATTAATTACTCAATTAATCCATGGATTGAATGTGGATTTTTGGGGTGTCACATCCTCTCCCTCTTCAAAGAAGCTTCGTCCCCGAAGCTTGGGTACGACGAATTAAAAGCAAACGGTGAAAGGAAACAACGTTGTGACAAGAAGTTCAAGAACAAACTCTTTTGGTCAAAGACTCCAAAAGAACTCACAAGGATTCCAAGGCAAAGAAGTATTCCAAAGCAAGAAAGAAGGCATTTCAAATATGGAGAGACTAGAGAAGAAATAGGTCGTAGCAGAAAGGCCTACAACTGTTGCCCTAGCAAATGATGTTCCATCAACGTCCGGGGACCATCTAGCTCAAAAGCACAAGTCACAGACTAAGATATGGCTATTATTGAAAAAGTTCGAGCTAACAGGAAGCAGGGTTCCAGCTCCAAGAAGTCGTCATCAACAAACTATAAGGTAAGAAAATCTAACCCACTAATTGAACCGATACACACACAAAAGTCACTTTAGCTGCTGGTGTTTAAATTATCCAAACCCGCTACAAGTCATTTTAAGACTTCCATTGCCTGTTACTAACAATCTTACTGGTAGCATGCTCTTGACATACGTTTGACACTTGTTTTCTAACAAACATGTTTGAAATTCTAATTCATTTTCTAATAAACATGTTATAATATTATAACCATATTTTAACAAGTTAGAAAATCTAGACCAATGCTTTTCAATCCTAGCTCGTATGCTATGTCTAGGCTAGAGTTTGGGTTCACTTTCAATTCAGACCCTCCGCTCTCATTTATCCACAGCTATGTTGAACGTTCGTTTCGATGTCCTAAGTCCCTCATTGGACCTATACAAAAATACATCTTCGAATAACGATGCATTTCTTGATTCAATTATTGTGTTCTTATGTACATCCAAAACGTGAAACTTTAGTACTAAGAACCGATAAACCCTTTGGCAAGACACCCTCACATTTAAAGTATTGGTAAGATGACCTCCTACTGATCCACAACTCGTAAGGAGTCTTATCAAGTTTCTTGTGGGAACCTTGTTTTAGAGGTAATTGCTTGTCAAAATTGCCTCACCCCACATATTTTGAGGTAGGTTTGAACTTATCAACATCGTTTATTTCAATGTGCAATTTCTACGTTCGGAATGACTGCTCGATTGATAATGGTAATAAAATATTTTTATTACCACCGTGCTTTGTATTAATATAAAATCACTTACATCACTATGGATTAATTCAAGTGATTTCACTTTCCTTTTAATCGATTTAAAGGAAATTTCATTTTGCCTCAACACAAATATCATATTTTTGCTTATTGTGAATTTGAAATGCGGTTTATGCTAATTAATCTACGTATACAACAAATACGAAGACTCAACCAGGCAAGCTCAAGTAATAATATTTATTAATAATTGCAGTTAACCTTTGCCTTCATTGCAAATTTAGACAAAATCTTGTCTTAATGCACAAGAATTACAACTCTATAAATTGTTTACACCACTACTCGAAAAGTCAAGTGGTTTATGATTTATTTTCGTTGTTCCAATGTTTCCATCATTTGTCACAATTTAAGTTTCATATTAGTACAATTTGACATTTCAAATCAAGTTAATTTAACATAATTAACAAGATCATGTCGACCAAATTTCCAAACTAGTTGAATTGAGCTTATATAATTATATATTGAGCATATTGTTGGGTATCTCGTTGGTAAAACCCAATAATCATCCTACAAAATATGGATTATTATTTTCTGTAGAAAAAAACGGAAGGAAAGATGAAGAGATTGACTTGTGTTTGGTGTTGGGTTTTTAGCAAGAGTCAGGCGATCACTCTTTCCTTAAAACCTTATTTGCTACCCCCTGACAAGTGCTGGGAGCGTTGTAGCCTAGGCTTCCCAGGATAAAACTTGCTACGATTCAATGTTTGAGCACCCAAACAAGGAATCCAGCGAACTAGAGCAAGATTATGAACACAGTTTGGCTTAAGAAATGAGTAGAGGCAGAGAGTGTTGAGGCTAGAAAAATATATTTTTGTTCTGTGTAAATCTGCTACTGCCCAACTCCTTCTTATATAGGGATTGAGGAGTGAATAGCCTTTATTATGTCATTTAATAATGACAGACATAAAGCCAAGCTTTGCAACAGCTAAAAGCAGCATGCCACTACCTGAAGATTAAATTCAGAATTCAAAATTGTAATTAAAATAAGATTCAATAACACAATGGAACTCTTCGTTTTATTCAATAATAAAAACGGATTACAAGAGTATTACAACTTTATTTAAAATAAATAAAAGGAAAATACATTGTAAACTAACTTCCATTATTCCTCTTGTAGTAGTCCTTTTGATCTGTGTGCCATGTTCCATTGTTTGAGCCGTCCACTCCTCCAATGACGGTATCTTTCCGCACATCGAGGGCACTTGTTAAAGAAAATATGTTGGGACCTCACTCATTTAACCAGCCATTTTATTTCGTTGTTGTGAAATTATCTTCAACCTTTTTCACCAAGATGATGTTTTGCTTCGTTGTGGCCACTCACTTTCTTCTCACAATCATTTTCAAGACTAAGCTTCTGCTTGCCTTTCCGCGATTACGGTTGAAGTAGATGTTATTGCTACAACAATCATCTAACGATGTGGTGAGTGCGTTGCCACTAGATCTCTCATGTCTTTCAACTGATCCACTTGATATCTCAATACGCACCAATTGCATGCCATCAATATATCAATTTCTTCGTTTCACTATGAAGAACCCGAATATAATTTGACTCGGCTCAAATCGAAAGTGGTCCCCACATATATTTGCACCACAAAATAGTCAATTAAAATTGTCATTTTAGCTAAAAATTTCAATACCACCTCAATGTGAGAGTTGTGGATGATCTTGGGCTATCCATCTAGTAGATATAATGGTTGAAACTATGGTAAAAATAGACGGGTTAATTTTATAAATATTACAAACTTTGAAGTTTGTAATATTTTATGAAATTGACCACATTATTTTTTATATTTCAACTTTTTAGATCTACTTGATGGAAAACCTAGGGTGTGTTTGGTTCGCACATGGGAATCGGAATCGGGATAGGTATTAAATACTTGGTAATGGTAATGGATTTTAGTGAAAGTATTTTGTATGTTTGGTAATATAGTGGAATGGGAATGATTATCAATA
Organism: Ipomoea nil; assembly: GCF_001879475.1. Lineage (NCBI taxonomy): Eukaryota > Viridiplantae > Streptophyta > Magnoliopsida > Solanales > Convolvulaceae > Ipomoea > Ipomoea nil. Next base: position 772,288 of record NW_017617301.1, read on the forward strand.
ATGTTGTTTGGTTATGTATGATCCAATAATGAAAATAAAGATTTTAAAAATACAAGAACACAAAATCAAGACAATTGATTCTAATATAAAGACATCCAAAACACCAGTATGAGCAAAAAAATAAAAACAAAAATTTAAAAGCACTAATAAAAAGGGATGAGAAGGAATAAGGGAATGAAAGAGCGAGGATGATACCCTTATTTTATTTGAGTATAAATTTTTCAATTGAGGGGTATTTGAAATTCATAGTAGTGTTTTAAAAACTTATCAACTAAACAATACCAATCACTTTGATACCTATTCCTTAGAGCTAAACATGTCAACCAAACACATCCTTAGTTTTGTATGTACTTTTTATGGAGAAAGTGGGGTTCTCATATACTCATTTGAAAAGATACAACAGATTATAAGTAATTTTAAAAACGTTGTAGTGGTATTTTTGTAAGTAACTCAAGCTTTAAATTGCAAGCTAGTAACATGCCATTTGTTGCATGCTGACTGTTTGGAAAGGTTTTTTCCATCTTAATCCTAGTTGCTTATTATGGTGGAATAAAATATTGATCAAAGGATTACTGATTATTTCTTGTGGTCTACTTTCTCTATGTTGTTTCAGATTGGTTAATTGGTGTTATAATTATTGCCAAATTAAAACTGGTGAAATTAATCAAAATCCTAGAGCTCACAAGGATTTCTATGCTGGATGTGAGGTATGCGATTGGCTTTTATATTTTGGACTGATTTCATTCTTCAATTAGTTGAATTTTTTTTATATATCATGATGTGGGTATGGGAGGGGGTTCTTCAATAGTTATGCTGTGCAACCGAATGTACCATGCGCAGGGTGCATACGGTTCAAAACGACGTCGTTTTGATTAAAAACGCACGTTCCACTTTAAAAAAAAAAAATCAGGTTCGACTCTCAGCAATAGCATTATTGTGGATATATAGTTATGAAATTGTGGATATATAGTTATGAAATTGTGGTTATATAGTTATGAATTTATGGATATTTAGTTCATTCATTGTGGATATTTAGTTCAATCATATATTGTGGATATTTAGTTCATTCATTGTGGATTTTTACTTCATTCATTCATTCATTGTGGATTTTTACTTCATTCATTCACTGTGGATATATAGTTATGAAATTGTGGATATATAGTTATGAAATTGTGGTTATATAGTTATGAATTTATGGATATTTAGTTCATTCATTGTGGATATTTAGTTCATTCATTGTGGATTTATACTTCATTCATTCATTCATTGTGGATTTTTACTTCATTCATTCATTCATTGTGAATTTTTACTTCATTCATTCACTGTGGATATATAGTTATGAAATTGTGGATATATAGTTATGAAATTGTGGTTATATAGTTATGAATTTCTGGATATATAAAAATGCTATTGCCGGGAATCGAACCTGATTTCTTCTTTAAGTGGGACGCGCGTGTTTTTAACCAAAACGGCGCCGTTTTGCAACCGTATGCACCTTGCAAGGTGCATTCGGTTGCACAGCATAATTTGCGGGGGTTCTTGCCATAGTTCCACAACTAAACTAATGTCTCCCTTGTCGGCAACTTATATTGTGAACCGCGGTCCACAATGCATTGTAGTTCAGGTATTAAATATGCACTGCAGTTTCATTTTAACACAACTATAGTATCATTTTGATATAACTACAGTTTCGGTGAACAATATACACTTAAATATGTGAAATTGTTATTCAGTTTCATTTTGTATATACTGCAGTTTCATTTCAACACAACTACAGTTTCATTTCAATACAATTACAGTTTCATTTTGATAATATAATAAAAATATTACATAAGATAGTATCAATTTAAATATACTATAGTGTCTGCCGCTGTGGACCATGGTCTATTATAAAGCTTTGTGGACCGCGGTCCATAGTATAATTGCCGCTCACTTGTCAAAAGCATCATATCGCTTCATAGCTTAAGCGACGGAGTAACCACAATCGATGCACAGGATTTCTCTACTGTGAAGTGCACTTTGTTAACTATCTCTGTTCCTCTCTTAACTATCTCAACCTCATATTTGTTCTCTAATGTAACTGCCACTTTTCTTTAATCACTGTATACTTTGTGTGGTGGAAATAAGATTGGAGTATGATCGAAAAGACACATATCATCATTTCTCATGTCTCTAGATATATTTATTTATATCCTCCGAACTAAATTAATTAATTAAAATTGCATGTAAATATCTTGAGTCTATCCGAGTTAACCAATCCAAACACATAAAATAGGATGGATGGAGTACATAATAAAAGCTAAGATATATTATGTTCTGCACATCTTAAAGGAAAGGAACGGAGGATTGTGTAGACTAATCAATTATATTGTTTCTACTCTGGTGTCTACTCGAGTCGGAACGAAGTTGGTGGGAATCCGAGCTTGCCCTACCTGATTCTTTGTGATGGATGGACCATTGTCCTTCAGTTTTGCTTTGTTCTGTGCGTAGTCAATCATTATTGTGTGCACCATGGTCCATACAAGTTGTGCAGATCATATTTTGTATATTGTAAAATAATGTATATTCAATACAAAAATAATGTACATTATGTTTGGGAGATGTATATTATTTTTGTACTGAGTGTACATTATAATATATTAAAAATGTACTTTTTGTTATGACTCACATAACACTATGTGGACTATAGTTCACACAATAATTTGCCGTGCAGCCGTAGCCTACTAGGTAATTGTAAAATATATTGGAGCTTCAATATTAGTCTCAATTGTCTGGTGGAGTAGCGCAATCTTCTGCTCCATGTATTCTACATTTATACACCTACCTAGCTATATTAATGTAACCCGGCCTGTTGTTTTAATCAAAATGGTGAGTAATGTGCATCCCTACTCTTACCTTAGGTAATAAGGAGGTTCAAATAGACTTCTCCATATATATTAAAGTAAAATGACATAGCACAAAAAGTTTTCCTCCAAAGCATACAACGTTGTTCTGACCTAGCCGAAATATTTATGCCGTGTAAAACGATTGCCTTTCCAAGGAATTTCCAAAAAAAAGAAAATTGTTTCCTTTAATTTATGGTTACAGAATCAATTTAAACCAATCAAATTACAATACTAAGTATAAATCGGTAGGTCTCTTCGTTTTTCGAGAGATACATGCTCCACAAGATAAGATTATCAATGGCAAAAACTCCAGGTTGATTGAGTTTGTAATTGAAGACTCTAAGTAAGTAAATCTATTTTTATTTATTCATTTTAGAACAAAAATTTATTCCACTGTAGTTTACTAATCATATTCCTAAATGTATTCTACTGTATTTATTTATTTCTAATATGTATTACCAAATTTAGGGGTATTCAATTGAGTTGTACGGTTTGGGATGACCATGTAAACAAGGTGGAGACGTACTTCAAGTAAGTTAAAAATTGATGCTATTATTTGTATGTTTAATGTTTAATGACTGTTTGTACCTAACCTATGGATATATTTTTTACTTTAAGTAGGTGGTGATGTGAAAATCTGTTCATCCTATGATGTTACACAGTTGCTCTTTAATCAAGAAACCCTAGAGTTTGTGCCTTTCTAGGAAAGGTATTTCCTAAGCGAAAAAAGAAATAAATCAGAGACATAGTTTCGACCATTACTCAAAAGTGTCATTTAATTTTTGTAATTTACCAGTTTATGCCTAGAACAAACTATGATGAGGAGTATAGTTTCACAGTCCAGTTTCAACCCGGCAACCCGGGCAGTTCATATACTGTGTCACTCAATGGTGATTTGGAACTGAGAACTATATCTGATGTGTATAAAAAAAAAAAAAAAAAAAAAAAAAAAAAAAAAAAAAAAAAGAGGTATACATTCAAATCCCTAAACTCTACAGATCTCATTTTCTATTCAGAATACTTGATTTTTGTTCCTAATATAAATATCTTTTGTCTAAAACAGTTTGGAGACTTTTGGGTAGCTGCAAGGATAATTTTCATGGACAGTGGTAGTGATTGGTTTTATCCGTCATGTCGGACAACGTCATGCAACAGGAAGTTGGAGCCAAAAAAGAGTACCTCTATTGCAAACATTATGATAGGACATGGAGAGATGGAATCTTGAGATATAGGCTTAAACTTAGGGTGGTAGATATAAATGGAAATGTTCCATTTGTAATGTGGGATAGAGAATGCTATGAGTTGTTGGGTATGACTGCCCTAGAATTGAAATAGAAGCAGACACACGTATGTATCAATTTGTTTAATTACAATTTGAAACAGAAGCAGACTAGCTCATTTTTTTTTTTTTTTTTTTTTTTGGAATTGTAGGGAAAAAATCGTGTGCCTACTGAGATTCAAGCTTTGATTGGGTTTGTAGACACCGAAAATTTGAACCCGATAAATGGACAGACAAAATTATTATTGGGCTGGTGTTGAGATTGATTATTAGATCAATTTGATTGGGCCATAATAATTAAATTAATTTAGTGAGTCCAATTAAATTTGATTTTGGGTTATTGAATTAATTGATTAGTTGGCCCAAGCCCACTTCATATTTGAATTTAAATTATAATTACAATTTAAATATAATATTAATTTTATTATATTTGAATTAGATAATTATAATTTAATTTGAATTTGAATTAAATTATACAATAATGAACTTGGACTTGATCTTGGACAAGGTTCATTTTCCTAATTAATTAATTAATTAGTTAGTTAACTAAAAAGGGGAGTTGGTTGAGGAATTTTGGTTAAGCTTTTAGTATAAATTGGGCCTTCACTTTCATTCCAAAACAGACTTGAAAGCTTGAACAACTTGAAGGCTTGAGAAGTTGAAGGCATTGAAGAACGCTTGAAGACTTGAAGGCATTTTTTTTTTTTGTTGATTTTGCAGGCAATTTGAATCCATTGCAGGGTTGATTATTTCTAAATTCTTGACGTTCGTTGTTGAAAGTCACGCCAATTGAATCCCGGAAGCTACACCACTTAAATCCCGGAGGCACGCGCCACTTAAATCGCGGAGGCTACGCTCCCAGAGGCACTCCAATAGATAACGTCAGTGAAGAATCAGAGGACTAGACAGAGATTTTGTACCTGCATTGAATTATACACGCTGTACACGGAATTTTGTGGAATATATACAAAGTTTACTTTTTTGTGTTTACAGATTTTGGCACGCCCAGTGGGACTACTCTGCCTCTCATCTCTTCACTATTGATTCACGAGCTCTACAAGGAAGGAATCCAAATGGCATAAAGAAATCCCTCCTCCAAGATGACCTATGCTCAAGCTACCTGCTCCAAGGCATCATCCGTGGCCGGTTCCGGTGATAGCCAAAATGTGGAAGGATCAATGACTCGGAGCCGAGTGAGGAACCTAGGGGTGCAACTGAACGAGACCCAGAACATGGTTCGTAACATCATCCGAAGGATTGAAAGCAACTCCACCAAGTCATGGAAAGCTGCATATGACAAGGGTTCATCTTCGACGAGGGAAACTGTTGGCGACAAGAGTCATATGGGCCCTAATACCACAAAAGGAACTTCCAGCAGCAAGAGTATGACTCCCCCAAAAGGAGCCCCTGGCAGCGATAGCTCATCTCCTACATCTCAATCATCACCTCTGCAGAAAACATCGTCGGAATTGACTCACAGCTACACAGGCATGCCCGTTATGACGACGAACGCAGCTTCGGTGGAGGAACAACTAGCAAACATCACCAAAGCTCTTGAGGGGATAACTACGTTCATGCATAACCAAGAAAGGAGAATCAATGAGCTCAGCGAAAAAGTTGAAAGCGGAAGAAACGGCGAAACAAGTCGAACTTCCAAGAAGCAGCCTCAAACCCAAGAAGATGAGATTGATGTCGTGTCACCGCGTCATCAAAGTAGGCCAAGAATGGAAGAGACAATCTCTTGTCCACCACCCGCTGTGAAGAGTATTCCAATTTCTGAGGGCATGATACATGTAGACCAGTTGAACGACTACATCATGGGAGCAATTAAAGGGAAGCTCGAGGGAGGACAATCTTCATACACTTATACTAAGCCATATACTCAGAGAATTGAAGAAATGAAGATGCCGCTGAGCTACCAACCTCCCAAGTTCCAACAGTTTGATGGAAAAGGCAACCCGAGGCAGCACATCACCCACTTCATTGAAACATGTAATGATGCAGGAACATACGGAGATCTCCTCGTCAAGCAGTTCGTCCACTCTCTGAAGGGCACTGCCTTTGATTGGTACACCGACCTGGAGCATGGTTGCATTGATAGCTGGAATGATATGGAGCGCGAGTTCTTGACCCGCTTCTACAGCACAAGAAGGACTGTCAGCTTCTTAGAGCTCACCACTACCCACCAATGGAAGGGTGAACGTGCAGGCGGCTTCATCGAGAGATAGAGGGAGTTGTGTCTCAACTGTAAAGAGAGGATATCACAAAGCTCTGCAATTGAAATGTGCATCCAAGGCATGCACTTTGAGCTCTCTTACATCTTGCAGGGAATCAAGCCCAGGACATTTGAAGAACTATCCAGTCGTGCTCATGACATGGAATTGAGTATTGAAGCCAATGGGGGACTAAGCATGTCAAGTATGCCCAGCTCATCAAAGGCACCTGCAAACCAAGATGTCGACAAATGGAGTAAGTTCTTTCCAAAGCAAGAGAAGAAAGAGACGATGAACGTGATGACAGAACCAATGCGGGTTTTCACCAAAGTGGCTGAGAAACCCAAGCAAAGATCATTCCCTGGCCCATCAAGGGGGGCTAGAAAAACAATTGTTGAAGAGTGGCAAGAGAAACAATATTCATTCTTGGATTCTGACGTTTCTCCTATGTTTGACGAGTTGCTGAAACTCAAATTAATTGAGTTGTCTGAGATGAAGCGCCCCGAAGAAGCTTCTAGGGTGGATGACCTCAACTATTGCAAGTATCATCTTCTCCTCGGACACCCGATTGAAAAATGCTTCGTCTTTAAGGATAGAGTGGTGGGGCTTGCTTGTGATGTAAAGATAGAGCTTGCGGATGCTAGCGCAAGCATAAATCAAATTTCATGTGGAAGGTTTGCTCCATTACTTATAGAGGACAATGGGAATAATGGGGGCAAGCAACATGAATGCACACTTCCATTTAGAGTAAAGCATGCTGGCGTCCAGCATTTAAAACCATCACAAGTTGATCCTGTTAGTCATATTAAACAATTAAAGAAAATGACAAAGCAATGGATTGAGAAGAAGTCGGCAAGGGACCCCGTCCATGACTTGAAGAAGAAAGGACGTCTTAGCAAGCCACGAGCACCAGTTACCCTAGCTCAATACATGCCAAAGGGGTTTCGCCTGAGTAGAACAGACATTCTTGGAACTTGCTTGAATACCAATGAAGAACATGTTGAAGTTGGAGAATCTTCATTCCCCTTGATTGAAGGAAGCAACGAGGTCCAAACTCGCAAAGTCGCGTCTTATGCCGTCGAGATAACTTTTAAAGATGAAGATCTATTGCTTGGTAGTACACCACATAATCATCCGTTGTTTGTTGAAGGTTATGCCCGTGAGCAAAAGATTAAAAGGATTTTGATTGATCAAGGGTCGGCTGTGAACATTCTGTCACTCCGGGCTATGAAGGAACTTGACATCTCCACCGATGAGCTCTCTCAAAGCCGCTTAATGATTCAAGGATTTAATCAAGGCGGACAAAGAGCACTGGGTACCATCAGACTCGGCCTCAGGATCGGAACACTAAACTCAAGTACACTATGTTATGTGATAGATGCAAAGACGTCCTACAATTTGTTGCTAGGCCGACCTTGGATACATGAGAATGGAGTAGCCCCCTCATCCTGGCACCAATGCCTCATGTTTGAAAAAGGCGGTGTGATAGAAAAGGTATTCGCCGATGAAACTCCCTTCATCAAAGCAGAGTCGTACTTCGCAGATGCAAAGTTTTACTTGAAGAAACAAGTTGTAGAAGAGGCTGACCAAAGCGATGTTGACACACCTCCCGATCCAAAGTGGAAAGGCAAACAAGTCGTAGACTAACTTCATTGCCATAAGGAACTTGTTTTCCCGCTTACAAGAATTGAACCATTAAAAGCTCCCCCAGCCAAACCGCTTGGAGAAGAAACCAAAGATAACGATGCTCGGGATGGAATAGATGAAATGTTTTCTGTTAAGCGCACTAATGGCTTCGACCCCAATGCTTATAAACTTCTAGCTAAAGCTGGCTACAATCCCAAGGAGCCGTAGAAGTTGGGGAAGCTTATCCCAGAAGCCGGTAGTAAAGGCAAGTCAAATCAGCAGGGACCGCATGAACGTAAATGATTAGGCTATGGGCTCCCTAAACCAGTGTGAATCTTCATAAACAGAGTCGCAAGTAATTGCATCACATCTACCGATGAGGAGGAACAACACAAGAGGCAATCCGTCTTTGATAGGATTGGCGAGGTAGAAACACGACGGTCAGCCTTTCATAGGCTCGGGTCAAATCCTAAACTTGCTAAGAGGAAGTCCATACATGACAGACTCGGAGCTTCTTGAGTTTTAAAAGAACACACCAGCACTTCTATTGAAATAGAGTCTTCAAAAAAGCTTAGAAGTATAGTTCTCTCTCGTATGAGACGAGAAGTTGATGTCCATGTTTCATGCAGTGAAGTTTTGAAGGTCCAGCCAAAGACCGTTATATACACCCATGTGCAAAAAGGCAAAAAAAAAAAAAAAAAAAAAAAAAAAAAAAAAAAAAAAAAAAAAACGAAAAGCAAAAGATTGAAAGGGGAAAAAACAAAGCCAAAGCTAGAATATATATATAACATATGTTGAATGGTGGCTTTGTGCTGCAAATTTGACAAGTGACAGGCGAATCCCCTTGAAGCAATGTCTAGTTTGTTTTCCCAATAAATGTTGCAGCAGTCCTGGCGTCTGCGCTATCACATGAAACAGAGCCTCGAAGCTTTAAAATTAAACCATGGATAACTAATCTTTGCAACCTAAAATCAAGCCCTCTCCCATAAAACCAAGAAGTCATCTTAAATATTCAGAGCTCGTCTTCTCCTTAGTCGGCTATGGCAACAGTTTCCGGCGGCTTCCAGCGAGAAACTCTGGCGGGGAGCAGAACCTTTGTGACGAACTCCGGCAGCGTTGGCGGTTTAGCGGCGACTTCCACGAGGAACTCCAGTAAAGATAGGCAAAGCTCCGGCGACTTCTGCAAAAAAAAAAAAAAAAAAAAAAAAAAAAAAAAAAAAAAAAAAACCCTCCAGCGAGCATCAATAGTTCAGCGAAAATCTTCCGGGAGCAGCGATCCTCGAAGCTCCGGCAGCAATGGCTTTTAGCGGCGGTCTCCCAACCCGTGCGGCTTTGATGAGGAACAAACTCTGACAGACAGCGACAGCAAAGCTCCGGCGACCTGCAAAAGACCGAAACAGAGCTCTACGAAGAACCTCCTGCAGCAGCGTTAGCAACGGGCTTCAACGATTTACGACCAGCGGCCTTGACGGTGAAAAGTTCCAGCGGCGGCTTCATAGAAAAAAAAATAAAAAAACACAACAAAACGAAGAACCTCCGGCGGGTAGCGTTCCGACGAGCTCTGGACTCCCGCAGCGTTGGTGGTTGCACAAAAAAAAAAAAAAAAAAAAAAAAAACAACAAAAAGCGACTGGCGGCGTTTGCGAAGAACTCCGGCGAGAGAAGCAACGAACCCCCGAGCGGCAATCAACAAGAGCTCTCAGGGTGCTTCCTAAGTTCATGATCGCCCAAATTTTTCCTCATATGTATTGTCATTCCTGCAGAAACATATATGGGAAGAGAGGGTGCAAAGATGAGAGGTTTACCTATTGAGGAGCAGAGCTGTTCTTCCTTGATCTCTATTTCGTTGATTGGTGTAGATGAGGGTATGTTTAAGCCATATTTATAGTGTACTGTGAGGAAGGAAGTTAGAGTTGGATTAGACTCCTAATGGTATTATAATTATGGTTGTGTGGTTGAATTCAATTGTGATGCTGGGATCACGGATGAGATTAGTAGGCTTAGAATTTGAAGGACTCAAATTTGTTGCCAAAGGAGAAGTCTAGTAGACTTAGAATATTGAGATGGTCCAGATGGATTTGACCATAGTGCATTGCTAATTCAATTTTGGGTTGTGGAGTATCCAACATGGGCCAATAAATGTTGTATGAGCCCAATATCCCTTCACCAGCTTCATCCTAAACTAATTTCGGGCTCAATGAATAGTTTTGGGCTCGTGATGTTATAAGACACTCTCATGGATTTAAATGACCGTGTGTTAAAATTTCGAGACTTTCTCACTCCAAGAACAATAAGCGGCATGTCCCGGTAAGTCTCGAGGGGGCAATTTGTAGACAACGAAAATTTGAACCCAATAAATGGACAGACAAAATTATTATTGGGCTGGTGTTGAGATTGATTATTGGATCAATTTGATTGGGCCATAATAATTAAATTAATTTAGTGAGTCCAATTAAATTTGATTTTGGGTTATTGAATTAATTGATTAGTTGGCCCAAGCCCGCTTCATATTTGAATTTAAATTATAATTATAATTTAAATATAATATTAATTTTATTATATTTGAATTAGATAATTATAATTTAATTTGAATTTGAATTAGATTATACAATAATGAACTTGGACTTGAACTTGGACAAGGTTCATTTTCCTAATTAATTAATTAATTAATTAGTTAACTAAAAAGGAGAGTTGGTTGAGGAATTTTGGTTAAGCTTTTAGTATAAATAGGGCCTTCACTTTCATTCCAAAACACACTTGAAAGCTTGAACAACTTGAAGGCTTGAGAACTTGAAGGCATTGAAGAACGCTTGAAGACTTGAAGACATTTTTTTTGTTGATTTTGCAGGCAATTTGAATCCATTGCAGGGTTGATTATTTCTAAATTCTTGACGTTCGTTGTTGAAAGTCACGCCAATTGAATCCCGGAAGCTACACCACTTAAATCCCGGAGGCACGCGCCACTTAAATCCCGGAGGCTACGCTATTTGAATCCCGGAGGCACTCCAATAGATAACGTCAGTGAAGAATCAGAGGACTAGACAGAGATTTTGTACCTGCATTGAATTATACACGCTGTACACGGAATTTTGTGGAATATATACAAAGTTTACTTTTTTGTGTTTACAGGGTTAAACTTAATTTTTAGAATTGCTGTTCGAAGAGAACAGTTTCTAAACCTACTAAATGCATTTTCTGTAATGAGGATCATAAATGATGTTGAAATGTTGGAACTACATGCCCCAGAGTTGTTGCTTGGTAGGGATAAGGATCTAAGCTCGAAGTTGGAGCTTGAACTTACAGAAGATGATTTGTGGGAGGATGAGGTAATTACATCTTAATTATTATATTTTTACCAAAAGTTGGTCTCTAAATCTGTGGTTTACCTAACTGTAACATATTGCCTACTATACGTTTAGGATGAATTGGATGTTAATGAATCTAAAAGTCCTCTGCAACTTGTTCCAGTAAACCTGACTGGTGATGGACATGAAGAAGGTACAGTCAAAAGGTCCTTAATTGATGAATTCTCAAGCACTCAAAGTTAAAAAAAAAAAAAATTAAAAAAAAAAAAAGAAGCAAGGAGGTGGTTGTGAAGACTATAAAATTGAAAGATTTGTGATAGAGTTGATGGGGGTGTTTTGTGGTTAAACAATTGATTGACCTGCGGGTGTTTTCTAAGACATTATTTGACTCATGTGGATGACAAACTTAATTTCTTTTGCCAAAACAATGGCTCTATGGTTTTAATGTTTAATTTTTCTAATTTCTTTCTATGGTATTTGTTAATAATTTGCAAGTCACAAGGCATCAGACTACTTAAAAGTGTGTTATCTTACATACTCAAAAAATGAACATACTTAAGAGTGTGTTATCTTACATTCTCAGATATGGAAAACAAGGCATCAGACTACTAAAATCATCATTTGCCTATTTTGTAGTAAATCAGAGTGCTTATAAACAGATATCGCAGTTGCAAATTATTCCTTATTTGCAGGGACAATGTGTAGGTTATAATCTTGGTTATCACTAACCCTATTCCTTATGACTGTCTGTTGGTCCTTTTTTTTTTTTTTTTTTTTTTTTTTTTTTTTTTTTTGCAGGGATTTTGTCTACAAATATAACAAGTAATCACACATTAGGAACATTGCAAACTGTTGGAATGAACCATTTCCAAGAAACATACTAAAAACATAAAAACAGTGCAGGTGACACTCAGAAAATATATACTCAGAGGCATCAGACTATTTTGTTCATCATTTGCCTATATTGTAGTAAATTAGAGGTTCAGATTTCCCTAACTTTGTCTTTTTTTATTTCAGGGATTTCAGCTTAAAATATCACAAGTAATCACACAGCACAAATGATAGCAGCATTGCAACCATATGGACTCAACCAATCTCAATCAACATTTGTAATGAATGAAGATAGAAACGATTGTATTTTTTTTAGAATAGTGTAGGGGATGTAATCAGTGTGATACTTTTGTTTCTTTTAAAAGATAGAAAAGATTTTATTTTTTTTTCTCAATAAAAGAGTGTAGGACACATTGGAAAATACAAATAATAATTTCTAAACTTTAACATGTAGAACACATTACACATGTATGTAAAATTTGAAGGGCTAATTCCCTTATCCCAGAAAAATAGAACACATCACATCAGTTTATAAACAAACCATAATAATCCAACCATCTTCTTATAGTCTAAAAATATATAAAATTTATCTGAAAGAAATAAGTTTTTAATTCTAAGATGAAATTGATACCTTAATTGCCTTTTAAAACACTACAAGCATGTAGTTTTTCTTTTGGTAAGACAGTTTGCATGAATCCTCTTAGTATATGGTTCCAAGTGTGTGTACTGCATTGTCTACCACTCTGAATACCTGACTTATCCAAAATAAAAACATTTTAATTAGAAATAATTAAGTTTAATATATACAGTTAAATCAATAGACTCCAAACTAATAATCATATGCTAATTGGTAGTAAATGCTTTTCTATAGAATAGTTTAGTGCATGTTATAGAAAAAATAGTTTCTATTTTTCTATAAAATACTGTAGGGCATACTATAAAATTGTATAATAATTATTTGAACTTTAAAATGTAATATTCATGACATATCATTATTAATTTCGAAAATGTATTCCTCTGAGCACAGGTAAACTAGAAAATAAAAAAAAAAATCTATTCCCGAAGACTCAGGAATAGATTAATACCAGGGGGGCCCAGGTAATAGCTATTATCTTTCTTGTGGGAATAGACTATTACCAGGAATATTATTTCTAGGAATACAAACGTTTGCTAAACAAAGGAATAGGCCTATTAGTGGGAATGCTGTGTCATTCCAGACCTATTCCGTGAACCAAATGGGCCATAAGGGATCAGGTGCGGGAAGGACTTCCCGTGTAGTTGTGCAGTTGGATGCACATCAAGCATTAAACTGACGTACTTTAAGTACACAACACACGCATATTAACGACACAAACACCTTAAGAACATAAATCCATGCACCTTAAGCACAAAACTCACGTACCTTAAGCACAAACCTCACGCACCTTAAGCACAAAACTCACGCACCTTAAGCACAAAACTCACGCACCTTAAGCACAAAACACACGCAGCTTAAGTTTCAACAACTACTCACATTAAGCACAAAACTCACGCACCTTGAGCACAAAACTCACGCACCTTAAGCACAAGACTCACGCACCTTAAGTACAAAACTCATGCACCTTAAGCACAAAACTCATGCATCTTAGGTTTCAACAACTACTCACATTAAGTACACACCCACACACCTTAAGCACAAAACTCACACACCTTAAGTACAAGCCTCACGCACCTTAAGTACAAAACTCACGCACATTACTAACCGCACAACCGCACGGAAACTTAATTATATATATATATGGTTGCATTCACATGCAAACACCCTTAAAATACCGTGGAATTTCTGTTATTTTTGTCCGGGTTGTTGGTTGAATTAATTTCTGTGGTAGATGTTGCTCATTCATTTCTGTTTGCTGTCCTAGTTTTTATGGCCTTTGCCTATGTTAAGTTGCCCCGGTCTCTCTCTATTTTTGTCTGTTACTTGCCTGCTTCTGGGTGCACATTAACAAGCTCTTCACTCCCTATCTCCGTCCACTTTCAATCTCCATCATAGAGTCGAGTAGCAAAGGAAAAGAAACCATTGAGGACCAGTGTAGAGCTCTCAATATCAACGGAGACGAAGGTGACGAAATATCCGTGGAAGAAGATCTGGACTCCGAGGAATTTCCCTACGAACCGGAATACACCCTAGTTGGCACTCTTGTTACTGATAAATCCATTAAAGTGAAATTTATGAAGGACACTCTGGCTAGAGCCTGGAAACCATGAAAAGGAATGGGGGTTGAAGAGGTTGCGTCAAACCTGTATTTGTTCATCTTCTTCCATGTGAAGGACATGAAACGTATCCTTCAAGATGGGCCGTGGTCTTACGATCAAAGCCTTTTGGTTCCCCAACCCCTGGAAAAGAATGCCTCTCCTTTCGATGTCGCTCTTAACAAGACGGATTTCTGGGCCCAAATCCATAAAATCCCACAACTCCTTGTGAACACAAAGACTACAGAAGTCATCAGAGCACACCTGGGTGGCTTCGTAAATGCAGATTTAACGAAGTGCAATGGATCTTGGAGTGCTTTCATTCGTATACGTGCCTCTATTGATATATCCAAACCCATCAAGAAGGGGGTAAGAATCAAGTCTCTGACCGGAGAAAGCGTCTGGCTCGAATATAAGTATGAGCGACTGGCAACTTTCTGTTTCATCTGTGGAAAGATAGGCCACGCTGATAAATATTGCCCAAATCAGTTTAACACCACAAATGAAGAGTGTGCCAAGAGCTTCGGTCTGGAGTCGAGAGTAGCTGGACGAAAAATGCAATATCAGGTGAACCCTTGGCTGTTCAATCAACGTCCAAGTAGGATGAAGCGAGGGGAAAGTTCTGATTCCGATGGGCCAAACGATCCAGCCACCGGAGCGGGTATTACGAGGTACGGGGAACCACAGGGACAAACGGACGACTTGGTTATGGATTACACACTTGGTAATAACCAGAGGGATGTTTGTTAGGATTTTGAGACATGTGAGGACGGCTGCACGCCCAGGGCATTAAATGCTACCATTAATGCTCTGCAACCTCAGATTCTATATGATATGGATCCGTTGGGCTATCTTCTTGGTGATTTAAAAAGAAGGAAACGAGCCTCCTCTCATGATGAGCCTGCTGAGGATGAGGAAATGTGTATGGACTCTTTGGTGGAGGATGCTGGTTCAAAAAACGGGCTGATGGCGGGTACTGGTATCCAGGCCCGCCAAGACAAATGAATATCCTAACATGGAACTGTCGTGTGCAAGGCAATCCCACGTCAGTTCAAGTGCTAGTGGATCTCATCCACTTTAAGAAGCCAAGTGTGGTTTTTTTTAATTGAGACTTTGGTGTGCAAAAATAAACTTAAACCCATTAAAAGGCAATTGGGCTTTGAAGGCCTTCTTGTCGTGGAAAACAGAGGACATAGTGGTGGGCTAGCTTGTTTATGGCGGTCTGGCCCAATGGTTGATATCCAATCTTTTTCTGTTAGGCACATTGATATGCTGATTTCCTATGACGAGAGTGACCAGCCTTGGAGACTAATCGAGTTCTATGGTGTTCCAGACAGGGCAAACAGGGCTGAGGGGTGGGATCTCCTCAAAACTTTCTAGGCATCAAACAGCCTCCCGTGGGCACGGAGACTTTAACGACATCCTGCATGGTAGTGAGAAGAAAGGCGACAATCCCCAACCCAGATGTTAGATAGGGGGATTCCGGCAAGTTGTGGACCATTGCGGCCTCTCCGACTTTCCCTTCCAGGGACACCAATTTACTTGGGAAAAATCAAGGGTTCGAGCAGGTTGGATACAAGCCAAGCTTGATCGTATTCTTGTATCGGACTCATGGAGAGATCGTTATGGGCATTCAAAGGCGGCTTCCATAGTTACTTCCATAAGTGACCACCTGCCAATTATTCTTAATGTGGCCAAGAACCCTAACCGGATTAGAGAAAACAAGTTCAAGTTTGAGAACATTTGGCTCGGGAGGCCCACTGCAAGGAGGTAGTCAATAATAGCTGGAATTCAACCTCTGGGCTGGATTTAGCTATCCGTTTTGACCGCTGTAGCAAGGCGGTGTGGCTGTGGGGGAAAAATTTTGCAGGTACCATTAAACGGAGGATCGACTATTGGAGCAAAAGAATGGAGCGACTGAAGTCCAGAACTGATACTCGTGGTTGCCACCTTTTTAGGGAAGCTCAGTTCCAACATCTGAGAGCTATTGAACACAAACACCTCTTCTGGCGCCAGCGTGCGAAGGAGTTCTGGCTAAAGGAGGGTGACCAGAACACCACCTTCTTTCACAATTCAGTTCGGAGAAGAAGGCAGACTAATTACGTTCGGAGGTTAAAGAACGACAACGGAGATTGGGTTGAAGAAGGTAATGACCTGCAAAACCTTATTGTTGAGTATTTCCAACATCTTTTTAGGGGGGAACATGGTGTAATGGCTAATGTCCTTGATTGTTTGGAGGAAAAAATTTCTCAAAGCCAGAACCATATTCTTAATCGTTGTTTTAGCCTGGAGGAAATAAAGAACGCTATTTTTGAGATGAAAGCCGATAAGTCCCCAGGACCGGATGGGCTCCCCCTAGGTTCTTTTCATCAGTTTTTGGATATCATTGGTAGTACCGTCAAAATGGGCCGAAGCCCACGGGTTAGCCCGCCCCCGCCCCATGGTGGGGCGGGTTAGGGTCATGAAAAAATAGGTCCGCGAAAATGCGGGCCTAACGAAGCGGGCCGGAATTGACCCGCAATCCACGCGGGTTAACCCGCGCAGGTTGCGGGTCAGCCCGCGGGCCAAATCAGTTAACACTTACGAATAATGCATACGAAGTAATTAAGATTGTGAATTCTTATTTAGTACATTCGTGTATATATATATATATATATATATATATATATATATATATATATATATATATATATATTGCAGTAAGTCCATAGTATTTATATATTAATTTATATATTTATATATAATAATGAATGGATTGAATGCAGTAAGCTAGTAGTAACTAACATATATAAATACTAGAGACTTACTACAATATATATATATATATATATATATATATATATATATATATATATAATCTTATAAAATTTACTTATTTGTTTAACTTTGAATTATAAAAATAAAAAAAATAAAAAAAAAGGTTCGCGGGCCGGCCCGTAGGGCCCGCCAACCCGCGTGGGGCGGGTTAGGGTTGCATGAACCCTAGCCCGCGGGCCGACCCACAAATGCCCGCTAGAAATTAGGCCCGCGGTGGGGCGGGCTGGCTTGCTTTTATAGTACTAATCATTGGGAGTGATGTGGTTAGTTTTTGTGAAAATTTCAGACATTCTAAAACCCTTCCTCTAGGGTGCAACAATACCCAAATTGTGCTTATCCCTAAAAAATCAAAACCAGAATCTATGGCCGATTTGACACCCATATCATTGTGCAATATCCTGTATAAGATCCTTGCCAAAGCTCTTGCCAACCGCATCAAACCTCTCCTTCACTGTTTAATCTCGGAAGCCCAGTGCGCCTTTGTTCCGGGTAGACTAATCTCGGATAATCTCATCTTGGCTTATGAATCCCATCATTACCTTAATAGGAAGACCCAGGGGAAACATAGTTTTTTGGGGATGAAAATTGACATGAGCAAGGCTTACGATAGAGTAAGCTGGGAGTTCGTGGAGGGGGTTCTCCTTAAGATGGGTTTTTGTACTGACTTTGTGGAGATGATCTCATGTTGTATTCGTTCAGTTCATTTCTCTATGGTTCATAATGGACACGAATTTGGTAGTATCTTTCCTCAAAGGGGGTTAAGACAGGGAGATCCTCTATCTCCATACTTGTTTATCCTCATGATGGAAGCTCTCAGTTCACTTATCAGAAAGAAGGTTCAGAATGGTGGCCTGCATGGGGTGGTTATCGCTAGAAAAGCTCCGGAGATAACCCATTTATTTTTTGCAGATGACTGTTTATTATTTTGCAGAGCTAACTCCCTTGAAGTGGGAATCATGAAAGAAACTCTTAATGAGTTCTCTTTGGCTACTGGGCAGTGCATAAACTTCAACAAATCATCCCTCTCTTTCAGTAAAAATGTGGACTGCCTTACCAAAGAAGTGGTAACGGAGATTATCAATATTCCGGCAGGGACTTGTAGTGGAAAGTATCTTGGCTTGCCTTCCTTGGTTAGGAGAAGGAAAGGGGAGATTCTAGGCATTATCAAAGACAAAGTCTTGGGAAGGATAAGAGGGTGGAACAACAAATTCTTATCTCGAGCTGGGAGGGAAATACTCATCAAGAATGTACTTCAAGCAATCCCATCCTATGTAATGAGTATATTTCTCTTACCTAAAGATATGTGTAACAAAATTGAAATAGCCATGAACAGTTTTTGGTGGAAAAGACATATTGATGAGAGAAATGGCATCCATTGGAGGTCTTGGCAGCAGTACCCAAAAAAACTGGTGGCATGGGGGTTAGGAGGGTGAGAGAATTCAACCTAGCTCTCTTAGGGAAGCATGCCTAGAGGTTTATCAATTTCCCCAATTCTCTTGTCACTAGAGTGTTTAAGGCTAAGTACTTTAGAAACACGTCCTTTCTGGAGGCAAATCTAGGAGGCAGCCCTTCGTTCGTGTGGCGTAGCATCTTTGAATCGCAGAACACTCTCAAGGCTAATTTTAGATAGAGAATTGGCAATGGAAAATCTATAAACATATGGAAAGACCCCTGGCTCCCAAATTTGGATTCTCCCTATGTTAAGACTCAAATGCCTGACTATCTTAGGGAGGGAACAGTGTCGTCTCTGCTGGAATTGGATCAAAAAAATTGGGATGTCGATATTATAAATGATATTTTTGTGGCAGAAGATAGAGAGGCCATTCTTAGTATACCAATCTCTCATTCTAAGTTTGACGACAAAATCATATGGTCGGCTGAAGAAAAAGGCCCCATCACTGTTAAGAGTTCGTATAAAGCTTTGATTGGTAATTTTGGTGGCTCTTCATCGTTGGATTGGACGCGCCTCTAGAATTGTTCTGTACCACCTAAGATTAAAATCTTTGCATGGCAAGCATGCTCGGGAATACTACCTAATGCTGACAACCTTATTTTGAGGAAGGTAAATTGCTCTGTTGCTTGCTGTCTCTGTAACACGCACAGGGAGACCTCAACACACTTATTCTTGTATTGTGATTTCGCTATGGGCTGCTGGCAAATGATTCATGGGATTAATTCTGCCGCGGATGATTGTTTTGCAGACTGGATCGCTAGCAGTATGGTGAGTCTGGACCAGGATACCTTTGCCTTACTTCTCGTTTGCTGCTGGTCTATTTGGAACGCGAGGAACCAAAAAATCTAGAATAATAAAATGGCTCGACCGGCAGATGTTGTTATGGAGGCAAGGAACTTTCTGGAAGCTTGGAAAAAGGTCCATGATACCAATAACCATCCTAGGCACACTATTGCAGATATTCAGTGGTTGAAACCTCCTCTTGGAATCCTCAAAGTTAATGTTGATGCATCAAATGACAAAAAATCCAACACAACATGAATGGGATTTATATTGCGTGACTCTGATGGGAGGTTTGTTGCAGCCAACGAGCAGAATTGGAGTAGCCTTTACAAACCTTCCCATGCTGAAGCAATATCGGTCAGAGAAGCCCTGAAATGGTTGAAGTTTTTGGGCGTGGACTCTATTCAGGTGGAGACGGATGCTCTCCTAGTGATTCAAGGTCTTAATCATTTTAACTTTGTTTCATCTTTTGACCTTGTTCTTGAGGATATTAGGAAATTAGCTATGGATTTTTTCGACATTAGCTTTATGTTTGTTAAACGATCTGCGAACATGGCTGCCCATTTGATTGCTCGGGAAGCCTGTTTTTCTGCTGATTGTAAGGAGTGGCTGTTTCACCCTCCTTCTTGTATTTCTGATGTTATTGCTCTTGAAGCTTATTAATATATCGCAAGTTTGTTTTCAAAAATAAAAAATAAAAAAATACAAACATGTGGACATATATCGTGCACACACCTAAATGCGGGTATGCACATATCCGTAGATGACAGTGCACACATCCGTGGACGACAGTGCACATATCCAATGTAGTATACATGTGTGAATCCACAGTATTTGGGTCGGCGTGCACACATCCATGAACGACAGTGCACACAGGCGGGCAGCACACAAAATCATAAAAACAAATCACAACCTTAGATACCCAAAATCCAACGATCTAGAAATGTCCACACGTTTGTAATTTAAGCCCTGTTATTACATGAATGTAATTCTCTCTCTCTCTCTCTCTATATATATATATATATATATATATATATATATATATATATATATATATATATATATATATATTTATTTATTTATTTATTTATATTTATATTATTTTCTAAAATTGACTTATTCACCCCAACAACGTTCACTACATACAATACTGTACTGGTAAAAAATTTAATTAACGTGACATATTGTTATTAGTTTATTATTCAATAATCAATAAGTAACACATCATCTATTACACTTTGATTCTTCATATGTTATACGTAATATCATAGATACTTCGATTGTAAAATTTTTGTTTGACATTATTAGAGAATAATATTATATTTATGAACTTAGTCTAATATTGTTTCATAGTCTTGTATAGTGGTTCTTATAATTTCTCTTTGCCTAGCTATTTCCTACCTTTCTAGTGTAATTGTGTATATATATAGTTGTTCCCTATTAATGAAATATACAAGCTGTTTATATCTCATAACATGGTATCAAGAGCTTGATCCTATTGGGTATTTTTTTTCATCTTCTTCATGGCTTTGGAAAACAATTCTTCCTCTCCACCTACAGACGATCCTCCTGTTATCATTTCCACTACACAAGATCCTCAAAATCCTCTTCTTATAATTAATTTCTCGAATATAACCAAGTTAACAGACACAAATTACCTCACTTGGAGTCTTTAGATCACATCCCTTCTTGAAGGATATGATCTTCATCACCACCTTGATGACACTCATATTCTCCCAACACCTACCGTTACCACTAATGGTGTTACATCACAAAATCCTGCTTATACAAAATGAAAACGTCAAGATCGTCTCATTTTTAGTGCTCTTCTTTGTGCTATATCCACTCCTTTACAACCACTAATTGCACGTGCCACCACTTCCCTCACAGCATGGCAACTTCTTGCTAGTACCTTTGCAAACCCCTCTCGTGGTCACATAAGACAATTAAAGGAGCAATTGAAACGGCTAACGAAGAGCACAAAATCTGTTAGTGCATACATGCAGGCTATTAAAACCCGAAGTGATGAACTTGCTTTGCTAGGTAAACCCATTGATGATGAAGATCTCATTGATCATGTTCTTGATGGACTTGGTACTGAGTACAAATCGGTAGTGATGCCATTAATGCCCGTGACACTACAATTTCCTTTGTTGAGCTGCATGAAAAGCTCTTAAACAAAGAAGTGTTTCTTTAAACGGTTGAATCTAGTCCACAGATACTTCCAGCAACAGTGAATCCAATCGCCTTCCGAAACAACAATAATTCCAACCGTTCAAATCGGCGTCCGTCCAACAACAATTACTCCCAACAAAATTCGGCCACTACCTTTTCTCCTCACGACTAGCGTCAATCCAAACCTTATTTGGGTCGTTGCCAAGCATGTAGTACCCAAGGACACACGGCTAAGCGATGTCCAATGTATCAACTTGTTACTAATCAGCATTCTCAGTTACCTCGTCCTCAAGGGACCCAGGGATATCAGCCTTCAACACCTTGGCAACCACGAGCAAAGCATACAACACTTAGCCGTGACACAACTCCTACGTGGCTTTTGGACAGTGGGGCATCCCACCATGTTACATATGATTTGAGTAATCTCTCACTTCATAGCCCGTATCCAGGATCTGATGATATCATGATAGGAGATGGAACATCCCTCTCTATAACACATACTGGTTCCACTTCAATATTCACTCCTTATCGTTTATTTTCTCTACAAAATGTTCTTTGTGTTCCCTCCATGAAAAAGAATTTGATTTTAATTTATCAATTATGCACCAATAATGATGTTTCTGTTGAATTTTCTCCCTCTACTTTCCAGGTGAAGGATCTAAACACGGGGGGAACTCTATTGACGGGTAAGCCTAAGGATGGTGTATATGAGTGGCCAACTTCACCATCCTCTAGTTCATCTTCACCTTTACTTGCTTTTTCCACTACTAAAACTACCTCATCTAAGTGGCACTCCAGATTAGGTCATCCATCCTTACCTATTATGAGAAATATTGTTTCTAAATTTTCCTTACCGTTGTCCAGTTCATTATTGTCTCATTTACATTGTAATGCATGCTCCAAGAATAAAAGTCATAAACTCCCTTCATCAGTTTCTACCTTAAAATCATCAAACCCTCTAGAAATAAAATTTTCTGATGTTTGGACTTTTCCTATTTATTCTATTGACGGTTACAAATATTATTTTATTTTTGTTGACCATTATACACGATACATTTGGTTTTATCCACTTAAAAGAAAATCTCATGTGCATGATGTCTTTGTGTGTTTCAAAACACTAGTTGAAAATTGATTTAAACACAAAATTGTTACTTTATATTCTGATAATGGTGGTGAATACCGTTCACTTGACAATTTTCTTTCAACAAGTGGTATATCTCATCTTACCACGCCGCCTCACATACCAAAACACAATGGTTTCTCTGAACGGCGACACCGCCATATTGTTGAAACTGGTTTGTCCCTTCTCACTCATGCATCAATATGTTTATCCTATTGGACTTATGCATTTGCTATAATAGTGTACCTCATTAACCGTATGCCTACACCCACATTATATCTTTCATCTCCATTTCAAAAACTCTTCCAATCATCACCCAATTACTCCAAACTTAGGGTGTTTGGATGCTTATGTTATCCGTGCCTACGTCCTTTCTCACAACACAAGCTCGACATGCGATCTATTCCATGTGTTTTTTTGGGATATTCTTTAACACAAAGTGCATATATTTGTTTTGATATGTAGTCTACATCTAAAACATTTATTTCTCGTCATGTTAAGTTTGTGGAAAACATTTTTCCCTTTAGAAATCAACAAAGTCATCTTCATCAACCAGCATAGAAGCTATCTCCAAATGGTTTCCCCCGGTTCAAGTGCTACCCATTTCAAATGGCTCACTCAAAAAACCTCCTCAAAGGGTTCCCTCGTGTCAACATCCATCACTAATTTTTCGCACAATTCATCATATAGCAAATAACCTAACTACCTCACAAAATGACTCGACAGGTAATCCTTTCGCATTACTTGAAAATCCGTCCACTTCATTAGATACATCGGCTACATTACCCGAACACTAATCTGTCTTACAAAATGACCTAACGACATCATCAGGCACCCAATCCGTATCAATTGGACAACAACTTGCCTCACAACAAGACTCTCCTACATCTTCATCAAGCACTCACTAGCTCCTTGTTGAATGAGTGTTCTTCCGCTGAGTCGCCCAGTCACAATACTCCTCCTACATTACTTATAAAGACAAAAATACCTAGAAAGAAACAAAACCCTCAAAATATTCATTCCATGGTGACTAGATCCAAAAATAACATTCGCAAGCCCATTGCCAAATGAACCTCACTGATGTCCTATCCAAACCCCTTGACATTGAGCCCACTACTGTTTCTTAGGCATTGAAAGATCCTAAATGGAGACAGGCTATGAATGATGAGTTTGAAGCTTTAATCAGAAACGGAACATGGCAGCTTGTTGCAAAATATTGTCAGTTGCAAGTGGGTTTTTCGCATTAAACACCTCCTAGATGGCTCGATTGATAAATATAAAGCTAGGTTAGTTGCTAAAGGATTTCATCAACGACCTGGTGTGGATTATCATGATACCAGTTGTTAAGCCTACGACAATTAGGCTTATTTTAAGCCTAGCAGTTAGTAGATGCTGGAAGTTACGGCAGTTGGATGTCAATAATGCCTTCCTTCAAGGTCACCTTCATGAAGATGTTTACATGACTCAACCTCATGGATTCATTGATTCAAATAATCCAACCTATGTTTGCAAACTCAGAAAGGCTATATATGGGCTCAAGCAAGCTCCCCGAGCTTGGTATCTTGAACTTCGCACGTTTCTTGTTGAGTCAGGATTCATAAACTCACATGCCGACACTTCTCTATTTACTTTTCACTCAAGTGACCTTGTCATATATATCCTTGTTTATGTGGACGATATTATTATCACAGGAACCAATTCCACGGTTGTTCAACAATTCATTGATATTCTGGCACACAAGTTTTCACTCAAAGATCTCTGTACTTTGTCTTACTTCCTTGGAGTTGAGGTTGCCACTACACCATCTGGTATTTTTCTTGCTCAAAAGCGCTATGTTTTTGACCTGCTTTCTCGGGCAAAAATGTCTACAACCAAGCCAGTATCCACACCAGTTGATACGAATGGTAACTTAACCCTTACTTCAGGTACTGCTCTAACTGATGCCACTACATACAAGACTATCATAGATGGTCTCCAATATTTGTGTCTCACTCACCCAGATATTGCTTATGCTGTTAACAAGCTTTCGCAGTTTATGCATCGACCAACTACTGACCATTGGGCTGCTGTAAAACGATTGCTTTGCTACCTATGTGGTACCTTAAACCATGGGATATTTCTTCATAAGGATAATGCTGTTTCTTTACATGCATACTCTGATGCAGATTGGGCTGGTAACAAAGATGACTACACCTCTACGAGTGCTTATATTGTTTACCTTGGTCGTCATCCTGTCTCTTGGTCGTCCAAGAAACAACGAATAGTTGCTCGCTCGTCTACTGAAGCAGAATATCGGTCAGTTGCTACTACTGCTTTAGAGGTTAATTGGGTTTGCTCCCTTCTTACAGATCTTGGTGTCTCTCTGCCTACTCCACCTGTAATCTATTGTGACAATGTTGGCGCTACATATCTTTGCTCTAATCCAGTCTTTCATTCTCGTATGGAACATGTGGCAATTGATTATCATTTTATTCGGGACCAAGTGCAATTTGGTGCTCTTCGTATTACTCATGTTTCTTCTGCAGATCAACTTGCGGATGTTTTAACCAAACAACTGCCACATGGTCGTTTTTTGGACTTAAAGTTCAAGATTGGCGTCTCTTCCGGAACTTCATCTTGAAGGGGCATATTAGGGAAAAATATTATATTTATGAACTTAGTCTAATATTGTTTCCTAGTCTTGTATAGTGGTTCCTATAATTTCTCTTTGCCTAGCTATTTTCTACCTTTCTGGTGTAATTGTGTATATATATAGTTGTTCCCTATTGATGAAATATACAAGCTGTTTATATCTCATAATAGACATGATATGTTATGATTAATTTGTATTGTTATTTAATTATAGATCTGATCTTGTGATTTGATAATTAGTTAATCACAACACATAATGTTAAGTTAAATCATTTTCTAAGTCATACAAAAGTACTAGGGTACGGAAAGGAATTGTTGATGTAGATGAAGATAGGTGAGGCAGGCTTGACCGGAAGCACCTGTCAATACAATTCAATTGGTTTGCCGCCCACAATACCCAAAATGGTAGCGGAGACGGCTAATGGGTGGTGGGGCTTTAAGCTCAGATATCAGATCAGCAAATTAAAAGGTGCTAAGATTAGGCTACCTACTTGACACTAAACCTTCCATTTCCAACTTCTTACTCTTCTTCCATCCCTCGACCTTACACCTCTTCCTAAATCTTCATTTCTTTCCTTTTCTTAATTGGTCAGAAGTTCTAGGGTTGTCCATCTTTCTTAATTAGGATGTCAATTGCTAAACGTAGGACACTTCCTAATGAGTCAAATGACTTTATTGCCCCCTCTGCTCTCCTCTATCTTCTAATTAATTAATATATTGTTACTTTGTATTTCTAAAAGAAATTAAATTGCTGAATTATGTTTTAGATTTTCTCATTCTTTTTCAATCCAAAGATTCAGTGCTCCAGTGACAACCCATTTGGAATGATAATAAAGATGTGCTATCAAACTATATAGTAGTTGGGCAATTTACTGTATGTAGAATTAATGCAACATATTTGTTAATGTGTTTTGTGTTGTTGTATTATTAAAAGGAAAATGATTAAATTTGTGATAAAATGAGAATTATATAGCATATTGCCTGAGAGCATAATAGTAATTACAGCAAATGTTGACAAAGTTAGGTGAACCATGCACGCCCTCTATAAATAGGATAAGCACCAAAACCAAATACAGGGTGGTAAGTATTACGTCTCATTTATTCATTCCCTTCTTAATTGCGTTTGCCAAAAAGTTTGCTTGGTTTATGAAAAAGCACAAAGATGGTGATGACCTCATTTCACGGCGGAAGCTCCACTTGTGCTACGGCAATAAAGGCAGCATCGCTGGTATTGACGCTGTTTTTGATTCTTGATTCTCCGGCAGCGATGGGGAACCCCGTGGTTGACTTTTCCAGCATAGAGGAGGCCGGCTATGGGGAGGAGAAGCTTTCCACTGTTCTGATTGATGGTACTGTCCTCTGTCATCCTTGTCTCTACGCTCAAAAGGCGGCGGCTCGTCACGATCGTCTCCGCCAGCCTCCGCCACAACCAATCTCAGGTGCGTCGCCGCCGTTAAAGTTTCCTACCAGTTCTTTTCATTTTCTGCTTATATGGTGTTTCAATTATATTCCTATCTTCTAGAAAACTTTATCCAGTTTAGTTTATAATAGGGAGTATCATTATATTATGAAAACCCACTAGAATTGGTCAAATTATTAATTTAGTCATCACAAGATTTTTTGTTGGGAACAATCTATTTTCCTTCTAAATTAGAGTTGGATAGGTGTGAGCAATTGTTAACATATATTCTACCTATGTTAACATATACTCTATCTTTAATTTAGCTATGTATTTTTTATTTATTATTATATATTCACATTGATTGTCTTTCTTTCTTTATCTTTCAGTTTGTAAATATATTTTATTAAGAATAAAATATATTTCTTGAATACAATTACAGAGAATGAACTCTTATATATATACAAACTGAAAGATAAAGAAAAAGGAAAGACAATCAATGTGAATAATAATAATAATAAACCAAAAATACATAACTAAGGTAGAAATAAATGGTTACATAAGTAGAATATATGTTAACAACAACTCAGATTAGTTTATCTTTCTATGGTCATTTATCTATTATTACCTCCTTATGGTTATTTATGGACCATTATGCCAAAAGCAGCTCCAACCCGTAACCTAGTTCATACTACTTATTAGGATGAAGCGCTTACTACTGCATCAGAGTCTATAGTGCAGCTCGCAACGAAAACACAACTTTATTTCTTATAGATCGCCATAACATTTTTTAGAGGTAGGGTGCTAGACTTGATCCTTTACTAGCCTCCACCAAACATTCTCCTAGCCACTAATTGATAGATTTAGACATTTAGTGATTTACTAACCTCCACCCAATAGGCTTTATATCTAGAATACACTTTCTTATAACGGCGGTAAATTTCTTCGTAAATCAAAGAATACAATTATATATATAATCACTTTTTACTCTATATTAACATGCCATGATTGGATTGATTCAGATAAATAATTACATAAGAGTATTTATTTTTTATTTTTCTTCCTTTAATAAAATTTAAACATATTGGGAGAATTTGATCATTAACCATTTATATATATATATATATATGCAGGTGCTTCCGTGGGTGTTTATTGCGGCGGCAGAAGGGGAGGGAGATGGCGGCGGTTATGGGCGCGGAACACGACGGACGAATACGGTGAGTTCCTCATAGATCTGCCTTCACATCTCCATGCAATTCCAAACCTACAAAATAATTGCTGGGTTAAGGTTCTTCATCTTCCAAGGGGTTCAGGTTCAACCTGCACCACCCACCCATCTTTTACAAGGAAACGCAAAGGCATCAAGCTCACCGCAATCCGCGGCGACACCGGCCTCCGTACTTATACCGCTCACAACATACATATCAACGCTAAAGCATGCACAAAAAGATAACAGACAAGAGTATTAATATATATATATATATATATATATATATATATATATATATATATATATAGTGTCTTCTAGCTAGGTTTTAAACAATTACATATACGACGATCGAGAGTTTTCAGTTTTGTACAAAATTGGCCACAGCGTTACTCATCTGGTTGGCGCTCCAGTCACAATGTTTGAGTTATTTACGTGCAGTGGTCTGGCTTCAATTTGACTTGCTAAGTTGTATATTTATATAATATATAAATGAGTGGCAAGTATTTATCTTTTGAAATATATGTGTGTTTGTGCACGAGAAATTATTATTATTAGTGTTAGTTTGTGCTAAGTACCTTGTATGTGCTCTGATGATATGTAGTGAGATCGAGCCTCAATTGAGGCGTTGTGCAAATATAATGTAGGAGGTCGGGGTCAGTGGTTGTCAAAAGTTATATTTGAAGACACAACTTTATTTTCTTATATCGCTACTACATTTTTGAAATGCAGGGTGTTGAACTTGACCCTTCACTGGTATTCGCTCAACAATCCACCTTACCACCAATTGTTAAACTTGACCCTTTATCGGCCTCCGCCCAACAATTGTTATTGTTATTATTATTATTATTATTATTATTATTATTATTATTATTATTATTTGTTAGGAATATAGCGGAATAATGCGGAAGCGAAAAATCGAAAATTGAGAATTATAGAAGTTAAATAATAGGGAAAAATATAAAATGACAAAATAAGAAAATTGATGAATTGAAAAATATAGAAATATATATATATATATATATATATATATATATATATGTATGTATGTATTCTACGTGATGAAAAAGAAAGCAAATGAGATGCTTACAGAATGAATTACAATTTATGAATGATGCATTTTACAAAGTAAAAGGCTACTCTATTTATACTATGCAAATGAGATAATTATGCATGTAATGGAGCATGTTGTGGCAATAATACATGCTTCATGGGAGAACATGCTACGTGGGAGAAGGACGCGACAGCATGGTCTAAATGAATTTGAGCAGCTTGAATTTGAGCCACATTTATTTCTTAACAATCTCCACCTTGGATCAAATCCATTATGAGAATTAACAACTTGAATAGTCGACTAAACTCAAGCACTGCTTGAACTTAGTAATAGGAAAAGCTTTAGAATAGCAGGGTGGATCACCATCAACTTCCTATGCGAGTGAAATACTCTCGTTGTGGCTCGACGAGAGGTGCGACGCTAGTAGATGCATCATCTTTAGTATTACCATCAACTGTAGTAACACTATCAATAAGCATGAACTCAAACTCCACCTTCTCACCAGTACTCTGCGTCTCACCTGTACTGGGAACTTTTCCAGAAGAAAGTAGTGCATTTTCGTCAAAAGTGATATCTCGACTCAGAATGATTTTCTGAGAATCAGGAGACCATAGACGATACCCTTTTGACTCAGAAGCATAACCATGGAAAATGCATTTGACAGCTCGAGGGTTTAATTTACCCGTACTGGAATGAGCATATGCAGGACATCCAAAAACTCTTAAGATAGAGTAGTCAACAGGATTACCTGACCAAACTTCCTCTGGAATTTTGAAATCAAGGGATGAATGTGAACATCTATTTACCAAATAGCAAGCAGTAGAAACGGCCTCAGCCCAAAAATCACGTCGTTTCCATAACCCAGCATTAGAGAGCATACAACGAGCTCTTTCCAATAGAGTCTTGTTCAAACGTTCGGCAACACCATTCTGCTGGGGTTTACCAGGCAAGGTCTTGTGCCGCACAAAAGTCATTGAAATCTGACTCACAAAACTCCAAGCCATTGTCTGTCCTGAGCTTCTTGACTTTTTTACCTGTCTGAGTCTCAACGAGTATTTTCCACTTCTTGAAAATAGAAAATGCCTGATTTTAGTGTTTCAGGAAATAGACCCAGACTTTACGAGAAAAGTCATCAATAATAGACATAAAATATCTACAGCCTCCCATAGACTGGAATTTAGTTGGTCCCCATAAATCTGAATGTATATATTCCAATACATCTTTGGTACAGTGTGTAGCAGTAGAGAAACTAACCCTCTTTTGTTTCCCAAAAACACAATGCTCACAAAATTGTAATTTACCCGTACCTGAACCAACAATGAGGCCTTTCTTGCTCAGGAGATGCATGCCTTTCTCACTCATATGCCCCAGACGCATATGTCATAATTGAGTGAGATCTGAATCAGACATCGATGAGGATACCGCTACTGAACCTGTCACAGTACTGTCATGCAAGACGTACAAGCTTCCGGATCGAGAAGCTTTCAAGAGAATAAGAGAGCCTTTTATGACCTTCAGAACTCCACCTTTAGCTGTGTACTTGCACCCCAAAGATTCAAAGGTGCCCAAGGATATCAGATTGTGTTTCAAATCAGGAATATACCGAACATTGGTAAGAGTCTTGACAACGTTATCATGAGTTTTAATCTGAACACTTCCAATTCCACTAACCTTGCATTGGGTATCATTACCCAGCAAGACAACATCACCATCAACCGGTTCCAGAGAGACGAACCAGTCTTTGTGAGGACACATGTGAAATGTACAACCAGAGTCCAGAATCCACTCGGTTTCGCTCCGTTTGCAACCGGAGCTAACAGATAACATAACATCGTCTTCTGAATCACTTTCAACAACACTAGCTTCAGCGGACCTTCTTTTCTCTCTCTTGCTTGTTTTTCAGCTTCAAGCATTCAGTCACATCATGACCCTGCTTCTTGCAGTACTTACAGGATTTGTTGGACTTACGTCCTTTGACGTGGATGTAGAATTTTTATTGCTACTCCCTGATTCAAGTGAACGACCCCTTACGGACAAGCCTTCACCTTTGTCCTCAGACTTAATTTCAAAGTCAAACTTTTCTTTGGACAATAGGTTCGACTTAACATCGTCGAAAGTAAGGGTATCACTACTATTACCATACAGCATAATTTCTTTGAAATGCTTGTATGATTTAGGGAGAAAGACAAGCAATAAAACAGCGCGATCCTCATCTTCAATTATGACATCAATATTTTCCAAGTCCAATAAAATAGAATTGAATTCATCCAAGTGAGATTTAATAGAAGTACCTTCCGTCATACGGATTGTGTACAGACGCTCCTTCAGGCGTAGCGTGTTCGCCAGAGTTTTGGCCAAGTAAAGCGTATCCAGCTTGGACCATAAATCTGACGTAGTCGTCTCACTTACTACCTCACGTAGAACCTCTTTAGACAGGCACAAAAGAATGGTTAAACGTGCCTTGTCATCCAAATCTTCCCAATCTTCATCTGTCATTGTAGCCGGTTTCTTCTTCTTCCCAGCTAGCGCTTTCTTCAAACTGTTCTGCGTTAGAACGGCTTCCATCTGAACCTTTCAGATAGAAAAGCTAATTTTCCCGTCGAACTTCTCGATATCGAATTTAGTGACAGTCGACATCTTTGAAAATAACTCTCAATTAAACCGCTCTGATACCACTTGTTATGAATATAGCGGAATAATGCGGAAGCAAAGAATCAAAAATTGAGAATTATGGAAGTTAAATAATAGGGAAAATATATAAATGAATAAAGTTATATAAATGACAAACGAATATAATATAAAATGAGAAAATATAAAATATATATTAAAAATGAATATAATATATATATATATGCGCTACGTGAGGGAATTAAAATGCAAATACAATGAATTCAAATTGAGGTGTGTAATACAACTGCAAACAATCCTATTTATACACTCAAATGAAGCTAATTAAGCGGCATGCAGAGGATGAGAGCAAAAGGCGCAAGAACGTGTAGGAATATGTACATGCATGACGCCAACATCAGATAAATGGTCCATGTTTAATTTGAGCCACATAATTATGTCTAATATTATTATTATTATTATTATTATTATTATTATTATTATTATTATTATTATTATTATTTCTTTATACCTCATGTTTGTTAATAATTGGTCTCACTTCAATATCAGCTAGCCATCTAGGGTTCTTCGAATCATGCGATATTTGATACCGGATACATCCTTAACTCTCTTTGAACCAAATTGTTAATTCATGGTGAGATGAATTAATTTAGTTTTCAATGCCAATAAAAAGTAACCCATCCAATAGTATTTAACATCCAAAAAAGAAAACTCATGCGCTAACGCAGCCGTACTTTGCGACAATTGCGCTGAATGAGAAAGCCTTTTATTTTTCCTAATAAGTCTTGTGTGAGGCGATTTTACCTCTGTGACGTATAATACTTTTTAATTAGGATATAGTATTTTTTATGAATGCATAAAAATGTATTACATTTTAACTAAAAAATATTACACATCTTATATAAGACTTACTCATTAATTTATTGATAACTAACATAAAAATTTGTGACATCTATTATAGTTTACACAAACTAGTGTAAATTTTTATTATTGTTGGAATATAATATATCACATACAACTGTTATTGTGTGGACCATGGTCCACAAAGCTGTGTGGACCATATTATCTAATAATGTACATTCAGTACAGAAATATTGTACTTTTAATATATTTAAAATGTACACTGTCTTCAGGAAAAGTACATTATTTGTGTACTGAAAATACATTATTTTGTATAATGTACATTCATTACACAAATAATATATTTTTAGTATATTAAAAAATATTCTTTTTAGTATGATCCACAGCACTATGTGGACTATGGTACACACAATAATTTGCCTATTGCTTAGAGCTAGTGCCTTCATTAAGGCTCAACCAACCAAAGAAGGCAAATTATTCTGTCGATCCGGGTCCACCTTGCAATGTGGAATCGGTTCTAAAAATACGCAATTTATATATTGAATGTGCATAATTTACATACTGAATGTTCACAATTTTATATACTAAATGTTCACAATTAACAAACTGAATGTTTACAAATTTATAATCTAAATGTTCACAATTTATATACTGAATGTTCATAATTCAAATTGTGAACATTTAGTATGTAAATTATAGACATTTAACATATAAATTGAGTATTTTTTATCCCGGATCCACCTTGTAAGGTGGAACCGGGTCCATGACACTGTTGACCAAAGAATTGAAGAAAGAGGAAGTCCAACTATCTGAGCCCATACCTAAAGAAAATCAACGATGTGCAAAGTCTGGCATGGATAAAACCGACAAAACATGCTTATACGTTCAGGAATGTGTTACCAACTAGTGTGGGGGAGGGGATTTTGTAGTTGATAATTGTATCTTTTGACAACCAAACAAGACGATTTTCATTAAACCATAGCCGAAATACAATCAGGATGTGTCAGAAGCCACTCTCCAACGACAGAGTTAGAACCAGCCACCCGCGCTAGCGTGTGAGCGATCTGATTCGCTGACCTTCTAACATGACGGACCTTAACAACAGCCCCCATGCTACTTCCAATCATAAGACACTGCTTAACAATAGTTCCAACATAAGACAAATCGGGTTTAGAAGAGTTGAAGCTATTACTGTAACACCCCGTGTTACGGCCTTTAATCCCGAATTAATAATTTAATTGGTTCCGTTAATAATAATTAGAAAGGATTTAATTTGGTTAGGATTCCCTTTTAATTAATTGATGTGGCCCACCGTGGATCATGGACCCTATCCTTAAACCAAATCCTTAATCCTATAAGAAATAGGATAAGTGGACCCTTACTATTCAAACCCTAGATAGGACTCTTAAATCTATATATAGGGACTTAGGAAGCATTTAGAAACCCTACCACAGTTAATTCTACCACACAAGATATTCCCAGAGAGAAACCTACAGAGGAATCCCCCTGCCATCAAACGTAGGAGAACCCATGGAAAGAAGATCTTAAAGAAGAACCTTAGTAGCCAAGGATATTGATTAAGGCTAAGAGGTAACCCATGTCTTGACAAAACCTATTTTTCTTGCTATATCTTATTCATTGGCTCCTTTGATATATGATTCTGTGCTTTGAGTCTTGATAGAGCCTTGCCTAGGGTTTATATTGTGTTTATGTGATAATCTTGATGTTATGTGTTAATCTTGATGTTTATGTGATAATCTTGATGTTCTTGATACTATGATAAATTATATGAATGATCTTATATTTTGATTATGTCTAGAGCCCTAGGATTATAACGTGGATTTCGTATTATGATGTTCTTGATATATTTGGGTGGGGTTTCGCATGTAGGGGTGTTAGAGAACAGAGCTTTCGGCAAACTACTCGTGTTCGTGTTCGGTAAGCGTTCGTTTATGTTCGTTTGTTAAGGTAAACGAACATTAACAAACAAAATTTAGAACTCGGTTAATAAACGAACAGAGCTTGAACAGTTGTAAGCTCGTTTGGTAAGAGATCGCGAACAAGCTCATTTGTGTTCGTTTACTAATGTTCGTGAACAAGCTTGTTTATGTTCGTTTAATAACGTTCGTGAACAAACTCGTTTGTGTTCGTTTAATAATGTTCACGAACATGTTCACAAACATATATATTATATTATATTATATTAGTTATGCAGTTGTATTGTTTGTTTGATTATTGTTCGTGAACGTAGATTATTTATTGTTCACGAACGAATTGTGATCATGAACATGTGCATGTGTTTGTTTATTAAGTGTTCATGAACGTAAATAAATACGTTCATGAACGTGTTTGTTAATGAACATGTTTGTGAATGTGTTTGCTAACGTTAACAAACACGTTTGCGAATGCGTTCACGAACGTTAACAAACACGTTCGCGAACATGTTCGTTAACGTTAACGAACACGTTCGTGAACGTGTTCGCGAACGTTAACAAACACTAACGAACGCTTAACAAACGAACACGAACAGGATTTTCAAAAACCTTAACAAACGAACACGAACATGAACACTCCAAATTCCTTAACAAACGAACACGAACAACCTCCGTTCGTTTATGTTCGGTTCGTTAACAGCCCTATTCGCATGATCGGGTATTAAGTCTAGCCCAGGACTTGTGTTTAGGACTTTGCATATAGATTTCTTGATGTTCTTGTGATTCTGGATGTCCCTGGATCGTTATATGGTTTATGTTGAGTCCTGGCATGTTTAGGAATCGGGTTAGGATGTATTTGGTGTAATTCTTGGTTTAATTCCGTTAATTGAATACGTGGTGTTGTCGTTATGTGTTTGGACATGGTTTCAGGTTCCACGAGAGATCCCGGAACCAAAAGTTACATGTGTATCAGTGAGGGGTAGGTGGGGGGACTGACCACCCGCCACCTACCCGCTGCCCACACTAACTGTTCCAGCGGGTAGCCGGCGGGCGATGGTCTGCCCGCCAGCCACCCGCTGGAATAGTGCCCGGCCGCCGGCGGGTGGCTGGCAGGTGGTTCTCCACCCACCACCTACCCGCTGGAATCCCAGCGTGGTTCGTGGTGTTTTTCCCCGTTTGATGTTTCCCCGTGTCCCGTTGTGTCCCGTTGTACCCCGTTTGTCGTGTATGAGTCTCGTTTGGTGTTTTAGGCATCGTTTTAGGATTTTATGTGTGATACGTGTCGTTGTTGTTGTGTCTTACTTGTTATGTGATTATGTGTTGATTGATTGATGATGATGAGTATCGTGGTCATTGCGCAATGGCAGTGTGACTGATGATGAGATTGTGATTGGTGGAAAATAAACTGTTGGCGGTTGGCACCACTTGTACCCGGTCATTGTACTAAAGGTACAGGCCATAGCGATGATTGTGCTAAAGTCACACACCCACCTTAGACTTGTTTGTCGTTGAGCATGGGTCAGGTTATAAGTGCTGCGGTGTCATGTTAGAGCTATATGTGCTAACCCCTTGATATTGGCACTAGAGGTGCGGATCATTGAATGGCACTGCGGCACCATCTTGATATGTTGGTGGTTGAAAGGTGGTTTGTCGGTGGGGGCATGTAGTTGCCCGAAGGCATAAGGGGTGGGGATATAAGGGTGGCCTGGAGGTATAGGTTGGAACTTATATATGGACGGAGGGGAGCTACAAGGTTGGAACTTGGTATAAGGTTGGAGGATGAATTATGTGCTTTGTTGACTACTTGCTAATTGATTATATTGAAATGCCTTAGTTGCCTCTACTTGTTATTTGCATGTTTATCTACCTATTATGTCTTGCATTGCATGTTTAGGACGCCTATTAGTTCTTATGATTTATTCCATGATATTGAGTTTGTAATATGCCTTGAGTCTTGATCTTGGATTTAAACTAGAGTCTCGTAAGTATATATGTATTCTAGTTTCAAAATTAGTTTCTTATATCTACCTATATTGTACTCAACGCGTTGGGGTGGGTTACCAGCATTATTCGCTGACGGTTGTTATACTGAATGTTTTTCAGGTGAGGAGCTTTAGCTTCGGAGCGCGCTAATCAGAGCCTTGGACTTAGCTTAGTTAGTCTTAGCTCAGTAGTGGGCCTGCGTGACTTGGATTGTATTGAATATCGATTTGAGGATTTCTTATGCTTGGTTAGTTTAGCTTGTGCACCTAGGTTCTCAAACCTAGGTGTGGCATAGCACCCCGACTCTTATGGATAGTTTTATGCTCCATTTGGGATTTAATCAATCAATTCGCCTTTATTTTATAAGTTTTAAATATCTCAAATTTAGGGGTGTTACAATTACAAAAACTAAGACTGTCCGACTCTACAACATAACCGGCCTCTGGACGGTTTTTTATCCATGCCAAAACTTCTTTGACCGCCAACGCCTCCGCCATATAAGGATTATTTTCGCACTACAGGTTGCCACTCCTAGCCCTGATGAAGCTGCCATCGGTATCCCGTATAACCACACCATTGGTCGGCACGGTTCCATTGAGGGCTGCATCAACATTGCACAACAGATAACCAGTCAGGGGAGGCTACCAAAGCTGAGTTGCTTCTACAGATGGTTGATGCGCAGTTCCTTGTCTCAATTCACGCCACTCCTCCATCAAATTCGACACTACATTTCGCATAGCCTCCATTGACCAAGCCTTCCCATGCCATACCGCATCATTACGCACGATCCAGACCACCCATAGCCTCGCCACCATACGTACCGCATCGTCTACTGTCACTATGCGAGGGTTGTAGCCTCAAACTCATTAAGCGTCATGCCATGGAACATGGTGCCACTTCACACACCTGTTTTGCGATTATACAGTCACCAAACAAATGGTTAATTGTTTCGTTTACAGCCGGACACAGAGGATAGCCTCCACCTACAAACACATGCTTAGATCGAAGCACATCCTTGACGGGAAGGATATGCCGCACGCACCGCCACAAGAAATTCTTCACTTTCAGTGGCACCGGAAGATCCCATAACCGTTTCCACTCACCAAACACTGCACCAGGAACATGTAAAGCTTCAGTCTTCATTAAACTAGAGTAGCCGGCTCTCACAGTATACTGCCCCCTTATATCATCCTTCCAGCACCACGAGTCCCCACAGTTTGGTGATACTGGAGTGCGTAGGATCCTGACTGCATTCGAGGGAGAGAAGCAATCAAATCCTCATCCCAGGCTCCTGTTGAACTTAAAAGATTACTTACTTTGGCATGCCGCAATTCATCAACACATACTGTCTCCAACTCC
The DNA here is from genome assembly GCF_001879475.1 of Ipomoea nil. Lineage (NCBI taxonomy): Eukaryota > Viridiplantae > Streptophyta > Magnoliopsida > Solanales > Convolvulaceae > Ipomoea > Ipomoea nil. The sequence goes on from NW_017617301.1 coordinate 810,062, forward strand.
AGATTTACGAGGTCTGCTAGCCACGACCTTCCCCACACTAGCGTGTCTGTCCCGTCTCCCACCATGCGAACAACACCCTCACGTAGTAAGGACTGGCCAGCCAAAATGCTCCGCCAAATGTAGCTAGGATTGTGTCCTAATTTTGCATCTAGGAAACAAACACCCGGAAAATACCTGGCTTTTAAGACTTCACACATTAAGGCTTGTGGTGTGGTTAATATCCTCCAACCCTACTTCGCTAACATCGCTAAGTTAAACTCGTGCAAGCGCTTGAAACCAATTCATCCGTGCTCCTTTGGGATAGCCATTCTGGCCCAGCTTAGCCAATGTATACCACGCGCAGAAGCACCCCCATGCTGCCACCAGAATCTGTTCATAAAGTTCTCAATAGAAGTGCACACACGTGCTGGGATCAGAAAAACAGACAGTAAAAATAGGCATTGCCTGGGCAATGCTCTTCAATAACACCTCCTTCCCGGCACGACATAGCAACTTCTGCTGCCACACATTCACCCTCTCCCGTACCTTCTGCTCAACATACTGGAAAACCGTTGCCAATTTCTGCCTAGGAAAGACGGTAAGCCCAAGTAGCGCCCAAAATCTGTCACTTGGCGCACCCTGAATACTACGACGACATGGTCCCTTAGTCCAGCTCCCGTATTGGCACTGAACATTATGCTTGACTTGTCGAAATTCACCATTTGGCCCGAAGCCCCACCATAACGCTCTAAGCAATCCCGCACCTCCTAGGCATCTACATCAGTTGCTTTGAAAAAAAGGAAGCTGTCGTCGGCAAAGAACAAATGAGACACTGGCGGGGCACCTCTTGCTACTTTCACACCATGTACCAAGCCTTGTGTCTCCTTATACTACAGAAGTAGAGACAAACCCTCTGCACACAAAATAAACAAGTAAGGCGATAAAGGATCCCCTTGTTAGATATCCCTTGTTGGGACCACTGTCCCCGCTGACTCCCCGTTTACGAGGATATTGTATTGTACCGAGTTTACGCACAAAAGCACCAGATCAACCCACCCACGGGCGAATCCGAGCGCAAGTAGCATACCCTCGAGAAACTCTCACTCCATCTTGTCGTAGGCCTTCGCCATATCCAGCTTTCAAGCTGCCCAGTGATAGGCATATTTTACACCCATATTTTAGTTACATCTTTATAATAATTTTGCATTAGTTATTTAATATATCTTATAATTAGTTCTTTTTATATATAATATATAATATATATATATAATATATAATACATATTACGTACTACTATGCATTATATATATATCTATATTTTATATATTATTCAAATAAATTAAGTGGCCCAAACCATGCTTAGCATAATAAACAAAAACAATTGTTATTTTGTTTCTTAATTATTATGTACGCAGCAACAAGAGTTGAATTCTTCAATTAGACAATTACCATCCGCAAGTTTCGACGGCAACATCGGAAGATACGGAACACGGCACGAGGAAAATTGGATGGTTGAGGTTCATTGTGCCTATTTTTAGAATGCTATAAATAGTAGGAGTTTCCAATTGTAAAATGTTCATTCTTCCCCTCTCGATTATTCTGTAAAGTTGTTATCGATGTCCATTCATTGCTAATTTCTTTAGCTTGGTTTAGTAAATTGAAGCCCCGGAATTGATTATGCTGTAAGATTATTTATTTATTTTTATTATATAATTTTTATGCATTTGGGTATTAAGTATTCTTCTAAGTTATTTGAATAGTTGTATCATTTAATTGCTAGGGAGGCCTACTAGTTATTTACTTGAGATAATTATTTGCTATATTAGATAATGTTGTGCTACAAATTATCCTAATATTCAGTAGCAACTGGGTTAATTATTGACGGCTTAGTGATAATTGGACTCGGGTAGAATATTTTCCTAAATTAAATGCAACCGCTTGTGCTTGTGTTATTTAGTTTGTCGGTTTTCCTAGTTCCTATTGTTGCTATTAAATTAAATCTATAGCGCTTGTCTTAGGTTATTTAGTAGTTAGGGGTAATTAAACCGCGTGTGCTTTAGTTATCTACAACTAAGGGAAAACGGAAATGAAATAATTTCACGATAAATATTCAATTGCATATTAATTGCTTTATGAATCAATGATCAGTGTTATATTCCGGTGGTGGATCTTTACTAACCAAGGTTTTCTATTCTGAGTGTTTTCAATATATTATTTTCATTGCTTTATTCGTTTATTTTCTTTGATTATCACCTTCATACAAAACCCCCCTTTACTTTAATTTGAACACATACATTAAACTAGTTACTCCTCGTGGGATCGATCCTTACTCCCGCTACTACGTTTGTAAGGTTTTAATTTGGGAGACTACGACAGCTCACCACCCAGCCTACTACCACATCCTTCTTCCTTCTCAAGTAGTGTCCCACCTCCCCTGCAACGATAATATTATCTGTTATGAGGCGGTTAGGGACAAAAACACTTTGTGCCGGTGATATAATACTGTCGAGCACCCCTTTCATTCTGTTCGCTACGACCTTCGCAAACACCTTATACGCCACATTGCAGAGGGCGATTGGTCTTAAATATGTTGCCTTGACCGGTACCTTCTTTTTCGGGATCAACACCACATTGGTGTCATTCATACCTGCGGGCAAATTGCAGCTAGCAAAACAAGTCTTTACAAAATCACACAAATCATGCCCCACAATACTCCAGCAAGATTGATAAAAGGCAGGTGTCATGCCATCGGGCCCCGGGGCCTTGTCAAGGGCCATTAATTATGTTTAGATCTATACGTGGAGGGTACTCAATTTTTACTTTCAATCTAGAGAGATGATTGGTTCTTTATCTAAAAATAAAGTGATGAATTGCAAGCCTTAGCCAAATGAGTTGAGAAAGCAAATAACATTAGTTTAGTCATTACCCGACTATCCATTTATTAGGACTCTGTATTCTAGATACATTAAAATTCATTTTCTTCCTCCCTATATATTATTAAGATAAGAGAGTTAATTCTACCTGAGGTCCTTTGTCTTTGTGGCAATTTCAAATTTAGTCTTAGATTATCGTTTTTGTAATTTTTTGGACATCTAAGATCCTTTGGATGACCTTTTCGATGAAAGCCTATTTTAAGAAAGGGTATTTTGGTCTCTTTCATTCTTTTATATATTTTTTTTCACTTTAATAGCTCCGATTTTTATTTTGTTTTGCTAGTTCACCTCTTCTTCTTCAGTCGTGCTCACCTCTTATGACAATAGTGGCCCATACATTATAATCCATCATCATCATCGTCATCATCATCTTTAATCAACCAAAAGCAAACCTACCTTATGTAGCACCGATGGAAGAAGAAAGAAGAAGCAACAACCGCCTGTAGCAGGGGAGAGAGATGGGTGTCGCGCTTGTACTGGGGGGTGTAGCCTATAACCCCCGCCGGAGACTCAACGTCGCATCCACCATCTTCTCACTTCGCAGCACCTACACCACCCTTCCTCAATTGCAGCACCGCCTCGAGCATAGGGAAGGTCAGAAGTAGCGCCACCTGAAAGAGGAAGCAACAACTGTTGGCCCTAACCTCGCCACGACGCCGCCTGATGCCCGTCGCCCGCGACTCCAAGCCTCGGACACCAACACCCAACGCCCACCATCGTCCACACACGTTGCGCTCAAAGATGTTGTGTCGACGGCGATCGGAGGGGAATGCGACGAAAAATGAGCGAATAAACTGATTTTTTTATCTGAAGTTGTCGATTCGCCGCCTACATTGGTTGCTGGAAAAGAGAACTTAAGGTGTGTCTGGTTCACACATAGGAATTTCCTCTTTGCTCTCTTTGCTCTCACTAGCAAAAGTAGATTTAGGGACAGCCACGACTGAAGGAAATGAGGTGAACCGGCAAAACAGAATAAAAACTGGAGCTATATATTAATATGAAAATAAAAAAATAATGGAAGATACCAAAATACCATTTTCTTAAATTAGGCTTTAATTAGAAAAGTAATAGGAAGGACCTTAGGTGTTCAAAATATGATAGTCTAGGATGTTAAATGGCAAAAATGATACTCTGAACTAAATTTGGAATTGTTATCAAAGACAAGGGATCTTCGGTGGAATTAACTCTTATTAGAAATATTACAATTTATCATTTCTATTATGACTGGGAGTCTTTCTATCTCTGTAAATAATCTCGTCATCATGTACTTCACATATCATAGATTGATAAAAAAAATAAGATCACATTCAGAACTATTGTTCTCATATAGTATCACTAGATCAACGATCCAAACTACAAACCATAAAAAAAAAAAAAAAAAAAAAAAAAAAAAAAAAAAAAAAAAAACCATCGTCGCCGCTAAACCCCGTCGCTACGCCATTGTCGGTCGGCGACACTACCTGCTCCTCTTGCATCATCTCCGAGATTGCTTATCCAACCCTAGCCTTAATAAATACCCCACAAATCACCTATCACTTTATCTCCATTAAACTTAGTTCATCAAACTATATGTTTTGGAAGACTCAACTTGTTCCCTTTTCTCTGCAATCAAAGTCTTAGTGGAAACATTGATGACACGTTATTGTGCCGGCTTCATTTATTAAGACTCCGAATGAATGCTCCGTTGTAGCTGCGCTCCCCCCACCTAATGAAGAAATATGATTGACAACTGCCTCGAGGATCTCACTATTGGCCCAGATGAGTGTTCTGTTGTAGTTGTGCTCTGGATGAGTGTTCCCTTGTAGCTGCGCTCCTGATGCTTTGTAGCTGCACTCCGGATGAGTGTTCCACTGTAGCTACGCTCTGGATAAGTGTTCCGTTGTAGCTGAAACTGCAGCCAAAAATTTTGGTTCATTAGGATTCTTTTATTTTATTCGTGACAAAGTAGCATCAAAGGAATTACAAGAAAACTAGCTACATCTCTACAAAAAGATTAATTGGCAGGCATCTTCACCAAGTCACTAACTACAACAAAGCTAAATGATCTAAAGGACAAGCTCAATGTTCTCTCTAGAAAATCTTAAGCTTGAGGGGACGTATTAGGACTCTGTATTTTAGGCACACTAGAATTCATTCTCTCGCTCCCAATATTATTAAAAATATTACCATTTATCATTTCTATCTTGATTGTGACTTTTTTTTTGTATCTCTATAAATACATCTCTTCATTATGTACTTCACATATCATGAATTGATCAATAATGGATTGAGGTTCAACCTTTTGGAAGAATGAATTGATCAATAATAAGATCATTCTTAGAACTATTTTTCTCTTATTGTTGACTTAGCATCACTTTAATCGTTACCCGACTATCCGTACATTTTTTTTCTTTTCCCTAAACAGAATACCATTTGTGGCATTGATTTTGCGGTATTAGCTCTATAATGCCATGAGAGTTGATTAAACTCGGCAATAATAATTAGTTGTGCGTGTAAATATATAATACACTTGTATTTCAGTATTTGTGGGATATTAATTATAAAAAACAATACTTGATAATTTTCTCTCCTGACATGATATTGTTTAATTGGTTAGCGTGGGGCGTCGGTCGGGTTGGCCGAGAATTCAGCCCATGCTTGATTCTTGACGTGACATTATGGTTTACTATTGAGGGATGTGGTTAAATGGTTAATGTCCACCTACTCATCACTAATTGGTTGTAAGTAGGATATGACAACTTGATAGCCAAAAACCTCTGTAGTTAAGCATGCTTGACTTACAACACTATAGGTGGCCCCCTGGGAAGTAAGCATAATGCACCGCTGAGATCTATCAATTGGTATCAAAGTCGAGGTCACGGGTTAAAATCGATGGCAAGGCGAAAGCCGAGTCCAATCATAGATGGGATGTGGACGTAGGTCGGACCAAGTCGAGTCTTGGGAGGGAGATCATGGTCGCGGAGGCTAAGGACCGAGTCAGGCATACTGCGCAACCGGGCTTAGTGATCAAAGGTTGCGGTCGTTGGGTTAGCCTAGTTTAGCCCCTGCTTGATTCGAGATGTGACGATGTGGCTTACCATTGAGGGATGTGACTAAATAGTTAATGTCCACCTACTTATCACAAATTGTTTTAAGTATTAAGTAAGATATGGTAACCAGATAGCCAAATAGTTAATGTCCACCTCAGCCTCGTTGTTAGATGCTTTGAACTGGTATTCTAAGGCATAGTATAGCCAAAAGCCTTCCAGTGTCATTAGCATGACTCCACCTCCACAATGCTGGCTACTTGCTGCTCCATCCGCATGTAGTTCCCACCACTTGCCCCCGTTGTCTACCGAGGAGGGCGCCTTCTCAGCTTCCCTAGCGGTACACTCGACTATGAAGTCAGCTAATGCTTATCCCTTGATGGACGGGCGGGGATGGTACTCGATCCCATATTACGTCAACTCCACAACCCCTTTCACCAACCTGCCCAAAGACGTGGGATTGTGCAGCACCCCACCCAAAGGTTGATCTGTCAGGACTCGGATGGTATGTGCTTGAAAGTAAGACACCAGCTTCTGCACAGTGATTACTAAGGCGTACACCACTTTTTATACGGAGGTATACCGAATCTCCGCAGATTTCAAGGATCAACTTACATAGTAGACCGGGTTTTGGACCCATTCTTCTTCTCGGACGAGCACTGAGCTGACAGTTTTCGAAGACACTGCCAGGTACAAGTACAGGGGCTCTGTAACACCCCCATTTTGATAACCAGATTTTCCTTACAATACTTCTCTTTCTCAATTGAAAATTAACTAAATCATAGCGGAAGCATTACTAACCAAATAAAATGGGTGTTACCGCCACGCTCAGGCATTTCTCTTATACCCAAACACTAAAGCTAAAATACAACTTCCAATTAAACAATCCAAAACTAACTTAATAATAATACAATAAGTGTAAATAATTATACAACCATATTCCCCAAATACCAATTCAAATCTCCAATATGCCTATTCTTGATAGACTAAACTCGTTCTCAACTTGAATTCATCTTGAATCCTTTTATCCATGTTCACCTGTAAAAATAATTTGCAACAAAATATGGTGTAGACAAAAATTAAGCTAAGTAAGTTCCACTTCACCCCGTAAAATATAGGCTTGGATTTGATATTTTCAAAACTCATACAATTTTATTCTCTTCCAAAATACATGTGGAGTTATACTTTTCCTTGTATAGAGAATTAATATTTATAAATGGAGAATTAACAACTCTCATCGAAATTCACTTAGAATCTGGACTAAAACCTATGTGCACACCCCCAGCAGATTCCAAGCTTTGGGGTAGTATATGATCCAAGTAGTCAGGTTTTCCTACCTACTACAACTCAAACAATTTGGAAACTAGATCATAACCTATGTGTTACACCCTCATGGGATTCCAAGCCCAATGAGTAGTAATTAGTCCCAGTGAACAGTACTCACATTTACTGAACACCTCACAATATATTGTTTCCTAAAAATTTCATTATTTCTCCATAAATAAATACTCGTCTCCAAAAACAACATTTTCTCCAAAATATATCATTTCTCCAAAAATATAATTTTCTACACATAATTTATCCAAAATCATTTTTACTCGACAAGGTAAAACAAATTTCACCACGTGTATATACACCAAAATTTTTCAAGCCAACGATTTACACACAGAGGGCTCAACACGTCGAAACTCATTCTCGATAGCTCGAGAATCACTACCCACAATATTACAATGCACTTGTGATCACATGAACATTATAACTCACATCATAGATATCATACTCATATTCACACAACGTAAAATATTTACGGAGAAAAGGTAATTTTTGGTGAACATAAAATCTTACCCACGAAGCACAAACACATCTATCAACACTTAATAGCATCATAGCCGCTTTGATAGGAATCTGTGAATCAAACAGATCTTAATAATATTAGGGAAAAGGGTCAAAGCCACCTTCCGACAAAAAAAAAAAAAAAAAAAAAAATGACATTCTCTGTGACCGGCGACCCGGCGACCGTTTGTCGGTCGCTGGTCACTTTTTTTTTGCCAGTCGGTCGCTGGTCACTTTTTTTCTGATGAAAAATTCGTCAGAATGGGGCCTGAACCCTAATGACCTGTGATAGCAGGTCGTTAACCTGATTTTGGACTTCATTGCACCTAAATGAATTGTTGATGGGTATAATTCCACCTTTAAAAAGTTTAGGGGCCTAATTGACTTTTAAGTTAAAGTTTGAGGGCTTATTTGACCCTTTTTCCATAATATTATTATTCCAATAACTATTATTATTATTCCTATTGTTACTTCACTGTACTGCCGAATCATCATCACTCTCACTAATAAATCACAATCAAATACATATAAACACCTACCTCCCTTCATTATCAATATCACGGCATTAACAGAATCATCTCCATTTTTTTTGCCCAACTAGTTCATGATCATCATTATGCCTAACATTACCAGTACTCAACCTCATCTTTTAATATTCATCTCTACTCTAATAACATTTAGATCATCAATAACAACACTACCAACAAATCATAATCAATAAAATCCATCTAATCCTCACCTCATTAACTCCATCAAACTGCCTTCATCGCTGGTCTCTACCGAACAAAAAGGGAGAAGAAGGTGGCTGCGTAACTCTGATCTAATTTAGAGGAAAAGGGGAAGGGAGAGAATTTGGGTATTCCTATTGAGGAGAAAGAGACGTGAGAGAGATGGAGAGAGGCACAAGGGATATAATAAGTAGTATATACTACCAATATAAATTATAGGAATAAGGGTCAAATACACCATCGAACTGCACACGATAAAACGATTAGGCCACTTAATCTAAAAAAACCAACAATTAGGTCCCTAAACTAATCAATTTCAAACAATTCTGCCAATTTGAAGGTTTCCAACAAGTCAACAGGTCATCTCCCAAATTAATTATTTTTTAAAAAAATAAATTTTAAATATTAATTATTTTTAAATTAATTTAAAAATAAAAAAAAAAAAAAAAAAAAAAAAAAAAAACTGGAATCCAGCCGGAGACGACCCGTCTCCGGCCGGAACCAGTTTTTTATTTTTTATTTTTATTTTTATTTATTTAAATAATTAATCTCATCTCCGGCTAGATTCCAGTTTTTTTTTTTAATTTAATTTAAAAATAATTAATATTTAAAATTTATTTTTTAAAAAAATAATTAATTTGGGAGATGACCTGTTGACTTGTTTGAAACCTTCAAATGGGAAGAATTGTTTAAAATTGATTAGTTTAGGGACCTAATTGTTGGTTTTTTAAGTTCAGTGGCCTAATTGTTGTATCGTGTGCAGTTCGATGGCCTATTTGATATATATATATATATATATATATATATATATATATATATAATTATAATTATCCGTGCTTAATTTACTAGTTACATCAATTGACTATAGCTATTGAAACGTTCAACCGAATAAACAAAGTGTACAAAAAATCATAGCTACACATGTCCATCTAGAGGCGGTTGTGGGACTGTTGCTGTCAGGATTTCCGTTCGGTATATGTGACGGCAGTCCCCCGGTAGCTCCTCCAGCACCTCGGCCTGTATTACTCGCACCGCCACCAGTTCCCGTTCCACCACCCCTTGCACCTCCTCCGCTGCTTGCTCCACCGCCACCGGAACTGCCACCGCCGCCACCCCGGGATCCTCCTCCTCCTCCTCCGCCGCCGCCGCCAGACGAGGGAGCAACAGCAGACGTTACGAGAAGGAATATTATAGAGAGCGCAAGTATCACCTTCACCATTTTCGAACGTTTATAGACACCGACCACGTACACAGACAGACATACAGTAACTAAAACACGAAAAGTCACCTATTCATCCACGTCTACTGGTTAACGAAATGGTGGAAGGATGATATATATATAGAGAGTTAATTCTACTAAAAGTCCATTGTCTTTGATGACAATTCTAAATCTAGTCTTAGACTATCGTTTTTATGATTTTATATTTTAGATTATTAGTTTTGGACACTTTTAGTTATTCTTATGACTTTACCTATATTAAGTAAGGACATTTTAGTTTATTTATATTTTTCTTTTGTTATTTTTCTGTTTCAACCGGTTTAATTGGTGTAAGACTTTACTAAAAATTTGTTGAAAAATATGGTTACTAAAAATCAGAGATTATCTAAAATTCTAAGCCAATTAAATCGGCTGAAATAGAAAAAATAATAAAACAAAAATATGAAAAGACAAAACCGCCCTTACTAAAAATAGAAAAAGTCATGAGAAAGACTAAAAGTGTTCAAAAATTAAATAATCTGGGATTAAATTTGAAATTGCCACAAAAAACAAAGGACCTTTGGTGGAATTAACTATATATATATATATATATATATATATATATATATATATATATATATATATATATATATATATATATATATATATATATATATATATAGATAGGGAAGGAATCAGGTGCATTTGTTGCTTCCCGTGCGGATGTGCGGTGGATTAATGTGCGTGACATTTGTACTCAATGTGCCTGAGATTTGTACTTAATGTGCGTCATGTTAATATGCGTGAGTTTTGTACTTATTGTGCTTGAGTATTGTGTTTAATGTGTGTGAAATTTGTGCTTAATGTGCGTGCGTATTTCAGAATTACGAGCTCAGAAGGAAGCAGAACATAAACTCACGCACATTAACGCTCAAGCTTCTTGTTACTTCTTCCTTCAATTTGGCCATGGATTCTGGATTATCAGCTACCTTCATTGCAGTTGAATGTTTATATAAATGACGCACTCACAATGAAATTTGCACAGCAGCTAAGTGTGGATTTCAGTTGTATTATTCCCATAATTTGTAACCACCATAGCCCACATCCGCATCATCATCATCACGGAGGGGCAAATGGCTACTGGGGATGGGGAAGAAGCTGACATCAATATTTTCTGCTGCATTTTACACATTCACGCACATTAAGTACAAATCTTAGGCACATTAAGCACAACACTCACGCACATTGAGTACAAATCTCACGCACATTAATTCACCGCACATCCGCATGGGAAGCATTCACGGCACAGGAACCTTTCAATATATATATATATATATATATATATATATATATATATATATATATATATATATATATATATATATATATATATATATATATATATATAGGGAAGGGATCAAGTGCATTTGTTGTTTCCCGTGCGGTTGTGCGGTTGATTAATGTGCGTGAGGTTTATACTTAATGTGCGTGAGTGTTGTGCTTAATGTGCCTGAGATTTGTACTTAATGTGCGTGATGTTAATATGCGTGAGTTTTGTACTTAATGTGCCTGAGTATTGTGTTTAATGTGCGTGAGATTTGTGCTTAATGTGCGTGAGTATTTCAGAATTACGAGCTCAGAAGGAAGCAGAACAGAAACTCACGCACATTAACGCCCAAGCTTCTTGTTACTTCTTCCTTCAATTTCGCCATGGATTCTGGATTATCAGCTACCTTCATTGCAGTTGAATGTTTATATAAATGACGCACTCACAGTGAAATTTGCAAGCAGCATCATCATAATTCTTAACCACAACAGCCCGCCTCCGCATCATCATCATCTGGGAGGGGCATCATCATCATCGGGGAGGAAGCAATGGCTACTGGGGATGGGGAAGAAGCTGAAATCCATATTTTCTGCTGCATTTTACACATTCACGCACATTAAGTACAAATCTCAGGCACATTAGACACAACACTCACGCACATTGAGTACAAATCTCACGCACATTAATAACCGCACAACCGCACGGGAAGCATTCAACCGCACGGGAACCTTTCAATATATATATATATATATATATATATATATATATATATATATATTGCGATTTCTTCTTAAAATTGCCTTCTAAGAATTAATAGAAAATGTTTAATTTGGTAACTTTGGTTAACAAAAAATATATAGACTACAATAATATTTTTTAGAAGAAGTCTATCCCACCAATCTCAAAAATCATTCTCCCCATTGTTTTAGGTTTTATAGACCCACCATTTTATTCCACTATATTTTAATTATTATTATTATTATTATTTTTTGAATGTTACTGGCCCTATTACATTGTAGTATCTGTTCATATACTTTCTCAACCTACTGAAACACAGAGAACCAATAACGCCTCCACTGAGGCTTGAACTCATAATCTTCCAAATGGAAGTCCAACCCGGATACCATTAGACCACATAGTCTTGGTTTTAATTATTATTATTTATTTATTATCTTTCTAAAAATTATAATTGTAATTAAAATTATAAATTAGAGAACAATATTATTGATAATTAAAAATTGTAATTTAATTGATAATTATAAATTTAATAACAATATAAAATTAAATAATTAAATAATTAAACTTATAGTATAATATTTTTAAGAATTAATTTTCAAAATGGTCCTCCGACTATGACCTTTTCTCAAATTGATTCCTTGATTTTTAATTGCACCCAAAGTGGTCTTCCAACTATTGAATTTTAAGTCAAAATGATCATCCGTTAGCTTTGGTGTTAAGTGGGTGTTAAAATGAAGAGCAAAATGGACAATTTATATTATATTGTTTGTTGTTTAGACCTTTGACCAACCCATTTTTTATTTTATTTTATTTTTTAATAAAACTTGATCCTTTTGAAATGGTATTCTCATGGCTAACAAAAAAACAAGGTGAACCATTTTGGCCGTGGTAAATTTAAGCTTGCATGGTTGGTCTACTTTTATTTATTCAGTGTCTATTGATCAGTTATTGGTTGGTGTTCCTACTAGCTAGTAATAATTTCATAGATCTTTCCAGTTTTGAGTCTCCCTTAGAGGCTTAGACCGAAGGAAATAATTGCACTCAATATACATAATGGAAATATCTAATTGGTTGGTGAAAGATAGAATAATGATAAAATGAAAAATGAAAAGGAAAGAAAGGAGAAAAAAACTAGAGAAGTATGCACAAGAAATACTTTTCCAGTCATAAATTCAATTATTTCTGTAAGAAACATCTTCTTTTTACAGTAACAAATATGTATTTTTACATTTTATTCCTACCATTTTCTCCATTGAGTTTGTGAGTTTTCGTGTTAGTCCATTTTACCTGTTGCGTATTTGGATTTAGTTTCTTACATTTTCCTCTCTTTGGGAAAAAATTGCCATTTTCATTTTACTTCTCTATAGCTTTTATGCTAAAATTTTAGAGAAGTAAAATTTCTGTGTCTATTCGGAAAATTGGTATGTGTCTGCAGAGCCGCAGAGGCACAATTCGACAGATGTGCCCAATTGGTAATGCTTATGATTATTGAATATGATTATGCTAATACGGAGTATCATTTAGCATTAATGTTTTACATTCCTTTATGTTCAACACCGTACCGTAAATATAAATTGTCCCTTTTGTCCTTCATTTTAACACCCATTTTAACTTAAAATTCAATTGTTGTGAAGATCATTTCAGGTGCAATTAAAAGTCAAGGAACTAATTTGAGAAAATGTCTCATTTTAGAAATTAACTCTATTATTAAAGATTATAGAGTATGTGGAAGTAAGGAACTAATTTGAGAAAATGCCTCATTTTGAGAATTAACTCTATTATTAAAGATTATGGAGTATGTGGGAGTACATTACAAAAATTAAATTAAAACAACTTTTTTTTCGAAAAGAAGTTGGCCGTTGCATTTGCAATGATCAGATTTTGTAATTTAAAAAAAAAAAAAACAAAAATAATGATCGCTAATTGACGGTCACTCGGGATCACCCAAGTGTGGGTGTGTAACGTGCTCGCTGGGTGGCTAGAGAGACGGAGTTTGTGCTCTTTTTTAATCCCTACAAAAACCAGTGTCTTGGAGTAAGAAAATAATACACTAAAAATCAGTCTTCCCATTAGCCGAAAGTCAACCCATCAGTTTCTTCATCTGTAAAAACCTCCAAAAAAATCATAAATTGGATGCCCGTAATCTTTTGAATTTTCAAAATAGTTTATTTTTTTAATATCAATTTTTTCAAAGTATATATTAGTATATTTTTGTTATGTATTAAAAATATATGTATGCATTAATATCATCATCATCATCACTTATATATATATATATATATATATATATATATATATATATATATATATATATATATATATATATAAAGAAAATTTGGAAGTAACCTGTAAAAAATGTTATTTGTACAATTTTTGAGTTTTTTATGGTCCAATTGCACAATGTGTAAAAGTTCAGTGACCTATTTGACACTTTTTCCAATTTTAAATCTAAATAGTAAGTGATAGACCTTTACTCCTTTAGTAGTAAAAACTGAACCACTAAACCAAATAAAATACAAAACTCAGTCATGAACTCTAAATCGAAACCCTAAGTAGTGCAATACACTTTCGCATTTTTGCAAGTCCAATATTTTAATACTAAATATGCAAAATGTTAATAGTAAATGTGTAAATTGTTAATACTAGATGTGCAAACCTGGAAAAGTCTAAGAATTACAAATTTTAGTATTTTCAAGTTTGCATAGTTACTAATGGTACCCGGGTTGGACTTTCATTTGGAAGGTTGTGAGTTCGAGCCTCGGTAGAGGCGTTATTGGTCCAATTGTACAATGTGTAAAAGTTCAGTGACCTATTTGACACTTTTTCCAATTTTAAATCTAAATAGTAAGTGATAGACCTTTACTCCTTTAGTAGTAAAAACTGAACCACTAAACCAAATAAAATACAAAACTCAGTCATGAACTCTAAATCGAAACCCTAAGTAGTGCAATACACTTTCGCATTTTTGCAAGTCCAATATTTTAATACTAAATATGCAAAATGTTAATAGTAAATGTGTAAATTGTTAATACTAGATGTGCAAACCTGAAAAAGTTTAAGAATTACAAATTTTAGTATTTTCAAGTTTGCATAGTTACTAATGGTACCCGGGTTGGACTTTCATTTGGAAGGTTGTGAGTTCGAGCCTCAGTAGAGGCGTTATTGGTCCAATTGCACAATGTGTAAAAGTTCAGTGACCTATTTGACACTTTTTCCAATTTTAAATCTAAATAGTAAGTGATAGACCTTTACTCCTTTAGTAGTAAAAACTGAACCACTAAATCAAATAAAATACAAAACTCAGTCATGAACTCTAAATCGAAACCCTAAGTAGTGCAATACACTTTCGCATTTTTGCAAGTCCAATATTTTAATACTAAATATGCAAAATGTTAATAGTAAATGTGTAAATTGTTAATACTAGATGTGCGAACCTGGAAAAGTCTAAGAATTACAAATTTTAGTATTTTCAAGTTTGCATAGTTACTAATGGTACCCGGGTTGGACTTCCATTTGGAAGGTTGTGAGTTCGAGCCTCAGTAGAGGCGTTATTGGTTCTTTGTGTTTCAGTAGGTTGAGAAAGTATATGAATATATACTACATTGTAATAGAGCCAGTAGAATTCAAAAAAAAAAGTTTGCATAGTTAAGTTGGTGATAATTACGAAAATGTCACTGCATTTAAAAAAAATAATTGATCTGATCCGCCCGATTCTTTTAGATGTAAGATTGAGATTGGTTCTAATTTCTCTCATAAGGACCTATTCTCATTTGATCTAATACACACAAATGGAAAATTATTTTTTATGATGAAAATACAGATAAGAATGAGTAAGCAATTTTAGAAATGACTTACAATTAAAGAAAGAGTGATGTTGCATTATAACGATTTACCTCAATTGGTTGAGAAACTTTGTAAAAAAAAATGACAAGAAAACTCACAATTACTATATGTGTAAGGGTGTGTTTGGTTGGTAGGTTTTGCCCATATGAATGGGTATGAAAGTGATTGTTGTTGTTTGGTTGATAGGTTTTTAGAACATCACTATGAGTTTCGAATACCCCATCAATTGAAAAATTCATACCCAAATAGAATAAGGGTTTCATTCCCTTATTCATTTTCAAGCACTACTATTAGTAACCATTCCCATTCCACCATACTACCAAACATGTTAAATACTTTCATCAAAACCCATTACCATTACCAAGTATTTGATACACATTCCAATTCCGATTCCTATGTGCGAACCAAACACACCCTAAATGTGCATTAAATAAACCACGTTCATAGTTAGCAAGTTATACAACAAACTTTGTAATATTTACCTTTAAGGAGAATATAATGAAAAATAATGATAATTTTCGATTCGAAGGAAACAATGAATCCTGCCAGCTCAACAAAACAAATATACGTTTGCTTTGACTTGTAATAACGGAGTAATTATTAACGGCTGGGTAACTTACCAGTTAAGTTCACAATATAATGTTGATCTCAAGATGACAAGATACATAGAAATATAATCGTTTTCGATTTATTCAAATAATTGACGTCAATCTTTTAAGTAGTTTGAGCAAATTAAGGGTGTGTTTGGTTCGCACATAGGAATCGGAATCGGAAACGGAATCGGTATCAAATACTTGGTAATGGTAATGGGTTTCAGTGAAAGTATTTAACATGTTTGATAGTAGGGTGGAATGAGAATGGTTACTAATAGTAGTGCTTGGGAATGAATAAGGGAATGAAATCCTAATTTTATTTGGGTATGAGTTTTTCAAGTGATGGGGTATTCGAAACCCATAGTAGTGTTCTAAAAACATATCAACCAAAACAACAACAATCACTTTCATACCCATTCCTATGGGCAAAACTCACCAACCAAACACACCCTAATATTTATAGAGAAAAGTGATGTATGTACGCGGCTGGAAAATTCTGGCCAACATCTTCTTAGTCAAGTCTGTACATACACGACTAGAAAATTCTTTATTTTCAACTAAAGTTTTGATCCAACAAAAATATTGGTCAATTTTTTTGAAGACAAAAACAACTTCTAGACGAGTTGGGCGGTAAGTTGGTTGGAATTTCTGACTAACGATATACTGTTAGTCCAAATTTCCGGCCAACGCTATACATTTGTTGGAAATTTCAACCCACATTTAAATTTTGGATGATAAACCCAATTGACGGGTAGGTAAGATTGTAAGAAGCAAGAATGATAGGTTTAAGCGTTTATCGACCAATATTGTTAGACGGAAATCATGAATATTTAAATAACCAAATGCACATTTCAATTCAATTTTATTTTTTTTTTACAACTTTTCTACATTTTTACTCTCCGCTATGATTTAAGGCATACTTCTTTGTTCAAAATGAGCATGGGTAACAACATGATTTAAGACAACAAAAATCTCTAAGCCTAAAATCTTCCGGCTTCTTCTAAATCTTCTGAGTGGAAGATTTCAAGACGCGCGTTTGACTAAGCTATATATAAGTATTGCAGGAAAACAGTAGTTGTGTCAAACAGTGTACACAAAACAAATGAAAGGGGATTATGTATCAAGGGTCGCGTATGTTAAGGATTAATGATTGAATTTATTTTCATTTATTTGTTGCTTAGTTTCCAATAGTTCTTTATTGCTACTTTTGTTACATACTTTATTGCTACTTTTGTTATCGAATGTTAGGCAGAAAATTATTGGATGAAAATAGGTGTTTCAGGTCAAACGGCATGCTAACGGTGTTATTGACAAGTTCAAGGCTCTTTTAGTAGTCAAGGGATTTTTACAAGAGTCTGGCTATGATTATTTTGAGTCCTTCAGTCCGGTTATGAAACAGTAACTATTCGGGTTGTACTTACAATTGCATTGTCCCGAGGGTGGTCTGCACGGCAGCTTAACATTAACAAAGGCTTTTTTAGTCGGATACTGAGTGAAGGGGTTTTTATGGAGCAAGCCCCGGGTTTGGTTGATTCTACTCTGTCTAGCTAATACATCTGCAAGTTAAAAACGGCCTTGTATGACCTGAAGCAATTACTACGAGCTTGGTACCTTAAACTGTCTTTTCTGATTAAGTTTGGTTTTAATTAGAAAACTGTCAGTGATGCTTCTTTGACTATACTACTCATGGAGTGCTTGTTTATTTTATGGTTTACATTGATGATATAATTGTCACGGGCAATAATGTTGTTTTCCTTGCCAGTTCATAAACTTAGTGTCACAAAAATTTGATTTGAAGGCTTTGAAGGATTTAGGCACACTATATCATTTCTTGGTGTTGAGGTTGTGCTAGTATGGTGGTTATTTTCTTTCCCATAATAGGTACATTGCATATATATTCTCGCTCGCTATAACATATAGACGGTGAAAAACCCGTTTCCACTCCAATGTCAACTATGACGTCCATGTCTATTCATGAGGGGGAACGGTGAAAAACCCGTTTCCACTCCAATGTCAACTATGACGTCCATGTCTATTCATGAGGGGGAACCTATGGTTGATGCGATTGATTTTCGTAGGTTGATTGGAATGCTTTAGTACTTATTTGCCACAAGACCAGACGTTGCTTATGTTGTTAATTCCTTGTTGCACTGCATGCACTCGCCAAAGGCGTATATTAGGGTGTCATTAAACGATTGCTTCGGTATCGAAAAGGTACTTTATTTCATGGTTTATTGCTACGTGCATGCTCTCGTTTGTTGTAGATAGAATTTTCAGACTCTGATTGGGGAGATATTAGAGATGACAGTCGCTTTACCATTGGTTTTGTTAGTTCTCTTGGTTTAAATGTTGTCTTGTGGAAGTCCGTCTATTAGAAAACTGTCTCACGGTCTTCAATCGAGGCTGAGTATCGTGCTTTGGCGAGTTCGGCTGCTAAGGTAATCTGGGTACATAATATTTTGTATGAGCAGGGTATAGTATTACCATGTTCTCCATTGTTATAGTTTGTGATAATATTGGGGCCACGTATGTTACGAAGAACCCGGTGTTCCATTCATGGATGAAGCATCTTGCACTGGACTACATTTTTGTCTGGGAGTATGTCATGGATGACACTTTGGGTGTTCATCATATTTGCTCAAAGGATCAGGTTGCAGACCTTCTTACAAAACCTCTTGGTCATGACTTCTTTTTGTGTTTTCGTTCCAAGATTGGAGTATCCAACGGCTCATCCATCTGGCGGAGGCGTGTTAAGGATTAATGATTTAATTTATTTTCATTTATTTGTTGCTTAGTTTCGTCCTATAGAATAGTTCTTTATTGTTACTTTTGTTACATACTTTATCTCCCTGTACGTGTATAAATTGCTTACAGACTTTGGCTTAATAAATACTAGATTTTCACAATCTCTACAATGTACTATGACTTGTTCGACATTCTAAAGGATTTAATTAGTGCTTGTAACAAGGGTCACTACGACTACAACAGCTATATTCTTGCCGATTAAACATGACTAATATGTTCCTTTTTTTCTTTTGTAGTAGGGCTTATGGTCCCTGCCTGGAAGAGAATAAGCTAAATGTTGTTGTCGGAGTAGAGGCGTCCAAAATTAGTAAGCAAGTTAACGCCTTCATATCCCATGTATAAGATAGATATGTAATGATATGAAGTAATTGTGTTGTGTTATTACTGAATAAACAGGATACTATAAATAGTATACAAATGAGGAGAAATAGTAAGAAGTTACAACCAAAGCTATTCTACAGGAATACAATTAGAACAAATAAATGAATATAGAAAGTGTCAACCACATATAGGCTTAACACGCCCCCACAAGATTGACGATCCGTTGGAGACTCCAATCTTTGACCGAAATTGAAGAAACAAGTGATGACCTAGCCGCTTGTTAAGAAGATCAGCGAGCTAAGCTGAAGAAGGAATATGTTGTACAACCAGCGTACCATTAGAGACCAAATCTCGATCAAAGAAGTAGTCTAATGCCAGATATTTCATGCGTGAAAGAAACACTAGATTTTTACAAAACATATGTGGTACTGAGGTTGTCATAAAACACCACTACAGGCTTCACCAGACACAACCTCAATTCTTGTAACAAATTCTTAATCTAGTGCGCTTAAAGACAACACACTAACAACAACAGTTAAATAAAGTTGTTGTCTTAAAAAAAAGCGCGTAAAAAATCGTTTTGTGTTCAAAAGTTTTAAAAAATCGTTGTCTTTGTAGTTTTGTGTGTTCAAGTGCGCTAAAAGACAACACACCAACGACAACAGTTAAATAAAACCGTTGTCTTAAAAAAAAGACCGTGCAAAGACAATGGTTTTAAAAAACTATTGTCTTTGTAGTGTTGTGTAATGAAATGCGCTTAAAGACAACACACCAATAACAACGGTTTTTTAACCGTTGTTTTTTTTTAAGAGTGCGCAAAGACAACGGTTTTAAAAAATCGTTGTCTTTGTAGTGTTTTGTATTCAAGTGCGCTTAAAGACAACACATCAACGACAACAGTTAAGAAAATCTTTGTCCTTAAAAAATAAAAGAGCTCACAAAGACAACGGTTTTAAAAAACCGTATGTCTTTGTAGTATTGTGTATTAAAGTGCGCTTAAAGACAATATACCAACGCCAATGGTTAAAGAAAATTGTTGTCTTTAAAAGAAAAAGAGCGTGCAAAGACAACGATTTTTAAAACAATTGTCTTTGTAGTGTTGTGTATTCAAGTGCACTTAAAGACAACACACCAACGACAACGGTTAAAAAAACCATTTTCTTTAAAAAAAAAAAAAAAACACACACACACACATAGACAACGGTTTTAAAAAACTGTTGTCGTTGTGGTGTTGTCTTTTTACAAAATGCACAAACAACACACTTATAGCAACGATTAGGTAAAACCCATTGTCTTAGACAAAAGTGTTGCGTCAAAGACAACGATTATGGATAAAACTGTTGTCATTTAAATAAAAGACAACACTTTCATTAAAAACTATTGTTTTTGTAGTGTTGTCTATGTGCATTTTTCTTGTAGTGTATAACAGGGGGTAGTGGGATAATGGCACTAATTGCAAAGTCATCATAATACTTCCCCTTGACCATTATTGCCTCATGCTTAGGCCTCGTTAAACAGTTTGCTTGAAAAATCCTGAGGGAAAAATCTAGTTGGGGAAAAGAGTACACAAATTATGTAAAATAATGTATTACACCAGTTGCCTCATTAAAAACCTTAGGCTAAGAAAAAAAAGTACAACCACAAGCCTTCAGAGAATAATCTTGAGGATAACCAATCATAAACCTTTAGTATATAACCTTCAGGATTTTGAGGTTTATCTATTCAAGTATTTATATGCAACTTTTCCCGTTTGACATTACTATTAGGCATGGCCACGGTTCCGGTTTCGGTTATGAAAATGGACGAACTGGAACCGAAACCTGAACCTTATATTAAGGTTTCGATCCCGGTTCTTGAACTGACGGTTCCGGTTAGAACTACCGGTTCAAACCGTGAATTCCTTTTTTTTATTTTTTTTTTAAATGTTTTGTCTTACAGGCCAGACCTGAGTGTAAATTGTGTTGCTAAAAAAGGGAGGGTTTTGTTTAAAAGGCCACGGTTCCATTCGATATCAGCCAAAGATTAAAAAACCCAGACTAATTGAGATGGTAAGGGGTATGTACGACCACTGATTGAGGGTAAGCCTGGGATTGAGACTGGTGTTAGCATGCCGTATATCCATCAATTTCATTTCTTATCATACTCTTAGCTCGTGATGGATTGGACTGCCTAAAACCACTACCATCTACCCCCATGCCTGACATACTATATATACGTACGTGTATCTATTTCATACACTGGTCGGAAAGAAAGATGTGTGCGCTCGCCGCCGGCGTGAGTTGGGAGTTGGGAGGGCGCAGAGATAGAGGGAGAGAAGAGCAGAGAAAGTGAGAAACGGCAGAGATAAGAGGGAGGGTGAAGTGATAGAAGTTTAGATGTAGTATTGTTTAGGTTTCAAAAAAAAAAGATGTAGTATTGTTTACTGGCCACCTCGTGAATCATGATCGGGACAGAATGGCAGATCCATGGAAAATTGTACCCCCCTACTCCCCTAGTCACGTGGGTTTTTTTGCTTACCTCTTTGACCACTTCTCTCTTACATTTCCATATATTACATTTGCATATATTACATTTGCATATATTATTGGACAGATAGATTCTACATATACTGATACCTGATAGACCTACTGCGCCTAACCTTTACAGTTCTGGAACCGGAACCGGCGGTTACGATTTGGGAATACCTTAAACCAGAATCGGAACTTTTGAGTTCTGGTTTCTAATCAAAACCATACAGACGGTTCCGATTCTAGTTCGTTTATAATAGCACACGGTTCGGTTCGAACCAAACCGTGGTCATTCCTAATTACTATATCATAATCATGCCTCGTTAAAAAACTCACTAAAATAGCATTTTAAGTGGCTATTTTGTGGTACAATTATCGGTGGGGTCCACTTCCGACTTGGGTCGGGTCAAAGTGGATTCGGGTTCTTCGTAGTGAGACGAAGAGATTGATATATTGTACGCTCAAAACAGATAATGGGTGAATGAGATATTGATTCTCAAAGTAGACCCATTGAGTTGGAAAAATGAAGGGAAAAGTGAGCTTTGTCCCACATTGATTTGGAAAGAGAATTTGCCTCCCTTATATAGTTATATACAAGAACTCTTTTGAAACTTGTAGAATTGTATAGCATAGAGGCTCTCTCGCGTGGGGGGGGGGGGGGGGGTGCAAATCAAATCCCAACTAGAAACGAGATCGGAGAGGCTTGATTCTGGCCCGAGCTAGTGTGCGCCAGCACCTACGGGCACGAATGTCGTTTGGAAATTGGCTGGCCTTGCGGGCTAAGTTATGCCAAGCTCGTGTGCGCCGGCACCGCGGGCACGAATGTCGTCCAGAAATTGGCTGGCATTGCGGGCTAAGTTATGCCAAGCTCGTGTGCGCCGGCACCGCGGGCACGAATTTCGTCCGGAAATTGGCTGGCCTTGTGGGCTAAGTTATGCCAACTTTCGGTTTCAATTTTTCCAACGCACTAGCCACTTGGGTTCGGCCAAGACCGAGACGAGCTTGGTCCAGGCCGAACTGGACTTTAGTTTCGGCCTGTGAGGTCAAAATTGTCGAGCAGCAGCATTATTGTTTCGGCCTTGTGGCCGAAACTAATGTCTCGGCCTGGGGCCGAGACTTGGCCTAATGGCCGAAACTAATGTCTCGGCTTGGGGCCGAGACTTTTCAAGGCCGGAAGTTTCGGCTTTGGAAGGCTGAACGTGGGATTAAATTCTTCAATTGCAGAATTAATTTTGGATTAATTACAATTTCAATTTTTGAATTTAAATCCCATGTAACGGTTTGCTGTTTCAGATGTTACAAAGCTAAGGCTAATGGCTTTGTTTAATGGTATTGAAGTTCAACATCCCTATATAAGAAGGGTAGAGGGCAGAAACTTTTAGACACACCAAGAATAGCACAAGAGCTCTACACGAAATTTGTTTTCAAGCTACAAAACACTTCTGCTTCTACTCCTTTCTTAAGACTAACTGTGTTCAAGGCTTTGCTTTAGTTCGTCGGGCCTGTTCGTTTGGGTGCTCAAACGTCAAACCGTAGCGCGTTCTATCCTGGGAAACCTAGGCGACGGCGCTCCTAGCACTTTTGGGATGTGGCAAATAAGGTTTTAAGGAAAGAGTGGTCTCTTGACTCACGCTAAAAACCCTTACCCAAACACGAGCCATCTTTTCCTTCTTTCGGTTTTGGATTGTGCTTCTAAGCAAAAATCCTCCTTTTGATTTAGTTTGGTTGGAATTATAATCTGTGGATTATAAGTTCCATTTGGTTGATATGTATATATCTTTTCCGTAGATATTCATGCATATAACCATGGTGGTCTGATTTATATATATATATATATATATATATATATATATATATATATATATATATATAGAAGAGCGCTCATATGCGGCGGGGTCTTACGGTGCGGCAGTGCGGTCAAATTCCAGAATACACCAACAGTGTTAACAATATGCACCAACAGTGTAATAAAAACACACCCCAATGAAATGTAATAAAACATCACAAAATACACCACAGACTCAAAAAAACACACCATATAACTCACCACCCCCAATGGTGTATTTCCGAACAGTGTATGGTGTTTTTACTCACACCTAATGGTGTGTGTTTGGTGATGCAGGGCTCTGTTTACTCTGTTTTGTGTGGTGTATTTCCTAACGTTGATGGTGCATATTTGGTGAACTATTGGTGTTGCCGCACCGTAAGAAATAACCGCACCGTAAGACACTGCCGCACCTGAACCCGCCTATATATATATATATATATATATATATATATATATATATATATATATATATATATATATATATATATATATATATATATATATATATATATATATATATATATATATATATATATATATATATATATATATATATATATATATATATATATATATCGAATAATATATTATATACTTTCGTGTGTGTATATATAAATATTATTTTACGATATTAAATCGATTCTATGAGAGTGAATTCCATTATTGGTCCTACTGTTATAGGGGTGTTTCCAATTTTAGTCCACCTTAATTTTTTTTGCCACTTTATGACCACTATTATTGAATGTGTTCCACTTTTAGTCCACCGTTAGTACTTCCATCAAGAGGCCGTGTAATCTAGGAGTATTTTGATCTTTCTTCTCATCCAAGACTATGGTTGACTAAAAGGAATGAGAACATTAAACCTAAAACCTAAGAAACCTCGCCGGTCCACGTTGGAACGAACAAAACGTTGTAGCTTTGGCTTCCCATTCTCGTTGGTTGAAGAGCCATCTTCGAATATCGGAGGAGGAGGACGAAGCGCCTAGATTAAAAGAGAAGAGACCACCATAAAAAGACCAAAATACCCGCGGATTATACGGCCTCTTGACGGAAATATTAACGGTGGACTAAAAGTGGAACACATTCAATAACAGTGGTTGTAAAGTGGCAAAAAAAATTAAGGTGGACTAAAATTGGAAACGCCCCTATAGGACCAAAAATGGAATTCACTCTATATATGAATTCATGTGTTGCAATAGCTGCCTCGTTAAAAATCTTTAATTAAAAAGATTATATCAAAATTCAATCAAAGGAAAAAGAGTACATCTATTGATTTTCAGGACCCAATCTTCTAGATTATTCAAGTCTTATCTTCAAGATTTATTCAAGTCTAATTTTAAGGATTGATTCAAGTGAATGACATACCTCCTAAAGATAACAATCTTCAAAGTCTACACGTTCTAATATAATGAAAACATTGTTCCAAAATAAGTGTAGAACAGGAATAACAATTTCATAACTCTTTTGGAGAACATTTTGTATATCAATCTTGTGACTCTCCTAGAGCTCACGTGAGTTGCATTTTGACACTATATATGCTTTATCAAATATTCTTAAACATACTCATTTATCATTTGTACAACACAAGTTTTACTATCCTCAAACAAAACAATGGGGGGGGGGGGGTGGTAAAACATAGCATAACCAGGCCAGTTCAGGACTCGTCATTATAGGGATCAACAAATTAGCCAGTACCCGAATAGCCTATCTAAACCACAAATTGATTTCTCTCATAAATGTCAAAATCTTTGTACTGGAGGGTATGTTAAACACTATTCCAATATTTCATTGCAAAATGAGCATAAATGTTGCTAGCAATTACATCGCATATACAATATCAAGCCTGATGTGATTATGGAACTTCTGGTACTAAATTGTTGCTCCAACGATAATGAAGTAATGGACTTTTGGTCCCAAAATATAAGCCATCAACATTGACTACGATAATAAATAGATAACTCCATTAGCAACTCCTTAATGAGCACATAATGACACATATTCATATTCACATATTCCGACTTCAGGAAGAAATAACCCAATCAATTGCTTACTACTTCAAGTCAAGTAAAGCCTTTGTAATTCAACAATATACAAGTTGCAATTTTCATTTCTTTTCTCATTCTGATAGTAATAAATTTATAAGTGCCAAAAGATATTTTTATTTGAGAGTCATTTTGGGAACATTTTACACTCATTAGAACAATACATTTTGCTAAATGAGCTTTGGTTATGTATTGTTAACTTTGGATGTATAAATATTTTGATAGTTATCAATGGAATGTGTGCTAAGTTATGGAGTTCAGAGGGTTCTTCTTTCTCTTTCTCTTTACAATTTTGAGCATTGTTTTTTAGCCTACGGTCACATA
Source organism: Ipomoea nil (assembly GCF_001879475.1). Lineage (NCBI taxonomy): Eukaryota > Viridiplantae > Streptophyta > Magnoliopsida > Solanales > Convolvulaceae > Ipomoea > Ipomoea nil. The sequence goes on from NW_017617301.1 coordinate 836,087, forward strand.
GAGTTCACGCGAGGATCCATTCGACTTCACAACACGTTATCAGCACGAGAGCTCTATATATTGGTGAACGAAAATTTCCTTATTTTCCCATGCATGATATAGTTTGCTTTGTCTTTTGATTTATCTAGGCTTTGTAAGCATCGACTGTAGACTCCTAAATACATGGTCAGGGCGAGATTTTTTTAAACATTTTTTGTCAAAAACATTCAAGTTAATATATCCATTACTTTTATATTTATTTATATGCATTGGTATATAATAACTAATGATAATAATTTTTATTAAAAAATAATTGTTTTTTTGAAAATTTGGTCTTCTTCCTTCTTCCTTGTTATACAAAATCTTCCTATTTTCCATACATTCTAACTAGTTCCACCATCGCCACCACACCCATCACCACTGCCTCTTCACTTTCCTTTTCGTTCGCCACCTTCGTCTTGATAATCTTGAAGGAAACATTGGCGGTCACCTCCTTCTTTCATATTTGGAAGAAGACCACAATAAGCATTATGTAAAAAAAAAAAAAAAAAAAATCAAGCTTCTCCAGCCATGGCATATTGACAACCAAGATTTTTTTTTAAATAGGATATTATTATTATTATTATTATTATTATTATTATTATTATTATTATTATTATTATTATTATTATTATTATTATATCATTTATGAAAAAATAAAAAAGATATGTAAGCAAAAAATTTGCAAATGTTACTTGATTACTAGCACTGTTTTGATGAATTTGACAATTTAATTTGTATCCTTTTAAAGTTCAAGAATATAATTGTTGTTTTTATTGAGATGCTTCCGAAGCTCTCTAATGAGAGCACTATCTAATGAGCATTCGCCCAGAGCTGATCCTTCATGTCCTCCAAGGCGTTATCAAGAATGAGTGTCCCCTAGTCCTTAACTTGGCTGAGGTTGGCAAGCCAATCTGCACATTGGTTCCCTTCTCTCTCAATATGAGAGAACGGAATCGATTTGAATTTTCTAGCCAAGTGTTTGCAATCTTTGATCAGGATGCCAATCGTGTTTTCTTGGTGTCCCTCCTCATTCGTGATGGTCACCACTACCGCCGAGTCCAACTCAACCCAAACCCTATTAATTCATTATCTCATGTTGAGTTGTAGACCCTCCCTTAGGCCCTACAACTCAACTGAGAAGCTATTTATCAGGCCCACTTTTGTCACAAAACCCTTCACCCATCTTCTTCCACCATCCCCGATGAGTCCTCCAGCACTAGCAACGCCCGTGCTCGCTCTCATGGCCCCGTTAGTGTTGAGTTCAATCCACCCATCTTGAGGTGGGGACCAACTGATCCATTTCCAGTGACCATACACCACACCATTCTGCTAACAAGATATATATCTTTTTGCTTCCCAAGAGTATTTAAGCGTCGATTCCATTGTATTGGATGTTGGAAAAATAACATTAAATTGACATTTTAAGTAGCTATTTTGTGGTACAATTATTAATGGGTCCACTTTCGATTTGGATCGGGTCAAAGTGGATTCGGGTTCTTCGTATTATGAAGAAGAGATTGATATATTGTACGCTCAAAACGAATCATGGGTGAATAAGATTTTGATTCTCAAAGTAGACCCATTGAGTTGGAAATATGAAGGGAAAAAGAAGAAGCTTTTGTCCGACATTGGTATGGGAAGTGGGTTTGCACCACTATTTATACAATAGTCTTTCTAAGGCTTATTGAATTGTATAGCATAGAGGTTCTCTCTCGCATGTAAAGAGGGGGGGGGGGTGTAATCCTAAAGTGAGCCTGAAAAGGCTTAATTCATGGTTAATAATCCTGTATTAATCTCCATGTAAAATAGTCAGTTTGGGAAACTTAGGCTACAACGCTCCTAGCACTTTTGCGAGGTAGCAAATAAGGTTTTAAGGAAAGAGTGTTTTGCTCGACTCGTACTAACCACTCTTCTTCATCTTCGATCTTCTCCTCTTTCGATTCTTGTGGGATTATGTTTTAAGCGTGAAATCCTTATTCTAGCTCCTAGCACTTTTGGGAGGTAGCAAATAAGGTTTTAAGGAAATAGTGTTTTGCTCGACTCGTACTAACCACTCTTCTTCATCTTCGATCTTCTCTTCTTTCGATTCTTGTGGGATTATGTTTTAAGCGTGAAATCCTTATTCTATATATTTATATATGTAGAACTGTAGTACATTTTATCCTGGGAAACCTAAGCTACAACGCTCCTAGCACTTTTGGGAGGTAGCAAATAAGGTTTTAAGGAAAGAGTGTTTTGCTCGACTTGTACTAACCACTCTTCTTCATCTTCGATCTTCTCTTCTTTCGGTTCTTGTGGGATTATGTTTTAAGCATGAAATCCTTGTTCTATATATTTATATATGTAGAACCGTAGTACGTTTTATCCTGGGAAACCTAGGCTACAACGCTCCTAGCACTTTTGGGAGGTAGCAAATAAGGTTTTAAGAAAAAAATGTTTTGCTCGACTCATACTAACCACTCTTCTTCATCTTCGACCTTCTCTTCTTTCGGTTCTTGTGGGATTATGTTTTAAGCATGAAATCCTTGTTTTATATATTTATATATGTAGTTGTTGGTTAGAATTATAATCTGGAGGATTATAACTTCCATTTTGGTTATATATATATATATATGTGTGTGTGTGTGTGTGTGTGTGTGTGTGTATTTCGGATATATAGAATAATATATTTATATATATTTTCGAGTGGATATATATAAATATTATTTTGTGATTAAATCGACTTGGTTCATTTTTTGTACAATCTTAAAACCTTATATTTCTTTTGATAAATAAGTCGATGGATTCCAAAAGTGTTAGAACCGTGAATGGTGCTTGTGGTGCACATTCAAATGGTCAGAACGGTAACGATGTTGCACCTTCCGAGATGCCAGTTGATGGCAGCAACATTGGAAATGATGTTTCCATGGGAGTTGTAAAATCACACGATGGTGCTCCGGAGAACTTTGGTTCACGAACCGGTAGACCAGTGGATGGTGGCATGCAATTGTTACCTATTGTGATGCCTAGTGGATCTGCTAAAAGCAACGAAGGATCCAGTGACTATGTGATCACTACATGGTCTGAGGATTATTGTAGTCTGAACAACGACTTCAACCGTAATCAAAGCAAAGGCAAATGGAAGTTTAGTCTTGAAGATGATTATGAGTAGGAGGTGAGCAGCCATTATGAAGCGAACCATCATCATGGGTTTCTTTAACAGGTACACCCGATGTGCGGACAGGGACCACCCTTCGTGGAGTGGACGATTGAACAATGGAACATGGCACATGGGTTCGAAGGACTACTACATAGGAATAATGGAAATTGGTTTCCAATGTATTTTTCTATTTATTTATTTGTTGAATAAATGTTGTAGTATCCTTAAAATATTTTTATTATTGAATAAAAATATAATTGTTCTATTGAGTTACTGAACCATGGTACATGCAAATTATTTGATGAAATAGTGTTTAAATGTATGAAATGATTCAATGTGGATGTCTAGTGCATATAGCATTATTTATAAAATGCAAAAAATGGCTTAACGGTCAGAATGAAATGTAACAAACGTGTTGCATGTTTGAAATCTCGTAAGAACTTCAGTTCTAGTCCATGTTGAACGATATAGATTTAAAGTAAGATCATTTAAAAAAAAAATTGAGATAGTTATATAATCGTGAGCATCATAGCTCAAGTGTTGAATATTTTAAATAATATTCATAGTACGATTATATAAGCTTGATTCAACTAGTCGGAAATTTGGTTGATTTGATATTGTTAATTATGTTAAAATTAACTTGATAAAAAAACTCCAAATTATACAACTATGAAGTTTAATTTGATACAAATTGTTGGGATGTCAAAGATTAAGCTTGAGTTTAACGGAAAATGCTAATTGAATTTAGTGCTAATTGTAGTGCTTAATAGCACTGGACGTCCAAAATTTTGAATTAGCACTGTGCAAATTAGCACTATGAAGGGCTAATTAAATTTAGCATTGTAAACTGCTATGTGATTAGCACTTAAGGAGTTTACTAACGTATGAATAGGTAAGTGGCAGTACCTAATTAGATTTGTGATCAAGCTTTACTTTGCTTAATCATGAAGTTGGATAACACTGGAGTGTGCTTAAGATACTTAGCAACTCTTTGTGTTGTTGAATTATAAAATAACGAGTTGGTTCTTTAAAATTCACAGAACTGATTTGTTTCCTTGGTAACCAAACGGTGATAAATGCTAATAGCAACTGAGTTGTAACACCCCCGATTTTCAGCATATTTTAAAACAATTAAAGTTTACGAAATAAGAATAAGTCTATCATTGATACCCAAATAAGCGGACCTAGATGCACAGGGGGTGTTAAAATAATATATATTGGGCTCAGTATTTGGACATATAAAATCATAGTTTATAAAATAATTTAAGCAAAGGCTGTAGTGACATATTTAGGTATATATATATATATATATATATATATATATATATATATATATATATATATATATATATATATATATATATATATATATATATATATATATATATATATATATATATATATATATATATATATATATATATATAGTAAAATATTTAATTATAAGTAAATAGTTCTATTTGGAAAATATTTATATTTAATATAAATATTTAGGAAAATACGGGGTGTTACACAGAACCGATTCGGTGCCTTGTTAACCAAACGGTGATAAATGCTAATAGCAACTGAGTGGTCATTTGCTAAGCACCGAATGATGCTTCAATGTTAGAAGCACTGATTCGTGATTTTGCCTTCGGTCAATCCTGAATGGATTCGTAAGTGCTGATATGTTCGCACCTACTAGATGTGCTCACGTGTAGCACATGTTTATTCTTTATAAGAATAAAAGAGAAAACCAAATTAATCGTGAATTAATGCGATTACGAATGATCGATGTGGTGAACATGAAACACCTATGCGTGATTTTTGCGCAAGCGTTGGTATCGTACTCGAGCGTACGGTACGATATTCACTTCAATCGAATGTTGTTGCCGAATGATAGTTGTGTATTGTAGTGGGATGGATTAAAGTGAGTGTAAGTGTAAACGGAAGTGTGGAACTCCTGAGTGTCGAACTCAAGGATGGCCATTCGGAGCAAGCAAAGTGCAAGACAATCCTTTGTCACAATGCATCAATAAGGTGAGCTATGTGCAATATAGAAGATGGTGTGGGAACAAGTGTGTACAAGCAAGGGAAACAAGGAAATTAAAGGAAAACAAACAAAATAGGGAAAACAGGGATTTGGATGGAAAGAATTTGTGATGCATTTATTGGTCTTCAACTTGGGACAAGAGATTATGCAAAGATTGCCTAACCTAAGGGAGAACCAAGACACCAACATTAGGTTGCGTCAAACCTAAACTCTCATTCCCTACGTCAGGTGATGCATTCTATCAAACACTTGGTGGGTGGTCTACCTCACCTCCCGCACTACCGGAGATTGTAAGGGTAAGACTAAGGAGAACGACAATCTCTTGCTCCTTTCCGACTCTCACACTCCCCTCTCATTGGGATCCTACAATGGAGAGAGGATATATATGCACACCTCTACAACATAGACAATCAAGTCATTCATACATCAAATCTCATCAGTCATCCATTCAAAGCATAAAAGCACAATCTAAATCCAAATCCTAGAATTCTTCATCAAAGAATCACAAACACAAATTAGATATGAAATATGAACAAGGAGAAGAAATGTTACCCAAGTCTTCAATCTGTAGTGTTATAATCCATGAAACAATGTAGAACAATGAATTATATAGATGAAATGGAAATCTAATCTAAACCCTAATCTAATCTAAGAGAGCTAAAATGAAAGTGTAAAATGATGGAAAAAGTTTGATCCCTAAATAATCCCCTTACAAGACTTTAAATATAGGCTGAAAATCTGGAATTTCTGCGCTGTTCGCACAACTAATTCCACAATGGGCGTTGTGGAATTTGTTGTACTTTCTGTTTCCTGACAATGCATTTCACAACGCACGTTGTGCATTGCGTTGGGCTCTTCTGTTAGGAATTTTCCCTTCATGTCTTCTGCAAAGTTGTAGACCTTGAAGTTTCCGAACTATAGCTAGCCACTTGAATCACCCCATTTGGACAATCCTAGATCAAGATATGATCATTCTACCGAACTGTCGCCGGAATGCCCTAAAATGACAATGTTTTGCTTTTTTCTACAAAGGCAAACATAATTAGCCTTTAATCCTAACTTCTATCGAATTAAACTATTTAAGCATGAATTAGGCCTAAATGACTCCAATTATAGCACAAAATGCCTATTAAATACCCTATAAAACATAGCATCTTTGGCACTTATCACCGAACATAAACATCAAGACGTTGATAAGTTCGAGTATACCTCAAAGTGTGTGGGGTGATACAATACTTTGGACAAGTAAGTACCTTTTAAATAAGGTTACCCACTTGAAACTCGATATGGCTTCTTATGGGTCGTTGGTAGGTAGGAAGTTTTCCTACTAACACCTGAAATGTGGGGGTGTCTTGCCAAAGGAGTTTATGGTTCTTAGTACACGAGTCCTATGTTCTGGACGTACATAAGAACACGATAAATTGAATCAAGAAATTCATCGCTCTTTAGAAGATGCATTTCTATGAAGGTTCAATAAGGAACTGATAAGTGCCAAAGACACTTAGTTTTAAGGTCTATTAGGGGTGTGATTTGAGCTCAATTATGATCCTTTGTGCACCATTTTGAGTCATTTAATATATGTTGTGTATTATGTTTTAAATTACCACCACACTTTGTGTTTTATGAATTATAGGAAGGTTTGAGCTAAAAGGAGGCGTGGCGGCATATTCCGGAGCAAAGCAAAATGAGGAAACATCCCGGAGCCAAGCCGAGCCGAGAAGTAGCAACGCACGTTGGACGTGCGTTGAGAAGAAACAGAAAGTTCAACGCACAAACCACCATGCGTTGGACGACCACGTGGAACGGTCAAGTTACCGGCCAATGCACGTTGGCCGGGCGTTGGGCGCGCGTTGGAATGTCACTTATGGAAGGGAGATATTTAAGTGGCTAGATTAGATTAGGTTAGAAGAGGCTAGAGTTTTTAGAAGTTAGATTTTAGATTTTAGAGGGAGAAACATTTCAATTCCTAGCTCTACCTTCTCCCTAGCTTAGTGAAGATCAATTGAAGGAGGAGATTGACACTCTTCAAATTCAAGAGATCAACAATTGTATTTCAATTTGATAAACTCTTTACTTTAGCATTTCAATTGTTTGTTTGATTTTATAATTGCAATTTCATTTCCTTATGGCTATGAGTGGCTAGTTTTGCTAGGGTTTGAATTGTGATGTTTTGATTCTTGATGCCAATGTGACTTAATTCTTAGATTAGGAGTTGAATGTTGCTACGCTTTGGGAATCTAATTGTTGTGGATTGCTTTGTATTGCATCCTAGCAGCTAGGCCACCTCTTAGGGTTGTGCTAAGTGTGAAGCTTCTGTCCTTGACATTTCCTAGCCCAATGATCTAAGTGAGGAAAGATTTGTAGGCAAGGTATTCGAGGAAAGACCATAGAGACTTTAAGAGTCCAAAAGGGAGTTCTATTGTCTACTATGGCAAGTCTTAGTAGTTGAAGAACGAAAGGACATACGCATATTCCCTAGATTCGAGCATAGACACGTTCACACACCTATGGCTAATGATCTTAAATGCATCGTGAACAAAACTAGCAATTCAACCCTACTTTTATTCCCTTGTTTAATTGCTTTAATTGTTTGTTGCTTGTTAATATGACTATGACATATTGCGTGACACTAACTCAAACGCACACAAATCTATTTCTTTAAATTAACAACATGAAGCTTCTCCAATTTGTCATCCCTAGAGAACGATAATATCCGGGATTCATCCCACACTTGTTTGACCAACATTGAGAGAAACGTGAGGTGTCAGGAACCTAGCACGTTGAAATGAATGTTTGACGTAGCTGAGAATGGAGGGTCTGAAAGAGAACCCGAGCTCAAAGCTAGACGTAACAAGAGAGCTTGGATTGAAAAATCCTTGGTCCAGATTTTTTGACGTACATGCTAGAATGTGATGCGCATATTCTAACTTGTTCACTAGAAAATGAACCAGATTTTCTAACAAGTGTGTTAGAAAATGAGCCTCGAACGTATGTAGAAGTTGTGACTTCTACGGATGGACCAATGTGAAAAGAGGCTGCAAAAGTGAAGTAGATTCTATCTTAGAGAATCGTACTTGGACTGGTTGTCTTCCTACGGGTTGTAAAACCTTTGGATCTTAATGGATCACGTGTCAAAATATAAAACCGGTTGGTTTTATTGAAGTACATGGCCGGGCTTATAATTGAAGATTACATGCAACGCGAGTGTCGCGATTGGTTACTTCAATGTGTATTCTCTCGTGTTGATAATAAAATCCAATAGTATGATACTTGCCGTAGCCGAGACTTGGAAGTTCATCGAAATGGATGTATCGCTTTCTTAATAGGCATGGAACAACTTGAGGGTTTTGTGATTTCGCGCTATAGAAAGAAAGTGTGTAATTGGTAAGACCATTGTATGGTTGAAACAATTGCATTAGTATTTGACATGTGAGGTTTGATCATGCAATGATGATCAACGAGTTTAGTATAAACAAAGGTGACAAGTGTGTCTATGTAATGCGTACGATAGACGATGATATCACTATTTGTTTATACACGATAAACTCATCGTGGTAGTTTATTTGTATCTAATGGGTTGTACTAGGCCGGATATTGCCTTTGCGGTTAACAAACTCGGTAGATATACGAGTAACCCTGGTGATACGCACTAGAAAGCAATAGTGAGAGTTATGAGATACTTAAGGTATACTCGTGACTTTGGATTGCACTACGTAGGATATCTAGCTGGGTACTTGGAAAGTATAGCACGTTAACCGGATATCAAAGGACGCTAAGTCCATTAAAGGCTATGTATTTACGTAGGCCAGTGTAGTTGGTTGTGTGGAAATTCTCGACGACTTGTGATAGCTAAGATCCATAACGGAATCTAACCTAAGAGCCTTAGACATGTGTCGCCGAAAGGCTGAATGGCTACGCCATTTTTCCGAGGATATTCGTAATTGGGAAAACTCGTACCTCCAATTTGTGGTGCTTTGCGATAGTCAAACAAGAATTTGTTAAGTACAGAGTTAGATGTGGAATGGTAAGTCTAGGCTTATACGTCGTCGACATAATACCATTTAATACAATTTCTCACAACGGGTGTTATCTCTATTGACTACGTGTGTCAAAAGATAACATAGCGGCCGCTAACTCGCTAATATGAGGGTAAGCAAATGGTTTTTGAGAAGTTGAAACGAGGAATGGGTCTAAAGCCCTTAGTATAAAAGTTCTATAGTGGATACCCAACCTAGCTGGCACCTAGGTTCAATGGGACAACTAAATTATGGAACGGAGTGTCACTGTAGGGGTCTCGGACTCCCTACCACTCCTCGTTAGAACAGTGACTCCCGCACGAGGTTAGCACATTGATGATTTAATGATTGGAATGTCAATTGACATGCGTGAGCATGCGGGATACTCGGAAAAGAATCACCTATGTGAGAGAGAAGTGAGGGTCGCTTCAAAGGATAATTGATGGGCACAATTCTTTCGAAACTCTTGTAGAACCAGGAACGGTGACCCACAACCAAAACGGGTATAGTCATGAGAACAGAGCATGGTTGGGAGGTTCCTGAGTGAGATGTGTCATCGTCTACACAAGCAGTAGTCGGTTCAAAGACATCGTGTTCTACCGTACAACTAGTAGAGTAAACATATCTTCACAAGGGAAGGTTCAAAGGGTAACACCTACCTATCCTATGCAGGGATTGACCGTTGAACACAGTTGTTTCCGATTTCAAAATACTCTGAAAATTATTTTTTCATTCATGTGGGAGATTGTTGGAAAAATAGCATTAAAATAGAATTTTAAGTAGCTATTTTGTAGTACAATTATTAGTGGGGTCAACTTCCGATTTAGATCGGGTCAAAGTGGATTCGGGTTCTTCGTAGTGAGACGAAGAGATTGATATATTGTACGCTCAAAACAGAAAATGGGTGAATGAGATATTGATTCTCAAAGTAAACCCATTGAGTTCGAAAATTGAAGGGAAAAAGGAGCTTTTGTCCCACATTGCTTGGGGAAGTGGGTTTGCAACACTATTTATACAAGAGTCTTTCTAAGGTTTATTGAATTGTATAGCATAGAGGTTTTTTCTCGCGTGTAGGGGGGGAGGGGGGGGGTGCAAATTAAATCCTAAAGTGAGTGACTTGTGTACGTGCCATCATGAAATTAATCCTATATTAATCTCTATTTTAAAGGTTATAATTTGATTTTAAATCAGATTTAATGCCGTTGTTGAATGCTATTTACACCTCAATATCCTATATATTAATCTCTATCGCCATCATGAAATTAATCCTATATTAATCTCTATTTTAAAGGTTATAATCTGATTTTAAATCAGATTTAATGCCGTTGTTGAATGCTATTTACACCTCAATATCCTATATAAGTTTGTTGTTGGGGCAGCATGTTTTATAAGACGAACAAGACACAACACACAGAACGAAAATTAGTTTCTCTTTTCTCAAAAGTCTGATCCTACTCCATGCTTGCCAGCTGTGTTCTGCGCATGCCCGTGCTCTAGTTCGCCGGGTTCATTCGTTTGGGTGTTCAAACGTTGAATCGTAGTACGTTTAATACTGAGAAACCTAGACTACAAGGCTCCTAGCACTTTTGGGAGGTAGCAAATAAAGTTTTAAGGAAAGAATGTTTTGCTCAACTCGTACTAACCACTCTTATATATGTGTGTGTGTGTGTTTATATATATATATATATATATATATATATATATATATATATATGTGTGTGTGTGTGTGTGTGTGTGTGTACACACACACATATATATATATATATGTGTGTATATATATATATATATATATATATATATATATATATATATATATATATATATATATATATTTCGGATATATAGAATAATATCTTTATATATATTTTCGTGTGGATATATATATAAATACGGAGTATTATTTTGTGATTAAATCAACTTGGTTCATTTTTCCTACATCGGAGGGTGTCACGTTTTCCCATTGAAAATAAACTCATTTCTCGCCTTCCAAATACCCCACCCTACTTTGGTAATTAATCCTAATCCATTCATTAACAGGTTTGAACCTCTGGATGTCGAAGCCACCATTCGGTCTAGCGACGTCCCAACAGTCCACTGCGAAGGGGCCAGGCATTCACGTATGAGATGCGAGACCGTCTCCTCTTCGCTCCCGCATCTGGAGCAATTGCTGTCCTTTGTCAACTTTCTTCTCCATCTCTTAGAATTAGTGAGGAGTTTCCCTTTGATGAGCAGCCAAATGAGTTTTGACCTTTTCCACGCATTTTAACTTCCAGATCCATTCCTAGTTTCCTTCCTGATCGGCGTTCCATGTAATGATATTGAAGGCTAAACTAACAGAAAAATTACCTATCATGCTAGCAGGCCAACACAGCTTGTCTTCTGTTGCTTCGTCAATTGGCAGTGGAAGGGGCCGTATCTTGTTAATGATCTCTTCCAGTAGAAGGTCCTATAGAATCTCAAAATTCCAACAGCTATTAGAAGTAATGAAATCACTTACCTTAGCGTTATAGAGGTCTTTCGGGATATCAATCTCGATTTCCAACCCAAGTGGTTTGTCATTCACCCACCACTTTGACCAAAATTAAGTGATTCCCCATTGCTGACTCTCCAATGAGCCCCTAGCTCCACGATAGATCTCCCCTTGATAATACACCTCCACGGCTCCACCCCGAAAGAGGTTTTGTATTTTTTGGCGTCGAAGTGGTAAAGAAGTTGTCATTTTGTATATACTTGTTATTCAAGACTTTGACCTAGAGTTTCTCTGGGCAATTTATCATTTGCCACGCCAACTTTGTCAGGAGGGCCAGGTTGTCCAACGCAAATTATGCCGTGGAAACGTGTTCACCATACTTGGTGAACACGGTTCCATGGCATAACGATTGGTTGTCCAAACCCTCCCACCTCACGGGCATACAGACTTAGCTTCCCTCCCATTAATAGGGTGGATTTTTTGTTTTGTCTTCCTTAGTCCCCTAAAGAAAGTCCCCGTGTATTTTATCAATCTCATTACACGTACATGTAGGAAGCGCCATAGTTTGCATATTGTTGACCGGGACCGAAGCAAGAGCGGATTGAACAAGAATTCTCCTCAACGAATCAGCTTTCCAGTTTGAGAGTTTTCTCCTCATATTATCAAGGATGTAATTAAAATGTTGCTTGGTCACTCTTTTTTGCAGCATGGGGATTCCAAAATATTTCCCCAAGTTTTCAGTCACCTAGATGTATGTTGGCTATAGTTGTTGTTTCACAATAATTGAATGAGGCCCTTTTTCCTCTAACAAATCCAAAATTCTATTAATTGTAATTGATAAAATATCATATTAAATGTTCGTGTGAGTATCTATTAAGAACTTCTTAAAATTCCAAATACAATTACATAATAATTTTAATTTATCCAAAAATCATATATAAATTAACTATCAATCACATGTACAGTGATTCAAACGTACAATCGAACAAACGAAGGGTACACCAAAAAATATATAGGTACATGGGTCCACTCAAACGCAATGGAGGGACTGCTGCTCGAAAAATTTCTGCCTGGTATACGTACCGGCCGTGCTCCGATAGCTCCACCGCCGGTTCCGCTACCTCTATTAGCAATCCCGGCGGGACCTCCGTCATCACCACCAACTGTACCGTCTACACCTCGGCCTCTGTTATTTGTTCCGCCACCAGTTCCAGTTGTTGTTCCACCACCCTTTGCATCCCCTCCGCTGCTTACACCACCTCCCTTTGCTCCACCACTACCTATAGTGCCGCCGCCGCCACCACGAGCTCCTCCTCCACCACCAGCCTGACGAGAAACCGCAGACGTTACAAGAAGGCATATTGTAGAGAGCGCAAGAATCACCTTCACAAGCTGATGACTCATCTTCTCCGCTTCTCAAACTCTTCAATTCTTTCAATTATTCTTATTCTTCTTCTTTCCCAAAGTGGAAAATGTTTAGAGCAACTGTCAGAGATATAATTAATGGTAACCCAATAATTGAGTTGATGACTACTGCAGAAATTGAAGTAGGAAAAGTCGTAATTGGTCTGTGGTTGATTGGTTCGGTTGACGAAATAGTGGAATAGTCTTATTCATACATACATACATACATACATACATACATATATATATATATATATATATATATATATATATATATATATATATATATATATAGGCTTTGGATATGGTGCATCCCCTCTAATAGATGAGACCATGAGGCCCACTAATACCCATTGATTAAATTCCCATCTATGGTTGAGATTAAAAGAAATAACGTCAGTTATTATCAATGTTAAGGTTATATCAGTAATTGTAAGACTAATTTATTTAAGGACATAATTTTAATGGAATATGAACCATTTTTTGATGCTTTTGAGGATGGAAATTAAAAGATTCTACCTTTAAAAAGATTAAAGGAATGAATTAGCGTTAACAATGGTAGATGTGTGAAGGTAGGAGCAACAGTTTCGGACTTTCAACAAATGGATATTAGTAGTATCGGTAAGTGCTTATACACATCTAAGTCTGTGCATTTCCATGATTTTCCCGAAATGGTTGAGAACTGAACCAGGTTGGGGGGTGGTCGATAGCCACTATCAAAAATTGTAAGCGTGAAGGTACACCTGCATGTGCGTATGTCGTACAACCTAGTAGGCAAGTTAGGCTGTGTCTGTGTCTTTGTTTTTTCTTTGGGTTGTACCGGTAAGTGCATATACACTTTTACGTCTGTGCATATTCAATGGTTTTGTAATACGTTTGAAAACTGAACGAGGGTGTGGGGTGTTTGATACCCGACTATCCAACGGCCTAAGCGTAAAGATACGTTGGCCCGTGCGTAAGCTGTACTACCTAATAGACAAAATAGACTGTGTCCGTGTTTTTTTTTTTTTTTTTTTTTTTTTTTTGATTTGTACCAGTAAGTGCATAACCACTTTTATGTCCGTGCAGATAATATGCAGATGGTACCAAGGAAGCTTTTATAATATGCAGATGGTTTTTGAACAATACTGTTAGGAAGGAAGCTTTTATAGTTTGCAGTTTCTTATTTCCCATCTGGATGTACCTGCTTAGAAATTAGAAGTTATGATGTGGTGATTTTTTTAATGCCTGATTTTTTATGAAGTAGTAAAACAGTTGTATAACACAATGTCTGGACTGCCCCGTACCATACTTGTACATGCACAAACTATACAGCATGTTAATGCACATACCTTCTACTTATACAAAATTCAGCATTTAAATACCAATGCATTATACCTCTATATAACGCACAAACAATCTGGCCCTCTAACACAGCCAAAAATTATAATAATATATGTGTTAGTACGCCTAGAGTGCATGTATAGAATGCGTTGTAGACGATAGGTACGTGCATATCCGCGTAACGAAAAGGTCAAGTGCGAGGGCAGTATAAATTGGCTGCGTAATACGGTTATGATTGTTGAAAGCATATTAGTCATATGATTGGGTGGAAGATTTAGTACTTATATGTCAACCGGCCGATGCACCGTGAAATTAATCTGTTGTGCGTTGCATTGATGTAGTTAGTGCGTTTATATGGATGAAAGGTCGTTGGTGTACTATGCACTGAAATCGGCAAATAATGTTATAGAAATACGTATAATACGCATTGTCAATATGAAAACCAGAATGAAATCTGGTCTAGTCCAAAGCATAACAGAAATACCAAACAATACATAAAGTTAGAGATGTAATAATAAAAGCAATGTATATAATAAAGGTGTTCAACGAGACGCATCCATTGATCTCATGGCGGAGTTGAAATTCGTTCGACGATGGGTGTTGTTCTGAAACAGCAGGATATCGTACAAGTAGCGTGTGCGTAAAGCAAGCAAGGCACGTGCGTCACCCCGCAAAGACCACAATCCCATGACGCATAGGGCTGTCTGTAACACCCCCAAACAAGCTAGATAAAAAGCCTTAACACATGCAGATCAAACAACAAAAACTAGCACAGCGGAAGATAAAACGAGAACTGGATAAAAGAAATCCAAACGGGGTGTTACGCCACGTCTACCACACATGGTAAACGCTACGGCGATCAA
Source organism: Ipomoea nil (assembly GCF_001879475.1). Lineage (NCBI taxonomy): Eukaryota > Viridiplantae > Streptophyta > Magnoliopsida > Solanales > Convolvulaceae > Ipomoea > Ipomoea nil. The sequence goes on from NW_017617301.1 coordinate 851,355, forward strand.
TCTGCAAGTGTATACATCTATCCCAAAGACATCAGTCTAAAACTACATTTGGCGCACAGGCCACAAAACAAGGATCAAGGTACTAAGCTATCAGGCACTAGACATCGCGCTCGTCTAAACATCACCTGAAAGATACAAAGATAAACATTGGGACGACGCCCGGTCAGCGATAATTGCTGGTAACCCACTAATATATGTGAAATATCATACATAGATAGATATAAGTTGTAAAACCATTTTCGAAACGGAATACATAAGTATATAAGTCAAAAACCAAGATCAACAGTCAACACAAGACTCATCTCTCACAAGGATAACACGGGAACACATCCCAAACCACAAAGGTTAAACACAACGCAAAGGATAAAGACAAGACCGATGGCAACACATGCCTCCGTGACTACACACGTCACGAGAGAAGAACACACAACACCGGCTACACAAGCCCTCGCAACATCACCCATCACGAGTTGTTATGCCTTCCTTATGCCCTGTTCCAACCTTTTGGCTACCCCCAACCTTATATCTTCTTCTAACCATTACCTCCAGGACCCCTGTACTTCTTAGTCCAACCTTATTCCCCCGGGACCGTCGTCCCCCACCAACGACCACCAACGAAACCACCAATTCATAGTACACAAGGTACCGTACACGACAACACATGGCTGGATAACACATGTTATCCCCCAAAAACGTGAACCTTACACAAAGGCCACAACTCCATAATCACGTCACGGCCACCACGAGGACCGCTGCAATACCTTGGTGACTAGCGTCCCATACCACTAATCGTGCAATCCAGGTAAAGCCACACACGCACCACAACTCAACAAGAGTCAAACAACGGATCACAACAAAGGTATGAAACATACTCAATCAAGGAATGGGTCACAGCCCAACAACATCAACGATGAATAACACAAGTTATCATCAACCAAACGAAAGGTACAAACCACACAAACGCTAGCATTAAGACAATAAACTAGCATGCTTAACAACGGAGAAACTCAAGATAGTTCCGAGGAACACACAAGACACCTCTTGGTCCAACGAAACACAATGTTGAACACTTAGCACGATTCAAGACACCAAAGTCCTACATGGATACCTACCATATAGTTCTAGACATACGAAACATCAAGAAGACACTCAAATAGTTCCACAAAAGAACATCGGGAAGTCAAAAGACCAAATACCGAGTCAAACGAATCACGAGGAACAAATCTCGAACAAACTCCACCATGTACCCGCCGGTGGACCCACGGGTAGTGCCCCACCCGTGGTTCCGCCCGCGGGAACATATTCCCACAGGGCTTTGTACCCGCGGGTAGGACGGCGGGCGGTGCCCCGCCCGCGGGAACACTCCTGTTCCACAACAAATCCCTTCAGGGATTTTCTTCTCCAAACACAAATTCAAGTCCAAAACATGCCAAATCTCACCCAACACAACAAAATGACTTGAATCATGGAAAATGCCAAGCAATGGCACAAAGGAACCCTAAACACAAGCTCTAGATATGCAATATCACAAGACAAATGCATAAACCCTCACATTTCATAGCAAAGCACAAGTAGAATCCAAGAAATCACATATAGGAAAGCACAAACGACATACACATCTACAAAAACATATAGCGACATAATAATTAGCAAAAAAAAAAAACACACACACACCACAACATCTAAATGCACAAAAATGTTCATGGAAAAGATGTTAACATGGATACACTGAAAAGAATTAGGGCTAACACGAAATGCACTCACATAGACACTGCTTCGCACATACCCATTGTGACACATCCCCTTAATATTCTTTCTTTGAAAAAAAGGGGGTATGACACACTGCATTAAACTACAAACAAAGCACTGAAGAATTAATATGCACAAAAATTAAAATTACAAAACCACGATACTAAATCTACACAATTATGTTTGAACATATATAACGCAACTACAAGATCCTCTACATGCCACCGATTACACTGGGACGCACATACTATATACCTACAATGCATTTTCCTACATCCCCATCACACCCATAACCCAATCAAACCACCACCAGTCCCCCCTCCCAGCCGGAAAAAAAATATGGCAGCCGGATAAAAAAAAAAAAGAAAAAGAATTGCCGCCGGATAACACGTTTCCGGCGGATAATTCTAACCCAAACCCTAAACCGTAACTACCCATACCGTCAACCATATATAAAAAAAAAAAAAAAAAAAAAAAAAAAAAAAAAAAAAAAAATGGCCGCCGGAAAATCACCACCATCACCCACATGCAACACAACCCCAACATCCCCATTAGAATGGCTTGACTACAGAACCCCAAAAACCCCAAAAATCCACATTGTTAGAATAACATATAGTTAACCAAACAAAACCTTAATCGTAACCCAAACCTAAACCATAACTACCCAGTCCCCCCTCCCAGACCCCGCCTCCCAGAAACCGTCGATGCACCGACCGCCCCAGACACCATACCCACACAGAACCCACACACAAAACCCCCGAAACGGAAAATACAGAAGCAAAAAAACCCCTACACACCCTAGCGAGAAACAACGAATCGACATAAATAAGGGGGATTGTGATTACCTTCAATGGAACCACCGTTAGACCTCCGTTGCATCTTCGATCGGCTGACAGTAAACCCAACCATGTTGAACGCGAGAGTTGTGATGGAGAGGGAGACAGTGATGGAGGTCGAAAATTGATGGAAGTGCCAGACAAAAGGAGACTGAGCAGGAGTTGGACTATGGCTGGAAGAGACATACACAGAAGACGAAGGGTTGAAATAATACACACGCAGATTCCCAGACGAAATTAAATACATCCTATAATAAAAGCCCTAGCGAAATTACAAAACAAGCCCTAATGTCCAAATGTCCATATGCACGTGGCAAAAATGCCCAAGTCATCTGGACCATTCATCTAAATTAATTAAGGGTCAGAAAAGGTGCTCACGAGCTCATCTGCCAAGGGGGTGTGCACCGGATCCAATATATATATATATATATATATATATATATATATATATATATATATATATATATATATATATATTTCTGTACAATTTGTAATACGTAGAATATTTAGCTTGTACAATTTATAGGAAATGCAAAAAAAGTTAGATATTCTTCTAATTTTTGTTGCTATGATTATTGACGGAATAATTAGTAGACCCGACCCTGGACACTCTTACAACATGTTTGGTTCACGGAATGAATTTGGAAGGAATAAGAATGTTATTTCACAGGGAATGGAATAGGTAAGTAACAGAATAGAAATTGTATTCTATTGTTTGGTTTGCTGAAGAAATAGACTTTAGTAATTGTATTCCAGTGTTTGGTTGGTTAAAGGAATAGAAATGAAATAGGTTTTAAAGGCATAAATACCATTAATACAGTTAATTTATATATATATATATATATATATATATATATATATATATATATATGGTCCGGATCAGGTGAGGACCTAATCTTACGTGAGGACGTAAGGACTAATCTAGACCATTAAATCAGAATGATGTATGGCTGAGATTAAAAGGAACAAATCACACGGATTAAGAAAATAAATCCCTTTAAAATATTAAAATATATAAATTTAGGACAAATCAGTCTTATTAAAAGATGTGCATTCCTATACAAAATGTTGTGCATTCCTATACTGAGTGTTGTGCATCGATAACTTTATTGTTGTGCATTCAAACCCCGCCAAAAAATCATACAGTGGACATCCCAATGTCCTATGATGCACTGAACTATGTGCTATAATGCACAACTCTCTAGCCTATAGTGTATTAGTGTTATTATTATTTCAGATTATTATTTTATAATATAGTCTTGTAATATATAGTTGTTATTAGTTAGTCAAAGCTTGTTCTATATGTCAGGGACAGTTAGAGTTTTAGCTGTTCTGATATACTCTGTAATCTCTATCTGTTTTGAATTGAATCGAAGACATTCTCTAATCTGGTATCAGCCGGGACTCGATCCTATTTTCTAATCTCCACCGTAAAGTTTCCCCCTTCCACCGTAACCTCCACGGCCAAATCATTCGATCCTCCACCTTCCACCCAAGATGTCTTCGAACTCCTCCGAAGCTACGCCTTCCGCTGTTGCCGCCGGAGCACCATCTCCGACCGTCGGCAATTCTCTCTCGGGCGCCCACCACTACGTCACCATGAAGCTGACTTCCCGGAACTTTTTGTTCTGGCGTACACAGCTGCTCCCATTCCTTAGGAGCCAGGATCTCCTCGGATATGTGGATGGTAGTCTGCCCTGCCCACCTGCAACCATAGCCGCACCGTCGTCCTCTGCCGGATCCGGCACCATTCCGGCGGCGAGTGTCGTTCCTAACCCAGCGTTCCACGCTTGGGTCAAGCAGGATCAAGCGATCCTCTCTCTTGTGATCTCCTCAATGTCAGATGAGGTCCTGTACCTAGCTCTTGGCCGCAACACGTCTGCTGCAATATGGGAATCCATTACCATGGCGTTAGGTTCCTCCAGCCAAGCTAGGTGTCTCAATTTGTTGGGACAATTCCAGCTTCTCCGCCAAGGGAATTCCACCACCGCCGATTATCTTGGACGTGCGGGGGTGTTGGTGGAATCTCTCATTCAAGCCGGACGGCCCTTGTCGTTGATGGAACAAAACCTGTACGTCATTCGCGGGTTGCGTCCAGAACTCAAGACCTTGGCTGCCTCATTCACCTCCGGCAACGCTGTTACGCTCTCACATCTCTCGGATTACTTGCAGGCGAATGAATTCATTCTCGTCGATGAATATCCTTCGGTCGACGGAACTGCTGCCCAAACTGTTTTTTACGCTGGCTCGGGTCGTGGTTCGTCTACTGGAGGGGGACGGCAGCAGCAACAGCAGTCCGGTGGCCGAGGCTCGCAGCAGTCCGGTGGCCGAGGAGGGCGCGGTGGCCGGCAGAACAGAGGGGGTCGCGGAGGTCCACGGTGCCAGATCTGTCGGTCCCATGGACATTCCGCCATATACTGCTTCAAGAGGTACCATCCGCAACCTGCTGCACCGCAAGCCCACGTGGCCGTGTCAGGTGAGACTCCGCCGGCGCCGGTGCATGCTCCTACGGACGGATGGTACCCAGACACCGGTGCGACCGCACATGCGACTCCAGATGTAAACATGATGGCCCAGTCAGAAGAATACACTGGTTCTGATGTACTCCGTGTGGGCAATGGTGCAGGTTTGGCCATTACTAGAGTCGATCGTGCATCCCTCCCGTCCGCGTCAAAGTCTCTTAATTTAAACAATATATTACATGTTCCAAATCTATCGGTCCCGTTACTTTCTGTACATAAATTTACAGTAGATAACGATGTTTATTTTGAGTTTCATGATTCTTGTTTCTTTGTGAAGGATTCCATCACCAAAGCGGTCCTGCTTAGGGGTCCAGTTACAGGCGGGCTCTACAAGCTTTCGGCGTCACCTTCACATTTTGCATATGTCAGTTCCCGGGCCACTCCTACAGTTTGGCACCGAAGGCTCGGTCACCCGCACAAAACGGTCCAGAATAAAGTCCTACAAATTTGCCCAGTCAAACCCAATAAAAATGATCCAGTCAACTCGTGTCACTTGGGGAAATCGTCGCGGTTTAAATTAGACAATGTACTACGTTCTAGTGAAAATGTACTAGATCTTATTTTTACCGATATTTGGGAACCATCCCCGGTCCTGTCTGTTAGTGGATATCGTTATTTTTGTTTGTTTGTAGATGATTTCTCCCGTTTTTGCTGGTTTTATCCGTTACGGGTAAAATCAGACATATATAAATGTTTCGAGTCGTTTCGTGTTCTGGTCGAGCGCCAATTTGGGCGTTCTATAAAGTTAATCCAATCGGATCTAGGGGGTGAATACAGAAAATTACACACTGTATTTCAAACCTTAGGCATTAATCATCGCCAGTCATGTGCATATACACATTAGCAAAATGGGCGTGTAGAGCGCCGCAATCGACACATTGTCGAAATGGGCCTAACTCTACTTGCTGAGGGCCAAGTACCTCATGAATACTGGGAATATGCCTTTGAAACGGCCACTGTCTTAATCAATTACTTACCATCTTCTGCTATTAATTATGATAGCCCATACTCCCGTCTGTTCAAAACACCACCTCCATACACCTTTCTTCGCGTCTTTGGGTGCCAGTGTTACCCGTATCTACGCCCGTATAACAGGCATAAGATAGAGTATCGCTCCACCCCGTGCGTCTTCCTAGGTTATCCACCCTCCTTTAGGGGATATAGATGCACTGACTTGGCTACTGGTAAGACCTATATCTGTCGCCATGTCCGTTTTGATGAACATGTGTTTCCCTTTTCAGCGAAGAAAGTGCAACAAGTTACGCCTCCCCCGAGCTTACCGTGGGCGGCAGCACCTGTTGTCACGACGAGTACATCTTTGGTACTCACTGATCCGCCGGGTCCACAAGAGGTTGTTGAGCCTGACCCCATGCCCTTAGCTCGTGATCCACCGCAGCTGGCAATCACCCACACCGCACCGGTTCGAACCCGGAAAAGGCGTGTTCAGTTGCAAGGACGAGACCATGTCATGCGTCTCCGGCACATGACTAAAGGTACAGACGAGCCCTTTCAGGCCTTAACTATCACTGCAGACCCGACGTGTTATTCCCAGGCCGTTGGGCATGCCCATTGGCGTGAGGCCTTGGATCAGGAGTTTAATGCTCTTCTCCATAATCATACTTGGCGCCTTGTCCCACCAGAACCCCATATGAATATAATTGGGTGCAAATGGGTGTTTCGCACCAAGCGCACCGCGGATGGTTCAGTAGAGCGGTATAAGGCTCGTTTGGTTGCCAAGGGGTTTAACCAGGTTGCCGGGGAGGACTTCTTTGACACATTTAGCCCTGTCGTCAAACCCACCACTGTACGCATGTTGTTTTCTTTGGCGGTATCCAAAGGTTGGACTTCACGGCAGTTGGATGTCCACAACGCCTTTCTAAACGGCCATCTGGACGAAACAGTTTATATGAAACAGCCGCTGGGGTACGAGGACCCCACCACACCGGGTCATGTTTGTCATCTACAACGGTCCTTATATGGTTTGAAGCAGGCACCCAGGGCCCGGTTCAAGCGTCTTCACGATTTTCTACTGTACACAGGCTTCCAGGCGTCCAAAACCGATGTTTCCTTGTTTTACTACACTGCAGGAGATTCTCGAGTGTTTTTGTTAGTCTACGTAGATGACATCATTATGATGGGCAATGATGTCAAGCTTGTGGCCACTTTACTTCAGAAACTGTCTACGACCTTCAAAATACGAGATCTAGGGACCCCGGGATTCTTTTTGGGTATCGAGACAGTTGTGGTAGGTACAGGTCTTCTCTTATCACAACGGCGCTATATGACAGATCTGCTTGGTCGTTCGGGTATGGTAGACTGCAAGCCCCTTACTACTCCAGCTGCTGTAACCAAACCAACCACTACGGCGGACACCCCGTATGATAATCCGACGCAATATCGGCGTATTGTTGGCGCGTTACAGTATTTAACGATCACTCGACCAGACTTGGCTTATGCGGTCAATCGGCTCTGTCAGTTCATGCATTCCCCAACCGAAGGACACTGGAATCTAGTCAAACGTGTGCTGCGTTATATCAAGGGTACCTTAGACTATGGGTTGCAATTCACACCGTCTACTTCTACTGTCATTCATGCCTACTCTGATTCAGACTGGGCTGGCTGTCCCATTGACAGGAAGAGTACTAGTGGTTATGCTGTTTACTTGGGTTCCAATCTCATCTCATGGCTATCCAAGAAACAGCGCACTGTGGCTCGTTCTTCCACTGAAGCTGAGTATAAGGCCTTGGCTGATGTTTCGGCTGAGGTTACCTGGATTGTTTCGTTACTCAAGGAGCTTGGGTTACATTCTGGTCAACCTGCGACTCTGTGGTGTGACAATCTTGGTGCTACGTATTTGTGTGCAAACCCGGTTTTTCACGCTCGCACTAAACACGTAGAGATCGACTACCACTTCGTCCGTGATAAAGTGGCTGCAGGGGATTTCATGGTGAATTATGTGTCGACTAAAGATCAACTAGCGGATATTCTCACCAAGCCGCTACCGTCACCGCGTTTTGCTACTCTCCGAGGCAAGCTCAATGTGGCCTCACTGCCACCTTGCGCTTGAGGGGGTGTATTAGTGTTATTATTATTTCAGATTATTATTTTATAATATAGTCTTGTAATATATAGTTGTTATTAGTTAGTCAAAGCTTGTTCTATATGTCAGGGACAGTTAGAGTTTTAGCTGTTCTGATATACTCTGTAATCTCTATCTGTTTTGAATTGAATCGAAGACATTCTCTAATCTAGTGCACAACTTACAACACTAGGTTGCACAATCAACACACACGAATGCACAATCGTACTACCCAAGCATTTATACATATACACGACAATCCAAATATAGACAATATTATACTCAAAACAACGAGCGAAAAAAAAATAAAAAATACTGATTAGTTTGCATGGGCGAACACTCAATTAATGATGAAGAAATCGCGGCTCCAAATTGCAATGGTGATGATCCAAGAAAATAGGAAACCAATTTGGGCAAGGATTACACATGCGTTCACACTTTAAAAAAATAGAAAAAGACACTACTACCCCACTTTAACAAAAAAGATCAATCCATGTCATCTCAAGAACTCAAATCTGGGTCATCCAAATAAAAAAATAAACGCACAAGATTAGTCCTCACGTCCTCATCTAAGATTAGGTCCTCACCTGATCCGGATCCTATATATATATATATATATATATATATATATATATATATATATATATATATATATATATATATATATATATATATATATGTATGTATGTATGTATGTATGTATGTATGTATGTATGTATGTATGTATGTATGTATGTATGTATGTATGTTATGTATGTATGTATGTATGTATGTGTATATGTATATGTATATGTATGTACGTACATATAATTTATTTAAATTTATATTTATTGATAGATAAAAATTATAATTAATTTAATATATACATTTATATAATACATTATATTTATTAAATATAAATATTAAATAATGAGCAAGGGGTATTTTTGGTATTTCTGATATGAAAGCTATTCCCAAGGGCATGGGAATAGCTAATACTAAGCCCCCCTAGGAATGGCTATTCCCCTTGCAAAGGTAATAGCTCATTCCTAAGAATGTTATTCCCATGACAAAATGACCCAACCAAACAATGAAATAAGTCTAATCCAAGAAATGTTATTCCATTCCTGACCTATTCTATGAACCAAACATGCCATTAGTCTAATCTATCAAGGTGATCATGTAACACCCCCGATTTTCAACAACTTTTAAAACCAATCAAAGCTTAAGAAAAGGGATAAAGTCTATTCATTAAGATTAAATAAGGCGGAAGCTAACTAAACAAATCGGAAGGTGCTATGCCACACCTATATCAAACATAAGTGCACAGGCAGATACTACAACTACAGCAGTCTAACTAATCAACTACTTAGGCTCACAGGCCTCAATGACTATTAAAGGAAGAGATTAATCTATCTACAGGCCACTAGCGCGCTCTCCAAAGCTACCCAACCTGTAAAGCAACAAATAGAAATGGGACGACGCCCGGTCAGCGAAAAATGCTGGTAACCCACCAATACCTGTTAAGTATCATATGTAGATAGGATATATATACACAAAATCATTTGCGAAACGGGATATACATATATATGTTCAAAACCAAGAGCAAAAGTCAACACAAGACTCAAAGCACTCACAACAAGGTAAGGGAACACATCCCAAGACCACAAAGGACAACAACAACTCACAAGGACGGCTCAAGGTATAATCTATCATCACACAATAGATTAACACCCGACATGCATAACACAAGAGATAGGACACAACCAACGACAACACATGCCTTTGTGACTACACACTTCACAAAAAAAAAAAAAAAAAAAAAAAAAAAGGAATACACAACAACGGCTACATAAGCCTTCGTGACATCACCCATCACGAATTGAGATGCCTTCCTTATGGCCGGTTCCAACCTTATGGCTACCCCCAACCTTATGTCTAGTTCTAACCATTACCTCCAGGACCCCTGTACTTCTTAGTCCAACTTTTTCCCTCCTGGGACCGTCGTCCCCCACCAACAAGACCACCGATTCATAGTACACAAGGTACCGATCACACACATGGCAACACATGCCACCCAAGAAATACGTGAACCCATCACTCAGGTCACAAACTCCATAATCGCGTCATGGCCACCACGAGGACCACTGCAATACCTTGGTGACTAGTGTCCCATACCACTAATCGTGCAATCCAGGTAAAGCCACACACACATCACACCACAACAGGAATCAATCAACGGATCACAACGAAGATATGAAACCATACTCAATCAAGGAATGGATCACAGTCCAACAACAACGATGAGTAACACAAGTTATCATCAACTATAGGAAGGTACAAACAACACACACGCTAGCATTTAAACACCGAACTATCATGCTTATCAAACGGGTAAACCAAACGTAGTTCCGAAGAACACACAAGACTCATCACGGTTCAACGAAACACAATGTTGAACACTTAGCACGATTCAAGATACCAAAACCTACATGGATTCCTACCATATAGTTCTAGACATACGAAACATCAATAAGACACTGAAATAGTTCCACAAAAGAACATCGAGAAGTCAAAAGACCAAATACCGAGTCAAAAGAATCACAGGGAACAAATCCCAAACATCAACCATAATGTTCCCCGCGGGTGGGACCACGGGTAGTGCCCTAGCCGTGCTCCTGCCCGCAGGGTACATACCCAACCCCACATTGTTCCTCACGGGTAGGGACACGGGTAGTGCCCCACCTGTGCTCCTGCCAGCGGGGAACACGAAGCCACACATAAGTCCCTTCGGGGATTTTCAACACCAAGCTCAAATTCAAGTCCAAAACATGCCAAATCTCACCAAATACAACAAAATGACTTGAATCAAAGGAATAGCCAAGCAATGACATACAAGAACCCTAATAACAAGCTCTAGATATGCATTTTCACAAGACAATGCATAAACACTCACATTTCATAGCACATTCGCTTAACATCCAAAAACCACACCACTTAGGCTCAAATCACAAAGCCAAGCTACCGGGAACCTGTGAATCAAACCGATCATTCAACTATTAACACAAGCTATTATTAAAACATTAATAGCCACTAAGGGGATTTAAACCCTAACTTAACTCAAGATTAACCCCCAAGCTCAACCATCTAAGCTAGGCTTCCTATTATGAATTAATCACAACATTATTAAACCAAAAGCTAAGCTAGACAACTAAGCATTATTAAGACTAATAAACAAAACCAAATTATTAAGCTTTTAGGATTTGAACTCTACCCAAACTACCACATTATACACCCCCTTACCACCACACTAATTAACCACTTGGTGACATAACTTAACAAAACTAAGCTAATAAGAAACTAAACAACAAGAACAAGGAAAGAAGCAGCTCACCAACTGCCATCTTCTTCTTCGATCATCTTCATGCAAACATGAGGCAGCGGGTGGAACACGGGTACATCACCACCCATCCGACTACCCGCGGGGTACACCGGAGCCACTACGTCGCCGGAGAACATCCACCATGCCCGAGGAAGAGACTCTAACCGCGAACCTGCCTGCCACCGCCGCTTGTCCTGCTCCGATTCGCCGGGAACTCCATACTACTCCATGGAAAGACAGCCGCTGCCATCAAGTTCCCAAGCTTCATCTTTGACGGCCTCGTACTGCCGGAACTGGGCAGAGTCGAGGAAAGGGCTGATACTGCTGCACCGTCGGAGAAACAAGCCACCGCCACCGAAACTGGAGCTCGCCGGAGATGGACCACGTCGTCGGAGCGGTCGCTGCCCTGCTTGTCGCGACTTTATGCTGCCGGAGCTATCATCTCCACTGCTGAGACACAACCTGCTACGCTGGTCTTCCTCTGCCATCACATGCTGCCGTTTGGTTGAGAAGAAGAAGAACGGGAGAAGGGATGTAGGTCCACCGTCGTCATAGCTTTGTTCTGCCGGTCGAACAACCATGCCGGGAAGGTGGGGTCACTAGCTTCTCATCCATGGAAGCTGATCGGTGAGGAAGGAAGGAAGATTGCGGCTGACATTTGGAGAGGAAGGAATGATACCATACACACAAACACACAATAGAAGGTAGGGTTCACAATACTAGTTTGGACTTAGACTAAGCTTGGGTTGGGTTTAGATCAATCGTTATATCCACACCACGGCGCACATAGCACTGTGCGCCGCGCGCCTCCCAAAACGACGTCGTTTTGGGGTAGTGTTGGGAGGCGCGGTAGGAAGTTGCTGAGATTATGTGTATTTGTTCACAACGTTATGTGTATTTGTTCACAACATTATGTGTATTGGTTCATACAGTTATGTGGATTTTTTATACAATTATGTACATCCGAATCAGAAAATTTGTATGTATTATGTTAAGAGTTGATGTGTATTATGTTAAAAGTTTATGTTTATTATGTATTATGTTAGATTATGTGTATTATCTTTTAAAAAGAGTATGTATATTTTGTTATATAATTATGTACATTCATGTATAACATTATGTGTATTCTAGTATAACATTATGTACATTCTTGAACAGCGGGTTTTTTTTAAAGAAAAAACTACTGCCATTCACTGGGGCGGGAAATTTCAAAAAAAAAAAATAATTAAAACGATGTCGTTTTGCATCTGGGCGCATAGTGCAACGCGCGCCGTGGTGTAAGATATAAATTGCCGGTTTAGATAGGTTTAGGGCTTGATAGAAATTACACATTATTTTGGGCTCTCAAAATAATAATAACATATATATTATACAAACATGTGGGCTTGACTAGTTTGGGGTTCAAAACTTACATATCATATAATAAATACATTTTTGGGCTTAAGGCATTTGAGCACAAAAATGCCGGTTCACAATAATGGGTAGACCCGAGCCCTTTTAAATTAATTAGCTATGTATAAATATTTTTATTAAAAATATTTATTATCGGGACTATAATTTATTTTAGGAAAATACGGGGTGTCACAGATCAAGACTGCCAAATAATAATGGCGGCCAGGAGTTGAGCAATAAACGCAGAGCCAATGCACTTAAAGCATGGCCACCATCTCATGAAGAAGCAAAAGTTATGGAGGGTCAGGGCCCTTATAAAGGAGAGCACCCCGCACTTCTTAGGAGGCTATTGTGATTATTATTATTGTAAATATTATGTTTTGTAGCTATCCACCAGTATAAAAACTAAGCTCATGTGATAGGCGGGGGACACGCTCACAAACTTGTATTGAGAGTAATAGCAATACAACTTGTATGTTACTTACTTGTAATAACTTATGCCAAGAGTTCCAAGTACTACTAGGTCAGCCCGCAACCAACTAGTACAAAAATGAACAAAGAATACTGACTTTTAGCAATATTTCTAAAAAGAACAGTGGTGTATTCTTTAAAAAACACATGCGGTGGCATAATTGTAAATATTTGAATAAAAATTCGCGACAGTTTTTCGCAAAAAAAAAAAAAAAAATGCTGTTAGTTTTCCGCAATTGTTCCTTTAAAGAATAGTTGCGGAAACTACCCGCATTTAAAAAATAAAAAATAAATAATTAGTTTCCGCTACTGTTCCACAACAGTCGTGAAAAGTCCAAGGTGCGTCAACCTAAAGCTTTAGGTGCGTGGTTTTCCTTCTTAAGGTGCGTGATTTCTATGTTTAAGGTGCATTGTTTTCCTTATTAAGGTGCGTGATTTGTATGCTTAAGGTGCGTCAGTTGTTGAAACTTAATGTGCATCATTTTAAAACTTTAGGCGCGTGGTTTGTGTTCTTAAGGTGCTTTGTTTGTGTGCTTAAGGTACGTAGTTTGTGTACTTAAGGTGCGCAAATTTTAAAACTTTTGGTGCATAGTTTGTGTTCTTAAGGTGCTTTGTTTGTGTGCTTAAGGTGCGTGATTTGTGTACTTAAGGTGTGACATTTTAATGTTTAAAGTGCGACAACTGCACAACCACACAGGAAGCTATACCTGCACCTAAACCTAACCCTTCCACATATATATATATATATATATATATATATATATATATATATATACATATATATATATATATATATATATATATATATATATATATATATATATGTATATATATATATATATATATATATATATGTATATATATATATGTATATATATATATATGTATATATATATATATGTATATATATATATATATATATATATATATATATATATATATATATATATATATATATATATATATATATATATATATATATATTGTGACACCCCGTAAATCCAAACAGTAATCGAGGATTAATTGAAGCTAACCTAGCAAGACTCTCTAAACCATTTCTAAAAATCCTGAAATTTAATAGTCGAGGGACTAGATTTTGACTAGTCACTTAAGTCAAAAGGTTGTACCTTGTGCTTATTGAGTTGTGCCCTTGCTTTTCCAACTTTAGTAAGGGTAGAAATGTCTTTTCACCTAAGATTTGTGATTCAAGCTAACCTAGCAAGACTCTCTTATTTCATTCACCTTTCAAAGAAAAACTCAAAAAACTCTAGCCTCTCTCTAAAATGATTTAGCTTCTTCTTCAAGCAAGAAATTGAGCATCCAAGCTTTGCAAGATTTTTACCAAGATTCTTACTTTCTCCTTCTTGAGCACAGGAAAGGGTAAGATCCTTAGCTTTTTGGTGTTTTTAACCTTCTTTTAGGTGTCTTTTTCTAAAGTTAGGATTTTTGTTGTGTTTTGGTTTGTGTATGAAGTTGGTGTTTTTTCCTCCTACGCCTGTGTGCATGAAAGTATGTTAATGTGTGCACGAGCTTTGATGGATGGTTGTGATTTTTCCTCCTACGCGTTATGTGCATGTAAGTATGTTAATGTGTGCACGATCTAATCCCAGAAACTGTTGGCAGTGCGCCCTGTGTGCATGTAAGTATGTTAGTGTGTGCACGAGCTCAAGTTTGTATTTTAAGGGGGTTTGTATTTGAATGCAACCCCATATATATATATATATATATATATATATATATATATATATATATATATATATATATATATATATATATATATATATATATATATATATATATATATATATATATATATATATATATATATATATATATATATATATATATATATATATATATATACATGTATATATATATATGTATATGTATATAGAATGACTTCCCGTGCGGTTGGATGCACATTAAGCATTAAATTGACGCACTTAAGCACACAAGCAAAACACCTAAGAACAGTAATCTCACACACATTAAGCACAAAACTCACGCACCTTAAGCACAAAACTCACGCATGATAAGCACAAAACTCATGCACCTTAAGTTTCAACAACTTAAGAACACAAATCTCACGCACTTTAAGCACAAAACTCACACACCTTAAGCACAAAACTCGCGCACCTTATGCACAAAACTTATGCACCTTAAGTTTCAACACTACTCACATTAAGTACACACCCACGCACCTTAAGCACAAAACTCACGCACATTAAGCACAAGACTCACACACCTTAGGTACAAAACTCACGAACATTAATCACCGCACAAGCGCACAACCGCGCGGAACAGGAACTTAATTCCATATATATATATATATATATATATATATATATATATATATATATATATATATATATATATATATATATATATATATATATATATATATATATATATATATATAACACTCCCGATTTTTACCACATTTTTAAAACTTAAATCTCAAAGGTAAGCATATAATCATCAAGACACAAAGCAAGCGGAAGCTATATAAAATCGGTAAGCGTTATGCCACACCCATAAACCATGGGTGCACAGGCTAGTCAACAACAATCTATCAAAACAATCACACTACTAAAGCACACAGGACAACAAAGGATAAACGTCTAGCAGGGGATCTATTCTATCTAAGTCCACATCTAGCACGCTCGACATTTACTCAAAACCTGTAAAATCAAGGGATAACACCTGGTCTGCGAACATTGCTGGTAACCCATCAATACGCGTTAAATATCATAGTAAAGATAGTTATAATCAAAACCATTTGGAACGGGAATACAATATATATCATTTCAAAACCAAGGAGGAAAGTCAAAATCAAAGACTCATCAATCACTCACAATAAAAACACGAGGATCATCATCCTCACAATAACAACAACCACAAACATGAAAGGCAACACAACTCAGGATGCATCTTACCGTTCACAAGGTAGAATACATCAAGACATGCTCATCAACAAGGAAATAACATCCATACGGTGACAACTACATGTCACAAGTTACATAGTTCCAACCTTATGGCTACCCTCGGCCTTATTTCAGTTCCAACCATTACCTCCTAGTGCCACCCTGTACTTCTGAGTCCAACCTTTTGCCCCCGGGGACCGTCGCCCCCCCCTCCCCCCCCCCCCCCCCCCCCCCCCCCCCCCCCCCCCCCCCGCCCCCCTCACCGCCTACACTCCTATTCACCGTCGATCTCTCAGTACACGAGGGTACCATTAAATATCATAATCACACAACCGCCAATCTCGTGAGCAAAGCTCAAGTAACAAACCACCAATCTCAATCATAGTCACACAAGGTCATCATCATTACCAAGAAGACTAAGGCTCAACAATAGCCTCAATCAAGTATCAACAAAGGTTACAACGATTTACATACGATCACATCATAGGAATCAATCAAGAGATCACAATAAAGACATGAGACCATACTCAACAATCAAAGGATCACAATCTAACACCAAATGATTGTCAACACAAGTTGCCAATCTCAATAAGAAGGAACAAACCGCACATACTATCACATCAACATCCAACTAGCATGCTTATCAAACGGGTAAATCAAAATTAGTTCCAAAGAACATTCAAGACTCACATTAGCCCAACGAATCACAAGTTGAACCTTTAGCACGATTCAAGACAACAAATCCTACATGGATTCCTAACACACTGTTCTAGACATACGAAACATCAAGAAGACTCACAAATAGCCCAATAAATCAACAACGGGAGGTCAAAACATCAATACCGAGATGAAAGAATCACCGGGAACAAATCCCTGGCATCAACCCACAACGTACCCTGCGGGTACATACACCCACGAGACCACGTTCCCCGCGGGTGGGACGGCGGGTAGGCCTCCGCCCGCGATTACACCCTCCTGTACACAATAATCCCTTCGGGGATTTTCAACAACAAGGCCAAGTTCAAGTCCAAAACACCCAAAATCTCACACACAACAACAATATGACTTGAACCCAAGAAATAGCCAAGCAATGACATTCAAGAACCCTAAGAACAAGCTCTAAACATGCATCACCACAAGATAATGCATCAAATCTCAAAAATCAACACAAGAATCACAAGTAGAAGCCAAGAATCATCATATAAGTAAGAAAATAGGTTTTGTAAAGCATGGGTTACCTTTGTAGCCTAACAACTTCCTCTTTTCACCCTTAAAAGCCTTTCCTAGAGCTCCTCTTCCACACCAACTTCATACACAAACCAAAACACAACAAAAATCCTAACTTTAGAAAAAGACACCTAAAAGAAGGTTAAAAACACCAAAAAGCTAAGGATCTTACCCTTTCCTGTGCTCAAGAAGGAGAAAGTAAGAATCTTGGTAAAAATCTTGCAAAGCTTGGATGCTCAATTTCTTGCTTGAAGAAGAAGCTAAATCATTTTAGAGAGAGGCTAGAGTTTTTTGAGTTTTTCTTTGAAAGGTGAAGGAAAAAATCACAGTCATCCATCAAAGCTCGTGCACACATTAACATACTTACATGCACACTGGGTACACTGCCAACAATATCCTGGATTAGCTCATGCACACATTAACATACTTACGTGCACACAGTTTGTATTTTAAGGGAGGTTTGTATATATATATATATATATATATATATATATATATATATATATATATATATATATATATGGGGTCAGAACATGTCAAATTTTTTTTTTAAACCATGTCATATTAACAAATAGATGTTAGCGGTTGGCAGAAAAGTTATGGCCTTGTTTGATAACATAGTTAGCTTATCAGTCAATTTTGGCTTATTTGACTACTATTAGTTGTTTGATTTGGTTTAATAGTCGATATGAGTGTTTGTTAATCAGCTTTTTGTAATACCTTATTGCTCCAAAACGTTAAAATCCAAAAAACTGCTCAAATTAACTTTTTGAGAAAATAAATTATACCTTTAAAGTAATTTTACATGTAATCAGCTATTAGCTAACAGCTAATTTACCAAATTAAACATCTTTCTACAACCAACTAATGCTATTAGCTAGTCAAACCCGCTAACCCATTCCGCTAAAAGCTATTTTCCAAGCACTGCTATGAATCATGGAACTTTGATAAATTGTTTTTACACTTTTAGTCCCACGAGTATTATGACACTAACAATTTTGATCCACAACTTTCAAAACTTGCACAATTGGTCCATGAGTATCAATTTCTTAGCGCAAATGGTCTTTATGGTGAAATCTTCGTCAATATTTCACTAGAAAAGTAATTTCCCCTCTATAGTAGGGGTATAATGATCTTTTCCTTTTCATCAATTTTTAATTTAACACTTTTGGTCTCACAAGCATTGTAGCACTAACAATGTTGATCCACAACTTTCAGAACTTGCACAATTGGTCCACGAGTATCAATTTCTTAGCGCAAATGGTCCTTCGGTGAAATCTCCGTCAATTTTTCACTGAAAAAATTATTTTTATTTTTTAGTATGGGTATAATGGTCTTTTCCTTTTACCACTGTGTTTTCTCTTTCATATCCGAAAACAGTTCTCTATATCTTCTCTTGGGATTATCATGTCTTCGGTTTCACCTCTGCACATACAATCTGATTCCGGTCCAAAAAACATCCACCAAGTATTTTGAGTTGGTGACTTAATTTCCCCATTGTGGGAAGGAGAAGACCGAGGTTCCGATGGTGAGCGCTTCAATGGATGAATTTCACCCTCAATGAGTCACGAAACATGCCACGGAAGGGTGGGTCAGTTCATGTTCTTGCAGACACCATTGCACCATTTTGGCAAGCTCACCCGCTTGAAAGCTGAGCCTCTGCTAGGTGGCCTCATGGACCACAGGAAATAAACGCCGGAGTTCACTAACCCGTGGGCTATATTGTCGACTTGTTCTTGTCTCAAGACGACGATACTCCCGAATGATATGTATACCACAGAATGGGTTATTCTAGTGAAAATTAACGAAAATGAAAAGGCCATTATATCCCTGCTATAAAGGTGGAATAATTTTTTCGATGAAAAATTGACGAAGATTTTACCATTTGCGCTAAGAAATTGATCCTCATAGATCAATTATGCAAGTTTTGAAAGTTGTGGATCAACATTGCTAGTGCCACAATACTCGTGGGACCAAAAGTATAAAAAAAACTAATAATTAACAAAAAAGAAAACATCATTACACCCCTGCTATAAACGGAAAATAATTTTTTGGTGAACATTGACAAAGATTTCGCCGGAAGGACCATTTGCGCTAAGAAATTTACACTCGTTGACCAATTATGCAATTTTTGAAAGTTGTGGATTAAAATTGTTAGTGCCACAATACTCTTGGGACGAAAAGTACAAAAAACTCTTATATTTCACAACTAGACTTTTTGGCTCAAGTCACACTTGAATTTTCGAAAAACATATAATGTTATAAAAGTTTTTTTTTTCGAGTTAATTCTAATGGAGGTCCCTTGTCTTTGGTTGCAATTTCAAATTTAGTCCCACACTATCGTTTTTGCTATTTAACACCCAAGACTATCATATTTTGGACACTTTTGGTCCTTCCGATGACTTTTCCGGTGAAACCATATTTTAGGCAAGGATATTTTCGTCTCTTTAATTTTTTATTATTTTCACAACAAGTTAATTCTAGCGGAGGTCCATTGTCTTTTGTGTCATTTCCAAATTTAGTCTTAAACAATCATTTTTGTCATTTAACACCTCAAACTATCATATTTAGAATACTTTTGTTCCTTTAGATGTGTGTCCAAGTTCAATGTAAAAATTATGGGAGTTTGTGGCCCTACTAGGCTGGGAAACAAACGAGATCATGCATGTCTGATGGACTTGCTTGGATTACATTGAAAAGAAAAGGGAGAAAGTTTGTTTCATTTCAAACAAAGAATTCAGTGTATTACATTTTTGGGAGAACTAACTACAAGGCTGCAAAAGAAATTGAATTCGAATAGGAGGGAAAACATAGGGTTTTTAAAGCTAGCTAACTGATTCTAACCAACTAACTGAAACCTAACTATCTGACTGTAATTACAGAAAAGCCCTTTGCTAGAAGTAACTCCTTGTCTACTGTTGAGCTGCTTACACTTGCTGCTAGGATGTTTGCTTAGTTCATCACCCCCCCCCCCCCCCCCCCCCCCTTAAGTTGGAGAGTGAAGGTCTTAAAGTCCCAGCATAAAATGAAAAATTTCAAACAGTGAAATTGGTAGAGCCTTAGTGAAGCCATCTGCAACTTGCTTGTGGGAAGGAAAATTGATCAACTTGATCACTCCTTCATGGACTTTCTGTCTAACAACATGGCAGTCAATTTCAATATGTTTAGTACGCTCATTAAAAACATGATTCTCTCCAATAGCCACTGCAGACTTGTTATCACAGAATAAAGGTATTGTTGTGTTCTTGTTGACTTTCAAATCTGTTAACAGATACAAGAGCCACTAAATTTCACAAACAGTGGTGGCAATGGCCCTGTACTTTGCCTCAGAAGATGACCTAGAAATGGTAGCGTGTTTCTTTGTTTTCCAAGAGATGAGAGAGTCCCGAATGAAAATGCATAAACATATTATAGACCTTCTTGTCTCAGTACATGTAGCCCAGTCTGAGTCAGAAAAGCCTTGTAGTTTAATCTCAATGTTGAAAGAATAGAACAACCCTTTTCTAGGTTAGCCCTTGAGGTACCTTAATTAGCACTCTATGTGCTGCAACAAGGTGAGTGTCTCTTGGTTTATCAACATATTGACTCAGCTGCTGCACAGAATAAGATATGTCAAGCTTTGTGTTGGTTAGGTACAGCAGTTTACCAACCAATCTCCTATGCGATTCTGGATTATCAAGCAAAGTTCCCTCAAAGCTGGTATGTTTTGATCCTGGTCTGCAGGGTGTCTTTGCTAGTTTAGCATCTAGAAATCCATTTTCTTGCAGTATTTCTAGAGTGTACTTTCTTTGGCATAAGTTGATACCACTGGGAGTTCTAAAAGCTTCAATTCCCAAGAAATAATTGAGCTGTCCAAGATCCTTTATCTTGTAGAGAGCATTCAACATACACTTCAGCTTTCTTATCTCATTTGAATATGTGCCTACCATAAGTATGTCATCAACATACACAAGTAAGGTAATAAAAGAGTTGTTGCATGTTTTAGTAAATAGGGAAGGATCAGCTAAGGATTGTTTTTCATCCAGTTGACTTTGAGTATTGTGGATGGCATTGGATTGAACAAAATCATTGGCCCTTTGGGCAATTGCCCCTTTGATTTTCCTCCCAACCTTCAATGTCATGTTTAGAACCTTTTCCATATCTGGAATTGGATCCATGACAAGAATTCCAGACTTAACTATCTCATATTCTTCATTCAAACCTTCTAGAAATCAGATTATTTGATCATGTTCCCTTTGTTTCTGCATTCTATTGATTAAAGTACAGGAGCATCTAGGAATGCATTCACAAAGTAGTAAGGACCTTAAGGCATTCATTTGCTGCCATAAGGCATTGCTCTTAGTAATGTATTCATTCACAATCATCTTTCCCTGGACATTCGTGAAAATTTCATTTTAAATTTCAGAAATTTTGTGAGGATCGGATTGGGAATACCTTTTTTGCAAAGCATTCTAGATATTTGTGGCCTTGTCAAATTACATTATGCTCTCTACAATGCTTGGACTGACGGATCTCAAGATCCATGAACAAACTATTCAATTGTATCTCCTCCAAGTTCCGATTCTTGGATCGGTTTCATTTGGGATTGGAGCTGCTCCGTTGACAAAAACAAACTTGTTTTTTACTTCCAGTGCGATTCTCATCGCTCTACTCCAAGATGCGTAATTGATCTCGGTGAGGGGGGGGGGGGTGAAACAAGACTGAGATTGGGATTTTCTGTGACATACATGTAAAAGGGGTCGTCGAATTCATCGATGAGTTGGTTCTGTGGATTCTAATTCGGAATCTGGCTGGAAGAGGCTCTGGCATGTCTTGTTTTGCTGGGATTACCATTACCATCAGGTTCCATCACCACTGCCGCAACGTAGCTTCTCAACCGCTCTGATACCATGATGGACTTGCTTGAATTACATTGAAAAGAAAAGTGAGTAAGTTTGTTTCATTTCAGACAAAGAATTCAGTGTATTACATTTTTAGGAGAACTAACTACAAGGCTGCAAAAGAAATTGAATTCGAATAGGAGGGAAAACTTAGGGTTTTTAAAGCTAGCTAACTGATTCTAACCAATTAACTGAAACCTAACTAACTGACTGTAATTACAGAAAAGCCCTTTGCTAGAAGTAACTCCTTGTCTACTACTGAGCTGCTTACACTTGCTCCTGGGATGTTTGCTTACTTCATCAATGTCACAAGGCTAAAATATACATAGTTACATCATAATGTTTGGAACTACTTCACATGGATTTGATTAGATCTACTCAAGTTGAGAGTGTCGGTGGTAAGAAGTACATATATGTGATTGTTGATGACTACTCATGGTTTACATGGGTGATGTTCATCAAAGACAAGTCTAAAACCTTTGTAGTGTTGAAGAAGCTGTGCCTGAAGCTCCAAAAGGAAAAATGACATCCTATTGTTAGGATCATAAGGCTACAATCTGATTGTGCAGTGGCAATGAGTTTGAAAATTCTGAGTATAGTGATTATTGTGATGCCCATGAAATATGACACGAGCTTTTTTTGCCCCTAAGACTATAACATAATGGAGCCGATGAGAGGAAAAATTACACAATACAGGAGATAGCCCATGTGCTGATAAATAGCAAGCGACTACCACAATTTTTTCTGGACATAAGTAGTGCATACGACATGTCACATAATCAATAGTATATATCTTGGACCCCACATGGCTCAGACACCATATGAGATTTGGAAGGGCAGAAAACAAAATCTGAAATACTTTCACATCTTTGGAAGCAAATGCTATGTTCTAAATGATTGTAAAAGACATGAGAAGTTTGAACCTGATAAGTGCCCAAAGGTACTTAATTATTTCCATTAGATGTTTTGTTTCAATTTGATTTATTTCCTTTTTAGATTGCTTGAATTCAATACTAAGTTCCTTATAATTTGATTTTTATGAATTTCTAAGCAAGAATGACAAAATAGGACAATTTGCGACATGCTAAAGTGTTTTGACCATAACTCTATCATACGATGTTCGAATGGGGTGATTCAAGTGTCAATGAAAAGGTATGGAAGTCCTCTACAACATTTGTATTGAAATCTTTGAAAGATTCTAGATGCATTGATACCAGAACATCTAAACATTTCGACGCGTATTAATTAAGGAATCAATCATGTGACATGCTAATAGTACTTTTATCATATCTCCCTCATACGATGTCCAAAATTGAGGTTATTCAAGCAGCTATGGAAACCTAAGAGAGTGTCATAACACTTTCATATTCAAAGGATATGAGGATGGGGTATTTAAGCCCATTGTGAGATCTTTTTGAGTACTTTTAGAACCTAGACTTCAAGAAAGGTTATGCTTGGACTCAAGATTTCTTCAACGATTAAAGGAGTTTTCCTATGATATTCAGTTCTTTTATCATTTCTTTAATTTCGTTCATGTTTGCGTCCATATCGATTAAAGGGTTTTTCATATTAATACTTCAGAAACTGTTCTCTATTTTATGTTTTCTAATTTTTCAGTTTTCATTCTCTGTTTTCTATTTTTTTGTTTTGCGTTTAGAAAACTTGTTTATATTACGATATAACATAACTAAAAACATCTGAATAAGAAGCATATTAAGTTCAATCAAAAAATATATAAAACTTGTGTAGAGTTCAAGTTTTAATTTTATAATGTGAATAATGTCTAACTTTAAACTTAAGCAAATAAGTTATGTTTATATAAGTAAATGCGAGTAGAAAAGATAGAAAATGATGATAAATAAAAGATGTTAATGAATGTAATCATAGTAATGAATAAATATGTAAGTAGATAATGATGAGATTGTAGTTATAATGATATATATATATATAGCCAAATAGATGATAGTTGATTTTGTTTTCTATTTTAGAAAACAGTTTTTAAAAATTCTCCATTTTGCTAGAAAACTAGAAAATAATGTTTTCAATTTTTAAAGTAGAAAACTGTGCTAGTAATCATATTTTATGTTTTCTGTTCTCCAATTCTCAAGTTTTTCAGAAAACTGGAGAAATTCTCCAGTTAGTGAATTGGTCCAAAGCAAACTCCAAATGGTTGTAGTTTGGATGGGATGGTGAATAAGGTTGAATTGTCGTCCTCAGGGAATGGATTTATGGCATGCAATTTGTGGAGACTAGTCCTAGACACAAGGGTATGAAGCTATTTGAAAGCTAAGCAAAAGGGAGAATTAAGGAGGGTGACAAAGATATAAAGACCAAGGCAACTAAATGTAATAATCACACGAGATAGGATAAAATAAGGAAGGACCTAGGATGAGGGAGCATGATGTTCTAGGTGCCAATTACTAAAGGGATGGAAGTGAAAAATATCAAAATTAGGATCCAAAATATTACACAACCATAACTCAAGATTATAAACCACTTTCATGGTCAAACGAATTCCAGTCGAGATTTAGAATTGTCCCACTTTCGTGATATATCAATTCCCAAATTAATAAGTCCAAAAGCAATCAAATCTCCCCTAAATCCGTCCCCTATTTTTATAGAAGGAGAAGGGGTACAGTTGCAAAGAGAGGCTTGGGAATATCAATCCAACTTTCATTGAGATTGAATTCCCTCCCAAAATAATGCCAAAGGTGTTGTGCACCACATCTTAACAAGAGAATACAAAGAATCCCCCACAACATTTGGAACCCTAACAGGGCGTTTGGTTGGAGGGATTTTAAATTCCCACCTAATTCCAAAGGCCATTAAATTCCGTAGTTTGGTTGGAGGGAATTGCAATTCCCCCATTTTCATGGAATTAAAATCCCATGTCCCCCCTGGGATTTTAATTCCTGGGAAAAAAAGATAGTGATGAGTCAAAATTACCCCTTCCTTTTTTAACCTAAAATTAATGTCTAACAACAATAATTGACATTTTTGACTTTATACTACTTATTCCCTTTTAATTCCCATGTATACCAAACATTGGAATTAAAATTCCTAGTAATTCTATTCCTGTCAACCAAACACTGGAATTTAAATTCCACTTTATTCCCAGTAATTCAACTCCCATAGAATTACAATTCCTTTCCCCATAATTTTCCCCCTCCAACCAAACGCCCTGTAAATTGAAATTTTACCCCTTTATACAATAATATAATCATGAACACGGCATCTAGAAGCTCAAGTCACCCTCAACCCAAGTCCTAAAAAGAACTACTCAGACATATTTATTGTAAAGAAAGCGAAGATATAAATGACAACCAACATCATAAAAGCAAGAGAATAAACTTATGGTATATAAAGAAGAGTCAAGTATGTGCTTTAATTAGTTCCAACCCACAACTTTTCAAGCACAAAATCGAGTAAGTAGAGGGCGAATTATAGACAAATAAAGTGGTTATCAATTAACTAAACTAATACTACTTTTGTTCAATTTCAAGAAAAGCATATCATCTATGAGATAGCAGAAACGAAGTAGATGAAGAGCATCAACAAAAATAGTTCACCAGCTCTACAATTCAACACCACCTATTAGCTTTGGCAATGAGAAGAGGAACTCTTAGGTCATAGAATCACTACCAAAGAAACAAATCTAGATCTCATCAGCCGTATACCATATACCGTTTTAGATTGGGAATCGAAAGAAAGGTTCTAGTAGGGCGGGAGATCAAATAGAAGCCTCTAATACGTTGAATGGTTTTAGTTGACACAATTGCATACTCTGCTTTGTCTTCAACTTCTTTACAGAGATCTTCCATGTGTTGTCATGGCTTTGATTTTGATCTATATATTGCCGATGATCTCTTTTCGCCACTCTGATCGGAAGTCCCAAGATATGATGCCGTAAGTCAAAGTGGTATAGTGGTGACTAATGGAAATGATGGCTGCATGCATGGTGTTTAATTGCCATAAACACACAGCTAAACTAAAGATCGCACCTTTTCTGACAATTCAAGTTAGTTGATCTAATCAAAGTCGTCGTGTATAACTTTTTGGCTAGATTAGTAGTCAGGCAATATAATGGGGCATTCCAAATTTAATTTGCAGATGTGAAGGCAAAAGTGCATCATTTTGGCAACCATGAAAAACAGGCCGGATGACGATAGATCATTAGCAATTTTTTAGAGCTCTGATCTTGATGTAGTGAGAACCATGCACCACGGCGCACATAGCCATGTGCACCCCGCGCCTCCCAAAACGACGTCGTTTTGGTAAGTTATGTAGGGAGTTGACCCGATTATGTGTATTTGTTTATAAATTATGTGTATTTGTTTACACAATTATGTGTATTTGTTTATATAATTATGTACATTTTTTATACAATCATGTACATCTTTTTTATACAATTATGTACATTCGAAATAGGAAATTTATGTGTATTATGTTAAGAGTTGATGTTTATTATGTTAAAAGTTTATGTATATTATGTATTATGTTAGATTATATGTATTATCTTTTTAAAAAAAATGTATGTTTATTTTGTTATACAATTATGTACATTCATGTATACAATTATGCGTATTCTAGTATAAAATTATATACATTTTTGAACTTGAATTTTTTTTTAAAGAAAATTAACCGCCAATACAAGATAGCGAAATTCAAAAAAAAAAAAAAAAAATCTACAACAACGTCGTTTTGCATCAGGACGCACAATGCAATGCGCGCCCTAGTGCAGGATATAAATTGCCAGTGAGAACAATACTGGCATACTCTGTCTAGGAATGGCCCAATAACTCTCCCAAACCAAAATGAAATGTAGTGAATAGCAGAGATCATTGCTTCGATGTCGGTCAAGTAACTCTCTCAGACTCTCTTCTCAATTGAAAATGCATAACACTGGCCAACGACTGTCGAACGGCCGTCGATTGCCTTCTCATCGAAGAAGGTGACCCAAATGGTTTCTTTCTCAACGGCTATAGATGGCGACCATCTGGGCTGCCTTCTCATAGGAGAAGGCGAGTGTTTGTAGCCCGAATAGCGGCATAGTTGATCGGAGGATCGTTGAAATCCTAGTGACCTACTATTATATCACTAATTGATTTTTAATTTGGACTTCAATGCACCAAAATAATATGTTGGTGGATTTAATTGCACATGTTATAATTTTAGGAACCTAATTGACTTTTCGAGTAAAGTTTAGAGTTATATTTAACATTTTTTCCTAAAATAATAGATATTAGAGTTTGAGTAAGATGTGTATAAATTTAACAAATCATTATTGTGTGAACCATGGTCCACACAAGTTGTGTGAACCATATTTTGTATACTGTAAAATAATGTACATTTAGTACAAAAATAATATACATTCAATACAAAAATAATGTACATTATATTCAGGGGATGTACATTATTTTTGTACTGAGTGTACATTATATTGTATAATGTACATTCAGTAAAAAAATAATGTACATTTAGTAAATTTAAATGTATTTTTTGCTATGATCCACACAAGTGACATAACACTGTGTATTAAAGGATATTTGTGGGCCAAATTTTTATTCATCATCGATATGGCAATAAAGCTTTTTTTTTTTTTTTTTTAATTTATTCCGTTGTTTACCTCATTAAAAATGAAGCTCTTTTAAAAATGGAATTTGTTTATTAATTAATAAAATAGAAATCATATAGTGAAACACCGTATGGTTAAATTATTTATGTATTTACATACTGCTTAGTTAGCTTGTTCTCATTGGGCAATCGTTATGTTGTGAGCACGTGCCCACCTTGCAAGGTGTGCACGGTTCCATGCCCATAATTTATATATTGTAGATTCATAATTTCTATACAGTAGATTCACAATTTCTATACTGCAGATTCATAATATCTGTACTGTAACATAATTTCTGTACTATAAATTCATAATTTCTAAACTGTATAGTTATCAAATTATGAACATATAGTTCTCTGATTTGTGAAAACAGAGTTCAACAATTGAAATCTAAAGTATAAATTTTATGAATCTACAGTATAGAAATTATGGATCTACAGTATAGAAATTATGAATATGGAACCGTGCCCACCTTGCAAGGTGGACACGTGCTCACGGCATAATTTGCCCTCATTGGGTCTCCCCTTCCAAATAAATAAATATTCTTTTTATTCATTTTTTGTGACGAGAGAAATTCAGTCACTATTCGTAGGTGCACTGGATAAGCTCTTCCTTATAACCCTAGCCGGTAAAGGAGCACAAGGAAATATGGTGAATTTTTATTTTTTTTATTCATATAACACATTAAGACTATCCAAATTTAAGACACCAATATCCTAACCAAATATGTACACGAATATATCTTAAATTCACTTCAAATTTCTTGTTTTGGTTCAAATAATCCAAATAAGGTGACATGTTCATAATACTAGATTTACAACCATATATTATTCAATAAAAATTATTTTATTGCCTTAATATGAACACAATTAATGATAACTTTGACTAATTGATTAAACTTGACTACCAGGACTATGTGGTCTAATGGTATCCGAGTTGGACTTCCAATTGGAAGATTATGAGTTCAAGCCTCAGTGGAGGCGTTATTGGTTCTTTGTGTTTCAGTAGGTTGAGAAAGTATATGAACAGATACTACAATGTAATAGAACCAGTAGCTTTCAAAGAAAAAAAAGATTAAACTTGACTAAAAATAAAAATCCATTGCTAAACCTAAGGAACAATCAAATATTGGGTGCTGCAGTTTCGTACAAGTTAATACATATGTTTCTGTTACCAATGTTAAAACAAGATGACATGAGTATAAAGCATAATAAATACTCCGTAAATACCATCAAACTACCATATATACTAAGGAAAATATAACGTTGTTTTCGTTTTGACAACAATTTACATGCATGTACCTACTACGATTCAAATGTACAATTTATCTGATAAATGGAGTGTATGCCAGGAGTAGGGAAATAGCTACATAGCTCCATACAAACGTGGTGGAGGGACTGTTGCTCGATGGATTCCCGCGTGGAATAGGAAGCGGCCGTGCCCCGGTGGCTCCTCCGGTAGTTCCACCGTTGCTTCCGCTATTTCCACTACCGGGATCTCCGTCATCACCACCACCACCATCTCCACCATTTCGGCCGCCTCTATTATTATTTGTACCGCCACCTGTTCTAGTTCCACCACCCTTTGCACCACCTCCGCCGCTCGCTCCACCTCCCTTTGCTCCACCACCACCGCTACTGACGCCGCCGCCACCGCCCCGGGCTCCTCCTCCTCCTATGCTGCCGCCACCACCCCGGGCTCCTCCTCCTCCACCTCCTACACTACCACCGCCAGCCGGAGGAGCAACCACAGACGTTACAAGAATGCATATTAAAGAGAGCATAAGAATTGCCTTCACAACTTGCTGCATTTTCTCATATACTTGAACATGTATGTTCTTCTCCTTCTTATAATGGCAATCCACATAATGCTTGTCCAAGTCAAACACGAAAACGTGAAACTTCTTAGAACAATCGATGTTGTTATCTTGTTGACGGAATGGAATTAATTCAAGGGCGTTTGTTTGAAAAGTTGGAATTAAAAAAATTCTTACTTATTAATCATTAGAATGAATTTTAATAAAAATAATTTCATTATTTAGATGTAGATAATATTTGAAATTAATGTGTGTGTGGGGACGCGCCTATTATTTAAAAACGATGATAAACACCCTTATATATAATTATTATTCTTGATGTATATCATTTTATTATTTAGATATATGAATTCTTTATTAATTAGTTAAGATGGAGCCACCCAATCCAGGAAAAAAGACTATAATGTGACAAAGGGCTGGTCCATTTCCGTAAATAGGACACTTTTTTTTTTGGACTAAAATGTGAAAAAAAACATTTGGGACATGCGTTTTTGGCATGTCCCAGGTTTATTTTTTTATTTTTTTTATACTTTACCAAAGACGCATCTGGGAATTGCGTCTTTGGTATTGTATACGGCTGTCGCATTTACGAAATGCGATCGCCGTATATCAATAGCATACGTTAAAACGCATGTACGAGATGCGTTTGGAGTATTTACGTCCAACGCATCTCGTACATGCGTTTTAATCACCAGTCAGCCGCCGATTATATCGAATATATGCGTACATACATCCAACGCATCTCGTATTATACGTGTTGAGCGTCTGACAGTTGGACTGCGCACCAAAAACGCAACTCTGAGTTGCGTTTTGACCGCCTGACAGTTGGTTGGCCCATAACACGTATATTCACAATTATTAAACTTTATATTCACAATTACGGAACTCTATGTTCATAATTACAGAACTATGTATTCATAAATATAAAGCTATATATTCATAATTTTTGAACTTCATATTCACAATTATTGAATCTTTATATTTATAACTACAGAATTATATGTTCATAATTATGTTCACAACTCTATGTTCATAATTATAGAACTATATGTTCAAAACTTTTGAACTATATATTCATAATTATGAATAGTTTTGGAACAATGTCCACCTTACAAGGCGGACACGGTTCCACAACATAATTTGCCATTTGATTCGCAAGTGGCCTTGCCAAGAATATGATTTCTTCTTCTTGAACATACACAATCACATATTGTCTAACAGGCTTCATATTTCTTATTCTTTTTTTTGTATCCCAGATTCATTTTTCTAAAATTAATGAATTTTTTTCTTATTGATCCAGACTTTTGATTTGAATTTGTTTAAAGGGTTCTGACAATGTTTATATGTGAACTATCCATATTTAAGAAATGTTTGCTCTTTGGTTAATGGTGATTCCTTGTGGACTGACGGCTCACGGCTCTTGATCATTTAGAATTGATGATGTTTGCAAGTTGGTGGAGAAATTTTACCCTCAAGACTTTATAATATAATGATGTATTTTGGACTATGTTAAATGAATATTAATGTATTTAATTATTCTCTTTCAAATTGTGAATGGCCCCCCGCACCAACAAATCCTGGCTCCGTCCCTGAGTGCAACATCTGGTATATAACTGGGTTGTCTATGAAAACCAAGACAATGATTTTATAAAATAGGTTAGGATGCCTCTAGGAAAAATGGAACCCAAAACTTTTAACATAATAAACTAAGTTAAACCCACCAAGCCACACCAACACTTATGTATTTAAGTGCAACATCAAATATATAACAAGTTTGGTTCTATGTTGTCTCTGAGAACCAAGACAATGATTGTATAAAGTAGAACCAAGCTAAACCCACCAAGCCACACTAACACTTATGTATTTAGGCTAAACCCACAAAGTCACACCAACTCTTGTTTACTAAAGTGTTTCACATTATCTTTTACCTATAATTTGGACCTTCATTGTTTTTGTTACGAGATGACAATAGATGTTTACAAGATCTAGAACAAAAATAAAAATGTAATTAATTTTTTTTTTGTCCAAATATAATGCATAAAAATTTAACAAAGAAAGAATACAATTCAAAAGTTAATTTAATAGTTCTATTTTCATTTATATTTAAATATAAAATTATTCACCAAAATTTCATTGTCAATTTATTAAAGTTTTATTTTCAATTACAATTAAGACCAATCTATAAATTCAAATAATAATAATAATTATCATGTTGGTAATCGACCCTTCCGACATGCATGGGACAGGTGGAGAATGGATATGAAAGCAATCATTATTGCATGGACCATGGTCCACACAATTGTGTGGACCATAAATAAAAAGTACATTTTTAATATACTAAGGGTACATTATTTATGTACGTAAGGTACATTTTTTGAAAGTACATTTTTAATATACTAAGGGTACATTATTTTACATAATGTACCTTCAGTACAAAAATAATGTACCTTTAGTACAAAAATAATGTACTTTTAATATATTAAAAATGTACCTGATATTCATGGTCCACACAATTGTGTGGACCATGGTCCATGCAATAATTTGCCATATGAAAGAGTAGTTGATGTCGTACAGTTATCTATAACTCATTTCTTTTGCCGTGATCTTTGTAATAATTGGGCCGCCAGCTGTCTGGGTAATAAATCTCTGGGTAATAAACGGCAAATTATGTTGTGTAACCGTGTGCACCATAATGTTCTATGTTCATAATTACCGAACTATATATTCATAATTTTTTTGAAATTCATATTCATAATGAATGAATTCTATATATTCACAATTACAGAACTCTATGTTCATAATTTTCGATGTTCATATTTCTAATTGTTGAACTCTGTATTCACAAATCACAGAACTATATGTTCATAATTTGATAACCATGAATATACTTATTTAATTTGGAAAAAATGAAGGCTTATTATAAAATTAAAATAAAATTTCGTTATTTTCCTTATTACGGAGTATATTAATACATAGTATATAGTATATTGTATATGTTATGTTATTTCCCTCTTTGCAAAATAAAAACAATTCATTCAATTCTTTCCCTCTTTGCAAGTTTTAACTTAGTGCGAATTTTTCCCTCTTTGCAACATTTGCCTTCAACAATTCGACCGTCGAATTTCTCTCCATTGCAAATTTTCTCCTTCGACAATAACACCGACTAACACCGTCGTTACCAGTGCTCTCACCGCCTCCAACCACTACAAGAAAAACAATTTTTAGTGACAAAAAATTAGTGACGGGTAAAAATATCCATCACTAAATGTATTATTTGCCTAACTTTTATAAGGATTAAAAATTACTCTACTTAAAAATTTATGAGTTAGTGACGAAATTTACATTTTATAATTATTTTAAAAATTTACTCTTGCTATTAGTACAAAAGCTATTGTTACTCTCGCTATTGATATTTGAAAATTATTTTATTACAATCTAATTTGCACCAAAATTTTGTATTTGGCGGCTTGGCGCCCTCTTTAAGTCTTGTACATAAAATTCCCCAAATCCCCCAAAATTCCCCAATTCTGAAAATCCCCTCCACCTTCGTCCGTCTGAACACAGCCAAGCCCTCCGTCCTCCATCCGTCCGTCCTCCGTCCATCGCGGCTCCACCGTCCACTGCCAACCGCGCGCCTCTCTGGACGACTGGATTCCACCCTCGGCGAGTCGGCGAACTCCGGTCACTCCCTCACGCCCTCCGGTTTCTCCATAGTCCGTCCTCCAACGCCAACTCGCCAACGCCTTCTGGGCTTCCGCCTTCCGGCCTTCACTCCTCAGGTCAGTCCTCTCACCGACTCACGGTCCTCACTCCTCAACCGGCGGTGCAACCCCTCAGCCAGGTATTTATTTTTTTTTTCTCTGTTAATATTTTGTTAAATGTTTAATTAAATAAGTAAATTTTTATGTGTTATTGTTAATTTTGAGTGTTGAGTGTGGTGTTGCATTGTTTTAAATCCCTCTACCAGTGTTATTGTTTACGCCATTGAAGATTTAGTTCGTTAGCATTAAGGAGACATTCACTTCTGTCCCTTCATCCCACCACCTCAGGTGTTTTCAAATATTTTACCTTCCTATTTCTCTGATTTTTTTTGAAGGGAATAAGGCAAGAAATTCTTTAATGCAGCTTTACCTTACTACTTTTCCTATTCTGTCATTGGTTTCATGTTGCTTCTGGTTTGATATCTGTTGCAGGTAGCCAAGACTTTTGAGTTTAGTTTGCAAATATGTTCTCAATACCATCAAGATCTTGCAAATATGTTCTCAATACACTTATGCAGGCAATTTCCTTTTACCATTCACTAACCTTCTCTTGACTTTATAGAAATATTTTAGGTTCGGAAGGCACGAACTGGGTGGGACAGATTTTTGTTTTGGAACAATCTGTGTATCTAAACTGTTTTCCTTTTATATCTTCATGCAGACTTTTCAAAATAAAAATCTTGCTCATACTGCCAAGGAGAGCACTGTTCCTATACTTATTACTGAGCTTTTGCTCTGGCTTCTAGATGAAAGGGTTCCACGAATGGATGATGGTAGTCAGCTTCTGAAAGCCTTGAATGTTCTGATGCTTAAGATTTTGGTGAGTCTGCTTTTGGAAATTTAGTGATTTTATTCTTGTGTCTTAACTATAATTGGTTGGTCATATTCTGCATGTTCTATAATGCTGATCGAACAACATCATTCGGTGTGCTCATCAATCTTTTACGGCCTTTGAACCCATCAAGGTGGCCATCTCCAACAGCAAATGAGTCCCTAGCTGTTAGAAATCAAAAGTTCTCCGTTGGTTGTGAAATGTCTTATCAAACTTACCAAGGTGATCCTCTTGTAATTGTTATCAGTGGTGACTTGTGATTGTCATCTATTTGGAATATACTCTTAGGAACGTATTGGGTTAGAAGAAATCTTTTAAAGCATTACACATTCATTCAATATTGCATTTATTATATGCATATACATGTATATATTATCACATATTTGTGTAATTTTTTTGGTACTATTCTTAATAGGTAATTTGTGTAGCTCTGTGTTTCAAGTGAACTGTGTGTAGAGTTTTAGTAAGGATTAAAAGCTCTAATGGGTAGTTATTCTTTTTTTTTTTTTTTATGGCTATCTGTTAATTAGTATATATTTATAAACCTTTTTTGTGGGAAATCTCCAATTTGCTTCATTATAATATTTAGCAACTAAGCAAAAAAACTAATTTTTTTTCCCCCTAAAATTTTCCCAAGTTTTGCCTCAGATGGGAATTGCTTTGTTCTTGTCATTGTATGATGTTGATCAATTTTTCTTGTATTTAGTTTAAGGCTCATCATCTATGTTACTTAATGAACTGACTTGTAGTATTGTTAGAATTAGTATGAGAAACTTTCTTGGTAGTTGTGTTTGATACCCCAATGGTAAGAACCACCTTGGATTGCCGGAACATCTCTCTTTAGTTTTCTCAAGTGAGACTAGACAATCGAGGAGTATTGCCTACCAAGTGTAAGGTGGCAATCTTCACGTGATTCTTTCCCTTGGGAAGGTATCAACCATATAAGTATTAGGAATAGTAATATACATTTTATGTATTTGAGGTTTACAATTCTCTGAATCATTTTCATATGTTATAGGTTCTCCAAAGCACCATTTATGAGGTTGACCTACACCGAATTCTTCAAAGCATTCACATATACCTACAAGATCTTGGTATGGAAGAAATCAGGAGGAGGTATGTATAGACATAGTAAATAGATTGCATGATTATTCTTGTTTGTCTGGAATTTTGGTATATCTTGCTGAATGCTTGGCTCTGCTTCATTAATTAAATATTTTCTTCGGGTTTTGGTTTGATGGATTACTTAGAGCTGGAGCTGATGACAAACCATTACGAATGGTAAAAACAGTTCCACACGAACTTTTTAAGCTTCGTGGTACTGCCATAAAGGGTATGCTATATGCATGCTAGCTATCACAAAACCCTATAACTTAGGGACGAAAAGTCTATTTTTTTCTTTTAGTTCATTCATTTCGATCATGCAGCATGCAGCTAATTTAATTATTTAATTTAATTTGCAGACAATGAAATTTACAAGTGCAAATGTGAGAGTAGTGATGATACTCTCCTCTACCTTTACCATAGAGAGGACATGTCAGAACTGCTACTCACTGCAAACAAGTTTGAGGTTGATGATGATGCAATACATCAACAAGTTGACCAACAAATCAATGCTCACTCCTGCTTGCAAACCATAAGAACATGCCGGACATTGATGATAAAGATTCTGCTCAAGCACTGGTAATACATTTCATTTCTATTTTGTGTTTAAATTTATTCAGATTTGAATGTTTCAAAGTGGAAATATGATGCATTTGATGCTCCAGACTTCGATGATAAAAATTCTGTTCAAGCACTGGTATTACATTCCATTTTTACTCTCTCTTCCTTGTTTCTTGCTGTTATTTAATTGCAGAATGGTTCTAGGTTTTTAATGCTTTGTTAGCTTGGGTTTAAGCCTCTCTCTTTTTCACTTGATTTGGACAGTTATTGATGATAAATTTGATTTTTATTTTTTATTTTTTAGAATAAGTTTGTTGCTCTGAAATTTGGGTGTAGAATGCGTGTGAAAGCTCGAAATTTTGGGCATTTTAGTGCTTGATGTTTTGTAATTAATAAGAGATTTCTTTGTCGTTTGTGTTTAAGTTTCATGCATTATATTCTCATGAGATTTTATCTGAATTGTTTATCAAATTTGGGTGTCTAGTAATCTCTCAAAGACTTGAAGGCTAAGACAAGAACCTGAATCATGTGTATCTGATTTGTTAACATTTTTTTTTGGGAGTGCATTTGTATTGCTTTTTCAAGTGTCTGTCTTTACTTGTTGGCTACACTTGTTATGATTCTCTTTAGGGAACTCATTATCTTGTTATGAACAGCTTGAGTATGAATGTGGTGAGAGTAAGAGGGCAGTTTCATTTCATTGCAAATTATTTATATCTATACTAATTTATTTTCTTACTTTTTACATGTAGTTTCAACAAGTTGATTATGACAAAGCGGTTATTGATCTGGTGTGATCTGAATGAGCCGATATTCTATCAAGTCATATAGAGTAGGTATGATTTGGTCATTCGAACGCTGTGATCATTTGGACTTGAATTGGTTCGGGGAATTGTTTTTTGTGTAGTAGTATTATAACTTGGATGATAATTAGAATTGGTCATGGAAGTCTTTTGACTTGTTATTTTGAACCTTATTAGCTTGTGCACAATTATGTAACTACACTTTGCAACATATGGTGAATGGATAAATTAGTTTTTTTTATACGATTATAATTTAAACAGGTGAAAAACGGTTAAAAACCGTTGTCTATTTTACAATAGACAACAATTAGAAACCGTTGACTTTTCTACAAAAGAAAACAGTTTATGGGTGTGACAAAAGCGATTTCAACAACACACAATAGACAACGGTTTATAACTGTTGTCTTTTAAAGAAAAGACAACAGTTATTAAAAGACAACAGTTAAAAACCGTTGTCTATGTACGTGACTTTTAACAACACTGGTTTCAACAACGTTTAATAGACAACGGTTAAAAAACCGTTGTCGTTGGTAGAAAAGACAACGGTTATTAACCGTTGTCTATTGCGTGACTTTTAACAACACCGGTTTCAACAACACTTAATAGACAACGGTTAAAAAACCGTTGTCGTTGGTAGAAAAGACAACGGTTAATAACCGTTGTCTATTGCGTGACTTTTAACAACACCGGTTTCAACAACACTTAATAGACAACGGTTAAAAAACCGTTGTCGTTGGTAGAAAAGACAACGGTTAATAACCGTTGTCTATTGCGTGACTTTTAACAACACCGGTTTCAACAACACTTAATAGACAACGGTTAAAAAATCGTTGTCGTTGGTAGAAAAGACAACGGTTAATAACTGTTGTCTATTGCGTGACTTTTAACAACACCGGTTTCAACAACACTTAATAGACAACGGTTAAAAAACCGTTGTCGTTTCTAGAAACGACAACGGTTATTAACCGTTGTCTATGTGCGTGACTTTTAACAACACCGGTTTCAACAACACTTAATAGACAACGGTTAAAAAACCGTTGTCGTTTCTAGAAACGACAACGGTTATTAACCGTTGTCTATGTGCGTGACTTTTAACAACACCGGTTTCAACAACACTTAATAGACAACGGTTAAAAAACCGTTGTCGTTTCTAGAAAAGACAACGGTTATTAACCGTTGTCTATGTGCGTGACTTACAACAACACCGGCTTCAACAACACTTAATAGACAACGGTTAAAAAACCATTGTTGTTTCTAGAAAAGACAACGGTTAAAAAACCGTTGTCTATGCGCGGGACTTACAGCAATACCGGCTTCAACAACAGAAACTATATCCCTACGACAACGGTTAATAACCGTTGTCTATGTGCATTTTTCTTGTAGTGATGATTGATCTCAATATGGAGTTCTCCTCCTCATCCTACCTGAGAACTGCGAATTGAAATCGATTTTAGGATTTAAATCCATTTATTCATGCTTAAATTGAGATCGTAATTTAAAAAGGACGAAAATACCCTTAATTATTTCATATTTCGGCATGTCTTAAACGGAGGGGTGACAAGCGTGATGAATTTTGGCACTAAAGAAATAGTTGTGGATGAAAATTGGTACTAAAACAATAGTCGTGCATGAAAATTGGTAACAATAATTAAACATGTGGATCCAAACTGTCATTTTACTAATATTCGTGAGACCAAAATTGGTATTTTGCTCAAATATTGTCTAAGGAAAGGAAGAGCCTGTGAACAATTATGCTCTATTTACAGAGACAAATAATATATTAAAGTTCTCATTCAACTATGCTCCCAATTGTAACTTCTGTTGGTTAGTCAATTAGAACCTGTCTATCAATATATAAACAGCATTGACCTTGCTAGCTTAGCTTATAGTTTCACCTTCAACATCACATTATCAACACTGCCATCATATCACACTGAGCTGCAACTGCAATTGAATTCCTATCATCGCTTTCGTTCTGAGGAAGTTGAAACGATTGGTTTAAAGATGCTGATTGTCTCAAGTCAGCAGGGGGGATGAAACAGTCTAATGATAAGCCTGGAATGTTGAAGCCCACCTCTTCAATTGTCCAAGCTTCTTCCATGCTGGTCTTCGTATGGCTCACCGCCGTGTCCCCAAACCGGAAGAGAGTCACAGTAGACCGACCAGAGTGGGCAATCATGATTCCTTCAACCGGACGGTAATCGTCCAGGAAAGAGCTTATGGTTGTTTCCCAATACACTGGATCTTCCCCATTCGATTCGATGCGGGTGAGCTGAGAATCTTGGATATGTACGAGGAGCCCAGACTTCTGGCTGAAGTATCCGAAAACGACGTGTCTTATGATCTCTGCAGATGATAATCCTTCAGTCCTGGCCTTCAATGTCTGAGGATCAGAAGAGAGCTTGAGGATGAAACAGTCGTCGCCATTGATGTTCTTCTCTCCTATGGTTCTAGCATTGGCAAACATAGTAGCGGTTGTTTTTGGATCCAGACCCTGAAGGGCTCGTCGCAGTGGCCTAACGGGTCCTTTTGCCGGGAGAGCACCCAGCCATGGAGTTTGCCGCCACATAATCTTGCCATTACAGCCTGCATGAATCTGGGTTCCTCCAATCGCAAGCTCCATGAACCACATGTCTGGGTTCATTTGCCAGATC
Organism: Ipomoea nil; assembly: GCF_001879475.1. Lineage (NCBI taxonomy): Eukaryota > Viridiplantae > Streptophyta > Magnoliopsida > Solanales > Convolvulaceae > Ipomoea > Ipomoea nil. The sequence goes on from NW_017617301.1 coordinate 890,941, forward strand.
ACAAACCCACCATTTCTACTCTTCTTCACTGTTTTCGTAGTAGGAGTTTGGATCTCATAACACAACATCTTAAGCTTTCCCCTGGCGTAACTAGCGTTCTTGACTGAATAATTCTGGAGTTTTTTCTGCCCTCCGGAAGCCGCAATATACTGCTGCAGAATGTACTGGGCAGACGAGGTTTTGATAATGTCGTTTAGGGTGAGAAGAGGGAGAGGGTCGGAGGTGCTAACGTGCACCGGCGCGAGAGGGGCGCCCATTAGCAGCCGGAGATCGAGGTCGGAGACGGAGGGAGTTCGCGTGAGTTGTCCCTTCACCCACCGGCAGATTCCTGACCCGACCCGCTTCGGTTGCTCCCCGTCCGTATCCGGACCCTCCATCAGCGGCGTCAGGGTGGATCTAGAGACGAAATGGCTGCTGCTATTGATGATACTCCTCCTCCTCCTCCTCCTCGCCGGAGAAAATCCCCGAAACACGTCTTCCTTCAACGCCGAGAAGAACCCCTGCTTGCGCTCCATTTCTTATATGTATGTATACACGTTACAAATATCCTAACCAATTCAAGCTCAATACGCAATGCACTCTCGGAGCGGGAAACAATAACAATGTATTTGAGGAGTTGTCATGGAAAAACTTCCATCCACAGAATCAAAGCTAAAAATCAAAGCAAAAAAAAAAAAAAAAAAAAGGAAGGACTAAAATATGGTGAGGATCGGAAAAGAAAATATTTACAAAAATATAGAATATATATATTTGTAAAGAGAATCCAGATTCCATATGATAATGGTTAAATTTCTAAGTTATTTAGGAATCTTTAATTCAGAATTTTTGATAAAGTTATTACTTCTATGGGGGATGGTGATAGAATAATTGGACAAGTACAGACTCGCGCATGCTCCAAGAAAGCCAACGGTCACATAACGAAAACATTTACTTGACATTGACTTATTCAAGGCAGGACAGAATGTAGAGTTGCTAAATTGGCTCCTCATTACTAAGGGAGCGTTAAGTAACCAGAAGAACTCTAGAGACTTTAGGATAAATAGAAGACTTTTCATTCAGAAAAGGACACTCTCAAAGTTTTGTACTCGTCACACTCTAGCAATACGATTACTTTACTTAATTATTATTTTCTAAATTATATTCCGGTAACATATTTATCGTAAAAATGTAATTCTAAATTTTAATGCATCACATGATGTCAGCAGGACAGCAAGGTTTTAGTTTTGGAAGTGCAAATCCCAGTAGAAATATCCCTAGCAAGATCAACTTTCAGCAATCCGTACAGCTTGGAAACAAAGATATGGGTATTCTTGGAAGGATATGATACCACTGCCATTAGGAAACAAATATATGGATATTCTTGGAAGGATATGATACCAATACCGGCCATTATGACTTGATCAAGTGCAAAATAATGAATTAGGAGCTACTCACCGTCACCCAATAATAGTTTAATATCTATTAAATTATACCCGCATGAGTAGCTTAACTGATCATAGAGGTGAAAGTTTGAAAGAATGACAAGGGATTGAGTCTTACCAGCGGCCATGGTTGCAGTAGGCGCTAGTCGGGCACCCAAACAGCGCCTAGCGCCTAGGCGGAATCTAGGCGGCGCTAGGTGGGCGCAAAAAAAAAACAGCAATAGACTTGCAATTTGACAATTTTAATGAGGTTGTTTTCAACTTTTAATCAAATAACACATCCAAATAAATGAATCAATGATAATTCATAAGTCATAACATCAAAACAATGATTTAAAAAAAAAACATTAAAACAATATTAAAAATTAAAAATACTCAAATACTTCAATCATCCAAAGATTCAAAGTATCAAACTAGTCTACGAGTGTATATATGTCATATTATATATAAGTATGCACGCGCGCGCACTCACACACACATATATATAATAAAAAAAATAGGCCGAGCCGATCAGGTTAACTCGACCGAAATGGACGAGTTAACTCGACTAACTTAGATGCTAGGCGGCCAAATCGGCCGAATTAGGCGCTAGGCGGACGCCTAGGCGGCCGATAACCTAGGCGGGCGCCTAGGAGGGAAATCGTCACGGTCTAGAGGGGCCTAGCGCCTAGGCGGGCGCCTAGACCGATTTTTACAACCCTGCCAGCGGCAGTGTGGAAGCAACCTCTCAAAGTGTGAGGGGGCTCATTGTGCGCAGTGAGCAAATGTCTAGCCTCTATGGTTCAGGTTCAGTTGAGTCACCATGATTTACATCCTCCTAAATGCCCTGTCGGGCCGGGATATGGGGGTCCGGGCCCTTAGGGTTGAGGTTCAACCTTTGGAAGAATATCTATTAAATTATAGTATAAGAGTTATATCAACTACTATATAGTGTGATGATATATTATTTGTTACTATTTTAATTGGGTGGTCACAAGATCGAAATATTTTGGTGTAATCATGTGCATTGATAGTTGCTTGTACATTTTAATTTCGTCATTGTACAATGATAAGATATTTTTAAATTTATCATATTTTCTTTTTAGCTTTTTCCTTTATGTACAAATTTGGCAGAAGGGTCAAATAGGCTCATGTGCTAACACTGATTGTTCATTTAGCACCATGAACTAAAATATGGTCCATCTAGGCCATTATCAATCGTTATGCTGTGAGCATGTGCCCACCTTGCATGGTGCGCACGAATCTATATCCATAATTTTTATACTGTAGATCCATAATTTCTAGACTCTCGGTGAGTTAAAATTTATACTTTAGATTCATAATTTCTAAAACCGTAGGATCCATAATTTAAATACAGTAGACCCATAATTTCTATACAGTATATTCATAATTTCTATACAGTAGATCCATAGTTTCTATACTGCACTGATTTGTGAAAACATGGTTCAACAATTGGAATCCGGAGAGTACGCGTCTAGAAATTATGGATCTACAGTATAGAAATTATGGATATAGATTCATGCGCACCATGTGCATGGTGGGCCCGTGCTCACAATATAATTTGCCGGCCATTATACTCCTAATTATTGTTCATTTAACAATTTTAGCTTATTTCTAACAAGTAACCCATCTAATTTGCTGACATGAAAATCTAATTTGCTGACATGAAAAAATAAAATAAAAACAAAATGCTGACATGTTATTTAATTATATGGATGTTTTGGATTATTTCTACCCTATAATTACCAAACCAACATGGTGTTTTAATCCTTAGGATTTTAGGAACCAAATCTGATTAGATCAATACCACCACAACTAGAAAATAAAACAATAAAGCTTAAATTATATCATATATGGCATTGTGCCATAGTCCCCAGCTAGAAACCATACATTAAGGCTTGTAAGATGATCAGTAAACTGAAGAATCAGATAATTTATATTTGTCTGGGTTAAATTTGACAAATGTCTATGTTACTGTCAAACAACAATATCTACACTGCTATCCTGAATAACCAAACTTTTATGCAAAATCAGTTCGTCATTTTAGCACTAAATATGCAAAATTTTCAAGTTATGCAACAACACATAACATATGATTATGGTACAAAACACACGTAACTACAAATTAAGCCAACAAATAAATAGATTGTTCATTCTATTTAATAAGCCAATAAGATTGGTCAATCTGATTACAAAAGGATTGCCAAAATGTTCCTTACTCATCATTACAAAATGCACTACAGAATTGCCAAAAAATAGCATTATAAGTGACAACATTAAAATGTTCCCTACATAGCAATTCATGGATCCACAGTAGAAAGAGTTGCAGTAGATTGGTTAGATCGAAGTGACAGTAGGACAATATTTTTTGTTATGACCCTTTTTCTTACAAATGCTACAAGTCATTTCCCTTCCTTTTCTAGACAAGTATTTTCCTTTTTTAGAATTTTTTGGCTCATTTTCTTCACGGTTTCTTTTTTTCTTTGACCTTCCGGTCATCTTCTTTGGAAGAGGTGCACGGATTTCTTCAATTTGAACTCTTGGCCAAAATGCTTCACCATTCAGTGGGAGGAGTGCATGTGCATATGTTTTCGTGTACATTTACCATGAGAAGAAGTAATGAATGTAGGTTTGAGGTTGTCTACCTTTGTCAAAGATGGCACAAATCAGGGACGGAGTCAGAAATTCGATTGAGGGGGGGGGGGGGGGGTCGAAGTAGGACAAATTCAGAAATTTTTTCTAGTAAAAGCGAAACATTAAAACAAAAGATATAATTTAAAAAAAAATAAATAAATTACCTAAGAATTTTTTTTTATAACCATTACTTAAGAAATATAATTGTAATTTAATAAAATAATTTGAATAGAAAACATATTATAAATTATACATATCACTATTAATATAAAAGAATGTTATATATATATATATATATATATATATATATATATATATATATATGTGTGTGTGTGTGTGTGTGTGTGTGTGTGTGTGTGTGTGTGTGTGTTAAATATTTAAAAAGTAAATGTGTTAAAGCCATAGGAGAAGGACAAAATATGCTAATGCAAGATTTCGAACCCAAAACCTTTCCTATTACCACAAATATACTCTACCAACTAATCTAACTCCTTACCTATTGACATTTACTAGTTTGTTTATACTAATACTAAAACATATATTATATATACATATATACATATCTACTATACAAATAAGAGCCCAAGAGAGTTAGGTCTATAATGGGTAGAAAAAATGGCGGTCACAGATTTTAATCAAATGAATGGTTCAGATTGATTAAAAGATTGATTAGATTTAAATTTTACACTAAAATTTCCTAAAATACCCACACACCATTACTAATTCCGTTAAAATTTTAAGAATTGCCGTTAGTTCACCGTTAACTTACTCATTGATTTCATAAAAAAAAGTCTTAGGTTCGAACCTCATCCCAATCAAAGTTGGTATAATTAGTACTCTATTTTACTCTTATTAAATTATATAAATAATAATTTAGTAGTTTTTTTTTGAATGCTACTAGCTCTATTACATTGTAATAATTTAGTAGTTATAACAAAAAATAATACATATGCATTTCTTTAATTTAAAATTATGTGTCCACAATGCCTTTATTAAAAAAAAAATATTTATTATCAATAAATTTTTTTTTTTGAAAAGTTATTATCAATAAATTAAATAAGAGAAATAATTTTATTAGTTATATTGTCTTTATTTTTCTTCAATATACAAATTCTTTATATTCAAATTTATTAATTGATTATATTCGCTACATTCTCCTTACAATGTCTTTATTCAGTGAAAAAATTTATTATTAATTATCAATAAATTAATTAAAAGAAATATTTTCATTAGTTATATTGTCTTTATTTTTCTCAAATGTAAAAATTTTAACATTCAAATTCATCAATTGATTATATTCACTACATTATCTATTATCCTTTTTGTGCACTATTTTTCTAATTAAATATCAAAGTTATAATACAAAATAATGCTATATATTTATTTACCAAGTATTTTATTAATACCATGAAAAAATTAAAAAAATATAATTAATAAAGCCAACCATATTAACTACTTGAGAGATTTTGTGACAAAGAAAGTATTCAAATCACACAACAAATTGAAGTGAGAACTACCTCGCAATGTCCTTGTTTGACAATCAGCAGTTAGCGGTTAGCGTTAGCGGATTATACTAGCGGATTTGACCAGCGAATTTATTTAATTATTAACATTGGGTAGAAAAAATGACCGCCAAATTATTAAATCAAATGAATGATTCATATTGTTCAGGTTTTAATTTTTTTCTTTTAAGATTTTATAATTTATCCTTAATTATATGATTATCCATTTAACTTTTCTGTTAATTCACCGTTAGTCTAATTCTAATATTAAAGTCTAATATAGAATTATAACTACACCATTAATCTAATTCTAATATTAAAGTCTTAATAGAACTTAACCACAAATCCTAATGTCGGAATCTCCTCAAACAATATTAGTATATATTTAATATTTTATCCCTAATTTTTATTTGTTCTCCCTTATGTCCCGTATTTGGTTTCAACCATACCTATACAATTATTTTATTGACAATTATAATCAATCTTGACTATATTATCTTGCATTTGTAAACTTGGAATTACCTATTTAACCCGCACGGGCTTAGCTCAATGGTTTAGTGGGTAGTATTTGGGAGAAGAGACCAAGGTTTGAACCTCGGCGGCGGCAGTGCAGGAATTATGTCCAAAGTGGGCAGATTCCTTGTGCGTATCAGCATTTGGCCATGTCTGCTAAACCATTGAGTCACCGTGATTTACAACATCCCACAATGCTCTGTCGGGTCGGAGTGTGGGGGGCCCTTAGGGTTGGGGACTCAACCTTTGGGAGAAGAATTACCTATTTAAATACGCAAATTCAACCTTCAATTATCTATGCATGAACAATTTCAATATAATCCTGCCTTAATATACTTTAAAGTACTTATTTAAAAAAAAACATTGGGCATTATTCCAATCGCGCAATGCGCGTAAAAAACTAGTACATATTATATATGGGGTGGGGGTGGGCAGCTGACCCCCCTGCCCCCCCTCTGCCTCCGTCCCTGGCACAAATGGCATGTGCACATGGGATACCTGTCAGATTCCAATACCTACAAGAACATGTTTTATTTTCTAAACTCACCTTGAATTGATTTATTCTTCTTTATCTCAAATCCATCATCACCATTGAAATCAACCTCCCACCCTACACTTTCCAGAATATTTTCATTCAACTTCTTCATAATAAAATCACCATAATTTCCATTCCATTTCTCAGCAAAAGCTTTTTTCTTGGCAATTCTTTTCATAACAGAAACTCGGATGTCTTCAAGCATTGGAATGATCATCTTTAACCTTGCTGAAACCATTGTGTTGTTAAATGTTTCACATAAGTTGTTATCAATAATGTCACACTTCACAGATTCTTTGAAATAAGCCTTGCACCATTCTCATCTTCTTTCTCACCTTCAGCCTCATCATCATCATCATCTGCATCATCATTATCAACATCATCTCCATTTATATTCAAATCCTCATTCTCACCACCATATTCCTCATCAGGTTCTGCCCCAAACTCTGCAACATTCTCAGTTTGCTCTTCCTCCACTATCCCATGTTCAACATATATATCACACTTTTTTTAATGGGATAAAGCTAATTGAGCTAAGTGTAAACTGCTATGATCATCTTCAAAATTTCTTAAAGACTCTAACAGCATGTTTGGTTCACGGAATGAATTTTGAGGTAATAGGAATGTTATTCCATAAGGAATGGAATAGGCAAGGAATAGAATAGGAATTGTATTCTATTGTTTGGTTCGCGAAAGGAATAGACTTTAGGAATTATGTTACAGTGTTTGGTTGATTTAAGGAATAGAAATGAAATATGTTTTAAAAGAGTACAAAAATACCCTTATAAAAATATGTGATGGTGGCGATGGTGGTGGTGGTGGCGGCGGCGGTTGTGGCGATGGCAACGACGGTAGCGATGGTGTTGGTGGCGGCGGTGGTGATGAAATAGAAAATAAATTTAATTGAGGGGTAAAATAAGAAATAGAAACTTTAGGCTCTCAGGAATAGCTTAATACTAGAGGGCCCCCAGGAATCTCTATTCCCCTTGCAAGGGGAATAGGTCATTCCCGGGAACAATGTTCCTGGGAATAGAAGTGGTTACCAAACAGAGGAATAGACCTACTACTGGGAATGCTATGCCAATCTAGGCCTATTCCGTGAACCAAATAGCCCTAAGGGTTCATGTGGGAGTTTATAAGATAAGGATTTAATTGTTCCATATCTTTGCTCTGTAATGTATTTCAAAAGATGTGGATAACAAATAAAATTTGGATCTAGTTCTATTGTTTCTACTTCACCATTTATATAATGAAGCTTTGGATTTTGGATAAAGTTTCCACCATGGTGAATACTTAATTTCGCAAAGTCTGACATGCTGAAAAAAATAAAAAAATAAAAAGTAAGTGAATAATTAAATCAATATTGAACTACAGAATTGCCAAAAAAACATATAGTATGTAATGGATTTTTATTTTGAAATGATTAGAATCCACTTTTAGTATGTAAGTGCAGTATGTTTTTTGGTTTTGAAATCAATATGTAAGTGCAGTAATTATAAAATCAGTAGAATCCACATTCACGCTCTTCTTTACCCCCCCCCCCCCCCCCCCCCCCCCCCAAAAAAAAAAAAATCGCACATTCTATTTAGCGGGTCGTTATACCCTACACCACAGTGCGCGTAGCACTGTGCGCTGCGCGTCTCCCAAAACGACGTCGTTTTGGGAGGCACGGTAGGAAGTTGCTGTGATTATGTATATTTGTTTATACAATTATGTATATTTGTTCATACAATTATGTACATTTTTTTATACAATTATGTACATTCTTTTTATACAATTATGTACATTCGAATCAGGAAATTTTTGTGTATTATGTTAAGAGTTGATGTGTATTATGTTAAAAGTTTATGTTTATTGTGTATTATGTTAGATTATGTGTACTATCTTTTAAAAAAGAGTATGTATATTTTGTTATATAATTATGTACATTCATGTATAAAATTATGTGTATTCTAATATAACATTATGTACATTTTTGAACATGGGTTTTTTTTTTAAAGAAAAATTAACTGCCAAACACTGGGGCGGGAAATTAAAAAAAAAAAAAAAAAAAAAATTGAAACGACGTCGTTTTGCATCTGGGCGCACAATGCAACGCGCGCCGTGTTGCAGGATATAAATTGCCCTATTTAGCACTATCATTTGGGCCAATTTGGACTTGATTAACTTGATAATGGCAAATCATGGTCCACACAATGTTATGTAGAGCATAACAAAGAGTACATTTGTAATATATTAAATGTATATTATTTTTGTACTGAATGTACATTATACAATATAATGTACACTCAGAACAAAAATAATGTACATTTCCTTAATACAATGTACATTATTTTTGTACTGAATATACATTATTTTACAGTAGACAAAATATGATCCACACAACTTGTGTGAACCATGATCCACACAATAATAATTGCTTGATAATTATTTGGGCCAAAATTGTTTAGCAGTTCTAAAAGGTCATGGGAATTATCATTTAGATAAGGTCCTACTAATTTAACTACGCAAATTATGCTATGGAAACATGCTTATCATGCGCATGGTGAACACAGGGGTAGATCCATAATTTTTATGTTGTAGATTCATAATTTCTATGCTGTAGAAATTATGAATCTACAGTATAGAAATTATGAATATACAGTACGGTATAAAAATTATGAATCTACAGTACGGTATATAAATTATGAATTTACAATATAGAAATTATAGAGATCCATAATTTCTATGTTGTAGATCCATAATAATTATGAATCTACAGCTTAAAATTTATGGATCTATCATGTCTTCACCATGCGCATGGTGGACACGGTTCCACATCATAACTATTGATTTAACTAACTCCATAGTTAAATATCTCTCTCTAGAATTCTAGGGTTTTTTCTCTTCCACTAGGATTTCTAGGCTTCCGTCGCTCCTTCGACTTATACTCCGGTTGTTTTCCGGTTTTCCGACGTCAGAAGTTTCCGCATGGCGTCAACATCGAACTCCGGCGTGGCTGGGGTGATTTATCTCTGGAGGAGGAGGAGACGGCTTTCGAACCAATCTTGGATGCGGCTGAGGACGGTGGTGCTATAGATGTTGGCGAGGAAGCGTGGATGGTGGTAGGCCGATTTCTAGCCAAGAAGTTGATCAAACTCGAATTTATGAGTCAGGTTATGGCTTCGGTTTGGCAGCCTGTTAGTGGGATCCAAGTTATGGAGGTTAATCAAAGCTTGTTTTTGTTTGTGTGTTCACCATGTTACGGACATGGAGCGGGTTTTGGAGGAGGGTCCTTGGTCTTTTGATAATAGTCCGTTGGTCTGCAAGCAGGTTCCGGAAGGGGTGCTGCCAGTGAATGTCGTCCTTGACACCATAACCATGTGGGTTCAAATTCATGACCTACCATGGGGCCATACAACTGAACCTATCCTGGAGCAGATTGGGAATTTTCTTAGGAAGTTCATAAAAAGTGATGACAGATTTGTTGATGCACCTTGGAGAGCTTTCTATCGCATTCAGGTTTCACTCCCCATCACCAAACCGCTAAAACAGCGCATGAGGTTCATTAAACGAGACAAGTCGAGTTGTTGGGTATCTTTCCGCTACGAACGCCTCCATACTTACTTCTTTTTATGTGGTTTATTAGGCCATAATTATAAATTCTGTATTCGGGCAAGGGAGTCGGTCATGTCGGTGGAGGTAGGGGTGGGCACGGGTCGGGTTCGGGTTCGACCCGTGCTAATTAGGATCACCCGAGCATTTTCGGGTTCCATCGGTTATAGTCCGAAAACCGAACCGAATTTTTCGGATTTTTTTCGGGTTCGGGTGCTTCGGGTAAGGTTCGGGTCGGATCGGGTGCTACAAACCCGAAAATGTATCATTGTTCAAAAAAAATTGCAAAAATCAATTTTTGAGCAAAAAAAATTATGGAAGCAAACAGCAAACCAAAATTCTAAATCCAAATATCAAAAACAAAATAAAAAAACAAGCAGAACAATAATTACAATATGAAAACCCAAAAGTCAATTTGCTAATATACTTAATTACAACCACAAAAAAACAAAAACTAAATAGAACATAATAAAATATGATGAGGGAATGCTAAGTGTTCATTTTCTGGATTTAGTTTCATCCCATTCAAATAAGCAAATATTGATCTAGTGATGCTTGAGTGCTTGACCTTCACCAGTGGCATGCTATTCATTCTGCTAATTATGACCTACAACAAAACAACGTCAACAATAACATAATAATAATATAATAATAACAAATTCTGGAAAAAAAAATCTTAGTTAAATTAATGCAAAGAAAACATTCTCATAACACTTTTAAAAGTCTTAGAACTTTAATTTTCTGAAAAAAATAGCAGATTTTTTTTTAAAGCAAAATAGCAGATTAGCAGTACCTATCACTTACCAACTGCAAATAGGCAATTTTAGACGTCCAACAAGTTACAAAATTTCATTGTTAGCTACTTAGCTTCCCAAAAACATGCCCAAGACAAACAAAAAATCTATTAACAATTAACCATTAAATTTATAAATGTGCTAACAGTTAAAATGAAGATTAGAAAAATGTAAACTTTGAACTGTAGACACTTACCAAAAACACATTGTTACAGTGTTACCAACGGGATCACAAAAATACACAGTTTGTTAATATACTATTACATCTCCCAAGAGAATAGCATTGCAACAAAATCATAACCTCCAAAAAAAATCATTAGATATAATATATAGTTAAAAACAAAAAACAAAAATCTGGCAACTTGCATCCATATTACTTATCATCAATATTTAATTCCAAGTCCTTGGCAGCCACATCTATGACATAAAATACAAATAGATGCGTAAGAAATTAACTCACAAATAATGTATATGAAGTTAAGAAGAAATAAAATATATTATTACCTCTCTCTATGTTCTCAAGAATATTGCAATCTTCTTCAACAATAACTGATTTTTTGTCAACTCCAATCCAATCTTGGGCACAGACGAGTGCTTCCACCATTTTTGGTGTTAAGCTACTTCGGAAGTCATCTAGCACCCTTCCACCAGTGCTAAAGGTAGATTCAGATGCAACTGAAGAAATTGGGACAACTAGAACATCTCGTGCCATTTCAGCCAATATAGGAAATCTAGGTTGATTAACCTTCCACCAATGAAGAATATTAAAAGATTGTTCATCTTCTATATCTTCCCCCAAATATTTGTCTAATTCTGTTTTTTCAATTCTAGAACCAGATTGGCTTTTGAATATTTTAAATCTGCTCATTACAGATGCAACGCCTTGACTACCCAAATCACTAGTTTCAACAGTTTCAACGGAAGAAATTGAACCCAAATTTTCAGAACCAGATTTTAGAACATGAGATGACTGATGCCAACTTTTGTACTGATTAAACAGTTTGTAAGTTGCATCTTTGATCATGTCTTCCAACTTTTTTCCATCCTTTTCCCCATGCATTTCTCTTAACACAAATGTAAGGAACCCTAACTTCTTTGTTTGATCAAGAATTACTGCTATGAAAATCAGTTTGTTCATCTGTTCAGGTTGTCCCCAGTACTTTTCAAATTTTGTTATCATTCTTTCTGCCATCAAACTGAGTTCATTATCATCACAACATTTCCACTCTTTCAAGATATTATCAATTGCACTTATTTCAGGTAGAAATGTATTAGCAGTAACATATGAATACCCTGAAACCCTAACTGTCATTTCATAGAGGAATTTTAAAAACTTGACCATTTTTCTCACAACTTTCCAATCATTTTCAGTTAGTACATTAAATAATCCAGCTTTCAATTCCTTTTCAAACTGAGGATCTTGCCTCTCATACCTCTCAAAAGCCCTCTGAAATTTTTCTGCAACATCTAGCATCATGTAAGTGCTATTCCACCTAGTTGTCACATCTAAACAAAGAGCTCTTTTACATTCAATTTTCTCCCTCTCAGCACAGTCCTTAAACTTTTTCAGCCTAGCGGGGGATTGCCTAACATATCTAATTGCAGCTCTAACAGCATTCACAGACTTAGATATGTCTTTTAAACCCTCTTGAACTACTAAATTCAGTATGTGGGCAACACACCTCATATGCAAGTGTTCAGAATCACAAATGCTAGTACCCCAATTCTTTAATGCAGCTTTTAAAGATCTAATTGCAGTATCATTAGCACTAGCATTGTCTAATGTAACACAGAATAGTTTGTCAATCCCCCATTCAATAAGGCATTTCTCAATTGCTTCAGCAATATCAGCACCTCTATGAGATTCAATGGGAGTAAAATTTAACACACATTTTTGCAAACCCCATAGTTCATTTATCCAATGTGCTGTTATACACATATATGAAATTCTTTGATTAGATGTCCATGTATCAGTTGTAAGAGATACTCTTTGTTTACTTTGCTTGATTATGCTCTTCATATCATCTTTTGTGTCAGCATAAATTTGCAAGCAATCTCTAGTTATTGTTCTCCTAGATGGCAGCGCAAATGTTGGTGGTAAGCAAGTACTAACAAAGGTCTTGAAACCAGATTTCTCAACCACACTAAATGGCATTTCATCTGTTATTATCATTGAAGCTATTGATGTTCTTGCAATGCAGTGATCAAATCTCCAATTACTTGGCTGACCTAAAACAGATTCACCCTTATCATTTACAAAGAGCTTGTTAATTTGGAATTGAGTTTAACCTGGATTTTTTATGTTAGGGTTCTGTTTGCAGGTTACCATGTGATTTCTAAGATTGGTTGTTCCATGTTTTTTCGGCTCTGCTGCCCACACCCTCTTACAATAGATACATTTAGCTTTCACCAAATTGCCCTTATCATTGATTTTTTCAAAATGAGCCCAAACATCTTATCTATCTTTCATGTCTTTCCTTTTTTTTTTTGGATTTCTGTGTAGTTCTAACAGGTTCTATTTGTGGATCAGCTGTTTCTAAACCAATTTGTTCAACTGCTTCATTAGGTTCAGCCATATGTGATAATTTTAAAACCCTAAAGGAATATTAAAGAATTTCAAAGAAACATTAAACAATTTTTTGGGCACATAAACAAATTTTCTGATATAGAAAAAAAACAAAAAAACAAAAAAAAAAATTTTGTTTTAGTTTACATTAAATTATAAAATTCACAGTATGTTCAATTCACCCTAAGATATGACAATATAAATTCAAGAGTATAAATTCACAAAATAAACTAAATTCAAGACTTTATCACTATATTCACATATAATCACATTTTGACACACATATATATACTATATACAAATACAATTCACAATTAATTTTACTTACCTCTTTCTTCATAAAGCAAGTACAAAGCCACAAACAAATATAAACAAATTTTCTGAGCAGTGTATAACACTAGCACTAAAAAGCACATAAAATAAAATATAAAATAACATACTAACATACACAAACAAATTTTCTGGGCAAACTATAATGATAATTTTAAGACCCTAAAGGAATATTAAAAATTTTCAAAGAAACATTAAACAAATTTCTGGGCACAAACAAATTTTCTGATATAGAAAAAAAAAAAAAAAAAAAAAAGTAAGCAATCAAAACTGCCAGACGCCCTGACTGCCAGAGAGGAGAAAATAGGGTTTCCTATTAGAGTTATAGCTTTATGCATATCAGAATATCGAAGGAGATCTTTAGATCTAGACAAACTTGAGAGATTTCTATGGCGAATAAATAAATAAACACACAAATAAAGGAACGGAGGTTACCTTTCTTTCGGCCTAGTTCTTGAGTAGTTGAGTGAGAGCTCAATCCCTTACGGTCTAGGGTTTATGAACTTTGAGTCATTGAAAAAACTCCAAAGTACAAAAAAAAAAAATTAAAATTAGAGAATCGTTTATCAGAAGATCAGAAGATCGAATGAGATCTTAGATCTAGATTTTTATGGTAACTAAAGAAGTAAAGAGAGGATGCGAAGCTTACCAGTCACCGGAGAGCGGAAACTCTTGAAGGCTTGAACAGTCTAAGTCGAGAGTGGAGACCGGCGGCTTTTAACAGTTTGAGTGGAGATCTGAAGCTTCACTGCTTCAATCTTTCATTGTTACAGCCTTACAATGAGCGAGGGGGTGAGCCGGTGAGAGTGGGAGAGTGACTGAGTGAGGCGTAGACGACGGAGAGTGAGATACTGAGAGAGGGTGACCGGTGAAAGTCGAATGAGAGATTGAGAGATGCGGAGAGTGGAAGAGGGTGAGAGGCGCAGACTCGCTGAGGCGAGAGGCCTGAGGGTTAAGAGTGAAATTAAATGAGATGTGTGAATATTCTGGAAACCTTAGTTCGTTTATATAGTGCATCGGGTTTCGGGTCGGATTCGATTAAAAATTAATGAACCCGAAATCCGAACCGTATTTTAGAAACCACTGCAGCCCAGATTCGGGTTGGACCCGTTTCAGTATGGATTCGACCCGTTTCGGGTTTAAACGGGCCAAATCCGCGAAAAAACGGGTCAAACCCGAAAATTGCCCACCCTAGGTGGAGGAGTACCCATACGATCCGGAACTTAGAGCGGGGGGTGGTTCGCGTGGGCCGAGGCCGGTCGGAGGCAGTTGGCTCCTTCCGGCTGCCCTGCCAAAGTCTATGGTAGCCCCGAGGGCAACTGGGGAGGTCAGGCAGTGTGTGATTAATGTGGTTCCAATGCAGGAGGGTGAACGAGAGGTGGAACGGGAGGGGATGGTGGCGGTAACAAAACAGAGGAGGGAGTTGTCCGCCGATGGTGCGAGGAAACAATCACTGGTGGGGTTTGATGTGACTATGACCGAGGTTCCAAAAAACTTGCGTACGGCGGGCTCTGGTTCACAGGTCCGCCCGTCATCATGAGTACGTTAAGTTAGAACTATCGTGGCTTGGGCAATCCACGTACAGTTCGCGAGGTGGAGGACATGGTGGTCCGTAAGAAGCCCGAGTTTGTGTTTTTAATGGAAACTAAAGTTGAACGGACACATGCTGAACGTCTCCGTATCAAGCTTGGTTTCGAAGGATTATTCTATGTTGATAATGCAGGACTGAGTGGTGGCTTAGCGTTGTTTTGGAGGAAAAATAATACTGCTAGCCTTTTGAGCTTCTCCAAAAATCATGTGGATGTGGAAGTTCGTAGTAGTGGTAAAGTGTGGCGTATGACGTGTTTCTATGGTTTCCCTGAGCGAGGTAGGAGGAGGGAATCATTGGAGCTACTTAAAACTCTGGGTGGCAGATCTTTGCTACCTTGGGTTGTGATAGGGGACTTTAACGATCTACTCTATCAGCATGAGATGAAAGGAGGGAATCCACATCCGAATAATCTCCTTCGCGGTTTTGGGGAGGCTGTGGATAGCTGTGGTTTGATACAGTTGGCCATGAGAGGCCATTCGTTTACTTGGAATAAGAGCAAGGGCACTTGTACCTGGATTAAGGAGAGATTGGATAAAGTGCTGGCAACGACATCATGAGGTGAGGTGAATGGACATGCGAATGTGGAAAATTTACAGACTCGTACTTCGGATCACTCGGCTCTCTTTCTTAGTATCAATGCACCACGTATGCGAGGAGGGAGGGACCCGAGGGGTTTTAAGTTTGAGATGGCTTGGCTTCTGGATGAAGGATGTAGGGATGTGGTTGAGACTACCTGGCAGGATGGGAGGATTGAGGGGTTACTGAATTGTTAGCAACGATGTGGAAACAGTCTAATGTGGTGGGGTGGTGAACATTTTCAAAAGTTCGGGGACCGAATAAAACAGTTACGGAAAAAAACAGGATGAAAATTAGACACAGACGAGACCCAGAGGCGGTCACCGAGTTTCACGATTTGGAGAACCGGTTATCCCAACTGGAGGCCCAGGAGGATATTTTCTGGAGGCAGCGAGCGAAGCAGCACTGGCTCCGTGGAGCTGATGCAAACACAAAATTCTATCATAGGTATGCTTCTGCACAAAAGAAAAAGAATTTTATTGACAGATTAAAAAATGATGATGGGGTGTGGGTGGAAGGGGAGAATATGAGCTCTATTATAGTGGATTATTTTATGGTTATTTTTGCCTCTAGAAACTCTGTATGCAATGATCCTTTGTTTGATAATTTCACCCCACGAGTATCCTTGGCCCAAAATACCTCTCTTCTGCGATCTTTTGATATTGATGAGGTCAAAGAAGCAACCTTTGCTATGTTCCCTGATAAGGCGCCGGGGCCAGATGGTATGAACTCGGGTTTTTATCAATATTTTTGGGATGTGGTTGAAAGGGATGTGTCTGAGTTTATTGTTAATTCCCTTAACTCGTGCGTGTTCCCGGATGGTTTAAATGATACAAATATTGTGCTAATTCCTAAGAAGAATGTGCCTGAGACAGTAGCAGATATGAGACCGATTGCTTTGAGTAATGTTTTATACAGAATTATGGCTAAAATGATATCTAACAGGATGAAGCCACTTATGGGGGACTTAATTTCGGAATCCCAAAGTGCTTTTATTCCTGGAAGATTAATCGCGGATAATATTTTGGTGGCATCTGAGGTGGGCTATTTTTTGAATAGAAAATAGTGTGACTTAGTGGAATAGGGAGCTCTTAAATTGGGTATGGCGAAAGCCTATGATAGAATGGAATGGTCGTTCCTGAAAAAAATGCTGGAGGTGATGGGTTTTGATGACAGATGGATTAAATTGATTATGTTGTGTGTAACTACTGTGACATACAATATTATGGTAAATGGCATGAACAGTGGCCAGATCATCCCTACCCGTGGTCTCAGGCAAGGAGACCCTCTGTCCCCTTATTTATTCATTATTTGTGCAGAAGGTTTATCTATGTTGTTACAGAGAGCTCAGATGGCAGGCACTATACATGGGTGCAGAGTGGCTAGGCGAGCCCCCCCCCCCCCCCCCCCCATCTCACATTTGTTCTTTGCAGATGACAACCTATTGTTCTTCAAGGCAAATATTCAGGAAGCCAATGTGATTAAACAATGTTTGGTAAGGTACGGAAATTTATCTGGCCAAATGGTGAACTATCATAAATCTAGTATCTGCTTCAGCAAAAATACCATGGGGGATGACAGGGAAGAAGTGGCAAATTGTCTAGGAGTAGTCCAGGCTCCCAATTTTGGAAAATATCTTGGCCTACTGTCATAAAATCAAACAGAGGATTGGGTCGTGGAACAAAAACCTGCTCTCTCAGACAAGTAAGGAGCTACTTTTAAAAAGTGTGGCTCAATTTATGCCTACCTTTTCAATGAGTGTGTTTTTGCTACCTGAGACAGTCTGTTTATCAATTGAAAGAATTTTGAATAAGTATTAGTGGGGAAAGGGCACAGATAGGGTATTCATTGGAAAGTCTGGGATAAGTTATGTATTCCTAAGAAATATGGAGGATTGTGATTTAAAGAACTCTGTGCTTTTAACCTGGTTATGCTAGGGAAACAGGCATGGAGGTTTCTTACTAACCCAAGTTCTCTAGCTGCGAGGGTGTACAAGGATCGGTATTACCCAACAACCTCCTTTATTGATGCAACTGTAGGAAATTGCCTAAGTTTTTGCTAGCGGAGTATTATGGCCGCACATGATATGGTCTGCTCTGGTGTTCGAAGGAGGATTGGAAATGGCGCAACAACACTAATATGGGGCTACCCGTGGTTACCTGATGATCCTAGCCCTTTGGTGCAAACCATTATGCCTGAGGAGTTACGAGAGGTTTTAGTGGTAGGCCTAATTGATCAGCATACTAATACATGGAATCCTCATATTTTATCAGATTTGTTTGATCCGGATGATGTGGCTCATATATCTAGGATCCTGGTTAGCCCGAATTATGAGGACTCGTGGTATTGGCTTAGTGACCAAAAAGGATTATATACGGTTAAAAATGCTTACAGGCAGATTGTTGGAGATTTTGGCCTTAACCCTGGTGCTTTTGATAAATGGGTTACATTGTGGAAATTGAAGGTCCCCCGAAGTGGAAAACTTTTTTTGTGGAGAGCTTTGTGTGATATCCTTCCTACCACAAACAATTTACTTATAAAGAGAGTGGAAGTTGAACCGACATGCCCAATGTGTGGTTTAATTCATGAAGATGTTATGCATTCACTTGTTTCTTGTGATTATTCTTAACTTGTTTGGAATGTTATGGAGTTACCCATCACAAATTTTGTAGCTGATTCTTTTCCTATATGGTTCATGGGTGCGATGGTTATTTTGACAGAGGAACAATTTTGCATGGTGGCTGCGGTGCTTTATCACTTATGGAGTGCTCGGAATGGAGCCGTGTGGGAGGGTATGTTGGCACGGCCGGAGCGCCTTTGGAGGCGGGCAGCCGCGACTTTGCATGCATACACGTAGGTGCATCGACGCAACCCCCGACAGCAGCAGGTAGAGGCAGCAACGGCACTTCCATGCACTCGGCCACGCTGCTACTTCGATGCGGGTTTTCCGACCAGCTGACAGGGAGGAAAAATATGGCGTGCTGCTATTAAATCCGGATGGCTCATTCAAAGCGGCAACGAGCGGCAAGCTCCCGGGCTGTTTTTCACCCCTTATGGCGGAGGCACTCGCTTGCAAAGAGGTCTTATCCTGGCTTAAGAACCAAAACGAACTGGATGCGGATCTCCTCACAGACTGCTCAGAGTTACAAAGTTCCTTATGTTCAAGTCCTGCGACTATCCTATATTACGTCGGGATGGTTGTAGACCAGTGTCGGGCGACTTTAGCTTTGTTTAATCATTACTCTTCAAATATTGTCTCTAGATCAATTAATTTACATGTTCATACTTTAGTTTCGGTAGCTTTTAATCAGGATGACTCTATGTATTGGGACTTTGTCCCTCTTGACTCTATTGCTTCATGCCTTCATTCATTCATTAATATATGCCAAACGCTGTTGGTTTTCAAAAAAAAAAAAAAAAAAAAAAAAAAAAAAAAAAAAACTAACTCCATAGCTAAATTGTATGGGGCTATCCAAACCAATATGACTTACTTTAATTAAATAACTAGGCTAAGTGGCTAACCAAATATTATTGGATTATTTCAAATAACACAAATAAAATAAAATTAGCCTAATTAATGTGATCGGCAAATTATATCGTGCACTGCAGTGATAATCGATTTTGCACCGAGCTTCAAAATGACGTCATTTTGTTTAATGAAAGAAACGGGCACCTGTTTCGCACCGTTCCGCAAAAAGTAACTCTATTATTCAGTTTCATTTTGTATACATTGCAGTTTCACTTCAACACAACTACAGTTTCATTTCGATATAACTACAGTTTCATTCGATATTTATACACTTAAATATGTGAAAATGTTATTTAATTTTATTTTATATACACTATAGTTTCATTAAAATACAACTACATGATAATTTTGATATAACTACAGCTTCATTGCACAATATACACTCGAATATGTGAAATGTTATTCAGTTTCATTTTATATACACTGTAATTTCATTTCAACACAACTACAATATCATTTTGATATAACTACAGTTTCGCTGGGTTATATACACTCAAATATGTGAAATTGTTATTCAGTTTCATTTTGTATACACTGCAGTTTCATTTCGACACAACTGCAGTTTCATTTCATTTCAATTGCAGTTTCGCTTGATAATATAAAAATAATATGTGAGGCAGTGTCAGTTTAGATATACAATGTAGTTTCAGTTGGTAAAAAAAAAAAAAAAAAAAAAAAAAAAAAACACGCTCCATTAACTGTAACGGCGTGCCGTTTCTTTACTTAAAGAAACGGCGCCGCTTTTGACCATGATGCACATGCACTGCGGTCCACGATATAACGACCCAATGTGATAATATCGGTAATTCAATAATACATCTTTAACTGCGCCCAATGACATACTTATTGGTCCATTTATCAATGGAATGACTAACAAGTCTATGAAACTTGCAATAATTTGATGTCTCATGTGGTTGCTTCATTTCAAGCAAGTCAATGAGATTAAGCATCACTAAAAGATCATTCTAATTAAACTATAATTTCATTTAATAATATGTGAAAGTTGTTATTAAGTGTCATTTTATGTATAATGTAGTTCCATTACAATACCACTAACGTATCATTCTTATTCAATTGCGGTTTTATTTGACAATCTACACTAAATATGTGAGAACTGCTATACAGTTTCACTTATACACATTATTGTTTCATTACAACACTATTAAAATATCATTATTTTTTTACCATATTATCATTATAATTATACAATTTCATTTTACATATATATACACTCAATATGTGAGATATATTATTCATTTTTATTTTATATACACGGCGTATAACGCAATGAAGGTAAGGACTGTCATTTCTTTTCATTAAAAAAAAGGCACTGTTTTGATCATAGTTCATGTGAACCATGATCCATCGTATAATGATGGAATCTAATGGCATTGGAACCTATTGTTGAAATATAATCAATAATGTGCAATCCAACTATCAGCTTAGGTTTTTAGTTGAGATGGAGCACATGCTTCGACTCCCATTACCCGACAAATTATGCTGTGGAACCGTGTCCACCTTGCAAGGTGGACACGATTCCAGAATTGTTCATAATTGTGAATATAGAGTTAAAAAATTATGACATAGAGTTCTATAATTATAAACATAGAGTTATATAATTATGAACATAGAGTTCTTTGATTGTGAATATAGAGTTCAACAATTGTGAATATGAAGTTCAAAAATTATGAACATAAAATTTTATAATTATGAACACAGAGTTAAGTAATTATGAACATAGAGTTCTGTAATTGTGAATATAAAGTTCGATAATTGTGAATATGAAGTTCAAAAATAATGAACAGAGAGTTTTATAATTATAAATATAGAATTCAGTAATTATGAACATAGAATTGTGTCCACCTTGCAAGGTGGACACGGTTCCACGGCATAACAATCCCCCATCACCCAATCTATATCTATATCTATATTATATATAAAAACAAAATCCTGAACTTTAACGTCCCACCCAATTCCTAAAAAATCTCTTTCTAATAAAATATATGGTTTTCTACTTTCCTATTCATACTATAATCCCCCATTACCCAATCTATACTTCTATACTATATATAAAAACAAAATCCTGAACTTTAACTTCCCGCCCAATTTCTAAAAAATCTCTCTTTCTAATAAAATATATTGTTTTCTACTTTCCTATTTGTAATATAATTCTAGGTTAATATTCCTATTCTAATATTATAAAATAGTTAATACAATTCCTAAGAATATATTGTTTCCTACTTTCATATTCGTACTATAATTTTACATTAAAATTCTTATTCGTAATACAATAGGACAATATATATATATATATATATATATATATATATATATATATATATATATATATATATATATATATATATATATATATATATATATATATATATATATAATCGCACTCAGGTGCGAATGCTTCGCCCAGGAGCGAAATAGGAATGAATTCTGTCCGTCCACATGTCCAGATCTAATGGATGAGAAACACTGATTTTTTTTAAAAAGCGGGGTGGCATTTTCGGAATTAATTGAACATCGAAGTGCAAGTAAAATGTATTACAAGTGCATGTAAAATGTATTATAGGTGCAAGTAAAAATTTACACCGAGTATCAATACTAAGTGCACCTATAGTTATAAGTAGTTACACCTATAGTTCTAAGTAGTTGCACACATAGTTATAAGTAGTTGCACCTAGGTGCATGAATGTTTGCGGGTGGTTTTCAGGGGTATTACTACCCGCTGAACTCAGATCAATGAATGTTAACAATGCAAAACTACATGCACTTATAGGTGAAAGTAGGTGTACATATAGTTATAAGTAGTTGCACCTATAGTTATAAATAGTTGCACCTATAGTTATAAGCACACCCAAGTGCATGAATGTTTGCGGGAAGTGAATGCTAACAAGACAAAATTACATGCACTTATAGGTGAAAGTAGGTGCACTTGTAAGTGATTTTACTTGCACTTCGATGTTCAATTATTTACAAAAATGTCACTGCGTTTTTTTTAAGCTATTAGAAAGCTATTAGATCTTGACACGTGCCGCGCGTTGATTCGTTCGCATATTCCTTCTTAGGCACTTATTCGCACCTGAGTACATCCCTCTCTCTCTATATATATATATATATATATATATATATATATATATATATATATATATATATATATATATATATATATATATATATATATATATTAATGTAATAATAAAATAAAATTACAACAACAACAACAACAATAATAATAATAATAATAATAATAATAATAATAATAATAATAATAATAATAATCCAAACAACACTACATACAAAATAAAATTAAAATTAAAAAAAAAAAAAAGAAGAAGAAGAAGAAGAAGAATACAAAGGGCTCCTCTTTGTAAATGATGTTTGATCATTTTGATCCCAAATCGAAAATGTTATTAAAGAGGAGCTCTTGAGGTCCTCTATATAAGAGGAGCTCTTGAGGTCCTCTATATAAGAGGAGCTCCTCTTACAAACATAATTGCTTTCCCATCAATGTAGGCAAGTATTAAGAAGTCAAAAAAATTCAAATTTAAGAAGTCTTAGCTTAATGACTTTTTATTTTAGTTTTTTTTAAAAAAAAATTATTATTTATTATTTATTATTAGGGGGGTTTGGGAAAGATTAACCCAAAATGCATGTGTTGTTTTTGTTTTTAGCATGAGTTATTAAATAAATAATATTTTTGGTGTTTTTGATTAAAGACAAAATGTTAAAATGGCGAATTTATTAAAATTTTGGCGAATTTGTCAATAATCTAATAAGGCCATTATCTAATAATTATTATGCAATTTAACAAATTAATTGTATAGATATAAAAGTTCATTTGGAAAGTAGGAAAATAATTTCTGGAAAGAAAACATTTTTCTTTTGGGAAAAGGGTCAAATAGGCCCTCAAACTTTTTAAAGAAGCAATTACACCCATGAACAATACATTTTGATGCAATGAAGCCCAAATACAGGTAAATGACTTGCTATTATTACAGATCATGCCACTTCTCGACATATATTTAGGCAAAGAAGTGACTGGAGAAGGCGACACCTCTCGGAGAAGACAACCCAGATCTGGGTTGCCTTCTCCGGTCGTCTAAATCCTCTTAGGAGACTCTAGCTTTAAAACCAGGAATAGACTCGATAGGTAGGGATAAACACATTAAACAATGATAAACAGTTATATAGAGACAATATCATAAAGAACATGTATCTAAGGTCACAGTTCACTTTCAAATCATTCACATCATCATTCAATCATCATTCAAGTCATGCAAGAACACTTTGGTGGCGCCTCGGGACCAATCGCATGCCCCGAACATGAGGGTTAGTACATATAGTACTAACACGGCCCCGCAGCACCCTACCTCAAACCGCAATATGGAGGGGTTGATCGCAACCAACCGTATAGACCGTCGATAGTTTCATCGGCGGATCACAGTCCTACACACCGCTGACGCGCTTAGTCGGTGGACTGTGATCCTCTTTTGGGGACTGCGACCCTACACACCACTTGACGAGCTTAGTCGGTGGGTCGTAACCGATCAAAGCCCTACACACCGCCTGGGGGACTCATTCGGTGGGCGATGATCTTCGGAGACTACGACCCTACACACCGCTGGCACATACACTCGGTTGATCGCAGCCGACCATAGCCCTACACACCGCCTGATCACTCATTCGGTGGACTATGGCCTTCCTCGGGCTAGTGGCCCTACACACCCCTGGCGCGTCCAGTCGGTGGACCATAGCACACGAGGCCCATGTGGACCGCAGTCCAAAAGAATGAACCGCAGCTCATGAGTAACCAGTTTGACCGCAGCCAACTTCAGAATCGCAGCTCAGGAATATCCAATTTGATCGTAACCAAATTGGGGTATCATGCTCACATAACACATAGTAACACATAATAGCACATTGGGAAGGGGGAAAGCGTATAAATAAACTTATGCGTGATTATCCACATACTAAGAATAGTCCTAAGGGGTTCATACATCTTTCTCCTAGGCCAACGGGTTACCGATTCAACTAGCATGCAATAAATGAGACTCTTTTATCCTACGAACGGTACCTGAAACATCAAACTAGGCTCATGCACGACAAACGGGGTCCGTTGGGACACCACGGGGGGTTGGGGAACATCAAACGGGGAAGCCAAAGTCCCGAGGTGGGCAACGACCAGCGGGTAGCCGGTAGGTGGAGGGTCACCCGCCGGCGACAAACTTCCGGGCAGCGGGTGCTCGGCGGGCAGTCACCTGCCCGCCGGCTGTCCGCTGCCGGCTACGTTTCTTTGGGCAGCGGGTAGGTGTCGGGTCCCCCTACCCCCACCTACCCCCCACTGACTCTTTATCAAAATAAACGTCCCGGGATCCTTTGTGGAACCCGAAACCATGCTTAGACACTTTTAAACGCAAATAACGACACCATGTAGGTAATTAACGGATCAAAAGCAAAAATCACGTAGAACACAACCTATCATGACTTCTAAACATAAACAACACCCGAACATGTGGATTCCCACCCAAATATACCAAGAAAATCCCCATACGAAATTCATGATTCAACCTAGGGCTCTAATCATATTTAAATCAACAAGATCGTAGTTTTAATATCAAGAAACACCAAGAATTATCAAGAATATTACACAATCATCAAGATCCCCTTATCATCATCAAGATTATCAAGATCACACATAAAATCATCTTATCAATTATCAAGATTTCATCACAATTATCATATCAAGACACAAGCATATAGAGGAAGCCAAAGAAGAAGATTATAGCAAAGAAAATAGGTTTTGTTGAGACATGGGTTACCTCTTAGCCTTAATTAAATTCCTTGGCTATAAAGGGTCTTTCTTTAAGATTTCTTCTTTCTTGATTTCTCCTATGGGAATTCTTGGAAATTCTTGTGTGGTGAAAGTTATTGTGGTGTGGTCCCACTACATACAAAATACATACAAAATAAAATTAAAATTGAAGAAAAAGATAAAGGGTTCCTCTTTGTAAATGATGTGGGACCATATTGATGGGCAAGCAATTATGTTTTTAAGAGGAGCACAAAGGGTTCCTCTTTTTAAATGATGTGGGATCATCTTGATCCTGCATCGAAAATGTTTGAAAAGATGAGCTCTTGAGGTCCCACATTGATGAGCAAGCAATTATGTTTTTAAGAGGAGCATGCTCCCACAAGTACAATGTTTGAATCAATAGAGAACCTTTTCTTCTGTATGAATCGATATTCTTCCATTCCAATTCCTTCCCGATACCTCCCAAGGAAAATCTCGAATTTGGATCCCAAATTGACGGGTTAGTGTGAGCTTATCCATGCGGTTATGCACTCTTTGAATAGGAATCCGTTTTCTGAAAGATCATGACTTTCGTACTTTGGTGGGTCTCCGAGATCCTTTCGATGACCTATGTTGAAGGGATATCAATCTAATCCGATCGATTGCGTAAAGCCCGCGGTAGCAACGGAACCGGGGAAAGTATACAGAAAAGGCAGTTCTTTTCTATTCTATTTGATATTAGATTAGTATTCATTAGATTAGTATTAGTTAGTAGTCCCGACTTAGTGAGTCCTTTCTTCCGTGATGAACTGTTGGCACCAATCCTACATTTTGTCTCTGTGGACCGAGGAGAAAGGGGGCTCGGCGGGAAGAGAAGTGTACCAGGAGAGAAGCAAGGAGGTCAATGATAAGTGCTTATTTGTCTATATTTTCCTCCCTTTCACTAAGCCATTTTTCTTAAAGATCATTCCAAATTTCATGAGATTATGATTAAATTGTGTTATTTTGCTAGGAGTTTTGTTTGGAAACAAAGATGAGTATTTTTAGGCATTTTGGTGGACATTGGAGTCAAATTGAGCATTTTGGATGCATTAGGAGTCCATGGGAGCCAATGAGAAGTTAAGAGGATGGACAAAATACTTCCAAGGGAGCCTATGAGTGGTGTATTCAATGGTCTTAGTCATTTGGGCAAATCAAAACAAAAGAGGAGCAAAAGATCAAGACATTGTAATTTTCGCTCATTTCGGACACTATTCGGTTTTTTGACCATATCTCGGCCTAGGAATGTCCAAATGAAGTGATTCTTGTACCATTGGAAACATAACTTAAAGGGCTACAACTTTGTTGAAGACCATAAGTGCCAATAAAATGGTTTTAGATGAGAAATATAGCCTAGAAGTCAAGACAAGTGCACAGAATTCTGTTTTCAGCAGCCTCGTACGCCCTGCCGTACGCCCGTACGCATGCTAGTACGCATCTCTTCTCCCTGATCCAGTTTTCACTGGAAATGCACCAAAAATCATACCCCTTGGCGTACGCCCATCCCTGAGGCCGTCCCAATCTGCTCTGCTCTATTTAGGCGCGTTTTTGTGTCATTTCAACTTGGTTTTGACTCTTGTTAGAACCCTAGACACTCTCTTTCATTCTCCTTCATATTTTTAGGTTAGATTAGGCTTAGATTTATGTTTCTTAACACATTTCAAGCTTGTATTGAAGGATCTACACTTGGATTTCAAGATTCTACCATCATTTCAATAGATAATCTTCTTTTCCCTTTTATCTCTTTATATTGCAATGTTTATGCTTTACACTTATGTTTTTGTGTTCTTTATGCTACTTAATCATGAGTAGTTAGTTTATGGACTTGAGTTAGGGTTGTGTTATCTATCTTGATGCTTGATTTGTGATTATTGCAAAAAGGGGAAGAACACTACTTAGGGTTCATGTGTTTATGAAGGTGTTGTGTTTATATCTTGTTAATGTTTTATGTACACATTCATTAGCTTATTTTTGGAGGATTCCTTGCCTCAACGAGAGTTGGATGATGAATCCAAGCCACCCCTTGCATAGACCCGATTTCTTCCTACGAAAATAGGGGAAATTGGGGGCTTTAGATGCTTTGTGTGCTTGATGGACTTGGAATTGATTCACCACGAAAGTGGGGCAATTCTTTGTTCTAATCCTTGTTTATTAATCACAAGAATGGTTCGTAGACTAGGATACCTACGTGCATTCCCGCTTAATTCCTTGGTTGTGTGATTTTCCCCAATCCTTAGGTTGTGCTATGCATCTAGAAGATAATGCTCCCTAGCTTGAGTCCTATTTATTTATTTTGTGTTTATCTTTGTGCATATGTGTTAGTCTTATGATTTCCTTAAACTTGTAATTTGCTTAGCTTATTATTGATTTCCTTATGCTAGTGCCTATTTTCCTGTGATTGCATATTGCGTGCCATATCCCCCA
Organism: Ipomoea nil; assembly: GCF_001879475.1. Taxonomy (NCBI): domain Eukaryota; kingdom Viridiplantae; phylum Streptophyta; class Magnoliopsida; order Solanales; family Convolvulaceae; genus Ipomoea; species Ipomoea nil. The sequence continues at coordinate 918,792 of NW_017617301.1, forward strand.
ATCCCCTGAGGACGATATAACACACCCGAGCTCACATCTTATTTTTGCTACATCAGTCAACCTCTTTCAAATATACAACATAGATTCTGGCAATGTAGTTGGCTTCTCATGTCGATCCGAATGAATCATCCTTTCCACGGAGGTCAATATTTGCCTGCTAGGCAAGAGGATAGCAAGTTAGAAATTCTGTCTCGGCAGGACATGTATTTCTATTACTATGAAATTCATAAATGAAGTAGTTAATGATGGGGTTACCATTATCCTTTTTGTAGTGCCGAATCTTGTATGTGTTCCTCAGAAAAGGAATTTGTCCATTTTTCGGGGTTTCAAAGGGGCGTGGAAACACATAAGAACTCTTGAGCGCAAAAGAGATATGCTCCTCTTAAAAACATAATTGCTTGCCCATCAATGTGGGACCTCAAGACCTCATCTTTCCAAACATTTTCGATGCGGGATCAAAATGATCCCACATCATTTACAAAGAGGAACCCTTCTTCTTCTTCTTCTTCTTCTTCTTTTAATTTTTTAAATTTTAATTTTAATTTTATTTTGTATGTAATTTTGTTTGGATTATTATTATTATTATTATTATTATTATTATTATTATTATTATTATTATTATTATTATTATTATTATTATTATTATTATTATTATTTTGTTTGTAGCATGCTCATCTTAAAAACATAATTGCTTGCCCATCAATGTGGGCAAGTATTGAGAAGCCAAAAGACTCTTATTTAAGAATGCTTAGCTTAATGACTTCTTATTTTTTTTTTAATTTATTATTTATTATTAGGGGTTTGGGAAAGATTAACCCAAAATGTATTTGTGTTGTTTTAGTTTTTAGTAGTTTGGAGTAAATTGCTGAGTTATTAAATAATATTTTTGGTGTTTTGATTAAAAGCAAAATGTTAAAATGATGAATTTGTTAAAATTTTGGCAATTTTGTCAATAATCAAACAAGTCCATTATCTAATAATTATTATGACATTTAACAAATTAATTGTATAAATATTAAAGTTCGTTTGGAAAGTAGGAAAATGATTTCTGAAAATAAGTTATTTTTCAAAAAATATTTTTCTTTTTAATGTTTGACTGCACAGCATAAAATTGTCAAAAAAAAATTTATATTATTATTATTATTATGTAATAATAATGTAATAATAAAATAGAATTACAATAATAATAATCAAAATAAAACTACATACAAAATAAAATTAAAACTCTAAAAAAAAAAAAAAACAATGGGAGCCACATGCTCCCCTTTGTAAAAATGTGGGATCATTTTAATCCCACATAAAAAATGAGGAGCTCTTGAGCTCCTCTATATAAGAGGAGCAGTGCTCTTCTTTCTAACATAATTGCTTGCCCTTCAACATGAGCTAAGTATTAAGAAGTCAAAAGGCTCTTATTTAAGAAGCCTTAGCTTAATGACTTCTTATTTTAGTTTTTTTTTTTTTTTCAGAAAACATTTCTCTTTTTAATGTTCGGTTGCACAACAGAAAATTGTCAAAAAAAATTATATTATTATGTAATAATTTAATAATAAAATAAAATTACAATAATAATAATAATAATAATAATAATAATAATAATAATAATAATAATAATAATAATAATAATAATAATATAATCAAAAGAAAATTAAAATTAAAAATAAAAAAAAGGGGGGGAGGGGGGGGGGGGGGGGCAGGGGCTCCCCTTTGTAAATGATGTGGGATGAAAATATTTAGAAAGATGAGCTCTTGAGCTCTTCTATATAAGTGGAGCAATGTTCTTCTTCCGATCATAATTACTTACCCATCAATGTGGGCAAGTATTGAGAAGCCAAGAGGCTCTTATTTAACAAGTCTTAGTTTAATAGCTTTTTATTTTAGTTTTTTTTTTTAAAAAAAAATTATTTATTAGGGGTGTTTGGGAAATATTAACCCAAAATGTATATTTGTTGTTTTAGTTTTTAGACGTTTGGAACAAATTGCTGAGTTATTAGATAATATTTTTGTTGTTTTGATTAAAGACAAATTGTTAAAATGACAAATTTGTCAATAATCAAACAAGGATTCGGATACATACGGACTGCCGTACATTACAAGGACATTTATCATCATTGATTACTTCGTCCCGTTCATATGTTGGTTACACTTTGGAGGCTTGGAGAAGTTACATGTCAAGCTTTGACGTCGTTTCTATTGTTTTTGTTCCTAGAGCTCAGAACTATTTAGCTCATAGTCTAGCCTTTGTTGCTTTTGATAAAAACAAGGCCATTATCTAATAATTATTATGGTATTTAAAAAATTAATTGTTTAAATTTCGTTTGAAAAATAGGAAAATGATTTCTGAAAAATGAGTTATTATTCAGAAAACATTTCTTTTTAATGTTTGGTTGCACAGTAAAAAATTGTCTAAAAGAAAATTTATATTATTATTATTATTATTATTATTATTATTATTATTATTATTATATAATGTAATAATAAAATAAAATTAGAATAAAAATAATATTAATAATATAATAATTAATCAAAACAAAACTATATACAAAATAAAATTAAAATTTAAAAAAAACAAAAAAAAAAAACAAAACAAAGGGGAGCCACGGGCTCCCCTTTGTAAATGATGTGGGATCATTTTGAACCCACATCGAAAATGCTTGAAAAGATGAGCTCTTGAGCTCCTCTATATAAGAGGGGTAATGCTCTTCTTCCAAACATAATTGTTTGCCATAAACGTGGACAAGTATTGGGAAGTCAGAAGACTTTTATATAAAAAATCTTAATGGCTTCTTATTTTAGTTTTTTTTTTTTTTTTAAATTAACTTATTAATTTATTAAGGGGTTTTGGGTAAAGATTAATCTTAATCTTCCCTCAAAATGTATATGTGTTGGGCTCCTCAAAATGTATATGTGTTGGGCGGCGGTGGGTGATTGGCTGGTCCTACTGCAAACAGAAAATGACTTCCTCCAAAAAAAAAATGTCATTTTTCAAAAAATTCACCTCTCAAGCCAAACACCGAACACCTAGAAAATGATTTCTGAAATCATTTTTTGGGTTTCCAAACGCACCTTTAGTATAATTGACTAATAATTATTATTATGATAACTAAACTAATAATCTATCTATACTTATTATTAAAAATAAATTCCTTCTTTCATTCTTGCCCAAACACTTCTTCCCAAACAATAGAAAAAGAAAAATGAAAAGGGATACGGAATTAACTTAATAATAACAATAATAATAAAAATAAATAAATAAATAAATAAATAATCTATATCTATATCTATATCTATACTATAATTAAAAACAAAATCCTATTTATTTGATTTCCCGCCCAAACAATAATAAATTGTAAAGGTAAATTAAAAAAGGAATGTAAACTAAAAAAGGAATAGAAATATATCACAATAACATTCTACAACATCATCAATTAAAAATTGAACGAGAATTATGTAAATTGGAAAATGAAATGAATATTAATAATTGACTAAAAATTAAAAATGGAAAATGAATGGAAATTAGGTTAATTGAAAAATGAAATGAATATTAATAATTGATTGAAAATTTTTAAAAAAATGATCCATAATTGACTAAAATAGAAAAAGAAATTGTCAAATTGGACGAGAATTATGTAAATTGGAAAATGAAATGAATATTAATAATTGACTGAAAATTAAAAATGGAAAAAAGAATGGAAATTAGGTTAATTGAAAAATGAAATGAATATTAATAATTGATTGAAAATTTAAAAAAAAAATGATCCATAATTGACTAAAATGGAAAAGAAAATGGTCAAATTATTGCATTTTAATTTTTCACAATAATATTACACAGTAGAATAAATCAAATCACAATTATATCATAAATATTTCACAATTTCAAAAATGGAACGAAAATTAAAAATGAAACGGAAGTATTTCAATAATAATATTCTACATCATCAAGTAATAGAAAATTAAAAATGGAAAGGAAATATTTCAATAATAATATTCTACATCATGAAATAAAAATGGAACGGAAATTAAGTAAAAATATCATTGCATCTATATTCTAAATGATTGAAAATAAAAAAAGAATAATTGACTGAAAATGAATTTAATATTACTAATTGACTAAAAATATAAAAAGAAATGAATATTAATAATTGACTGTAAATAAAAAAAATGATCCATAATTGACTAAAATAAAAAAGAAATGGGCAGATCAATGCATTTTAATTAAAAATGAAACGAAAATTAAAAATTAGACGAAAATATTTCAAAAATAATATTCTACATATCAATAGTAAATACATATTTTAAACAATAGTAAAGGTAAATTAAAAATGGAATGAAAATATTTCAATAATAATATCTACATCATCAATTAAAAATGGAAAGAAAATTAGGTTAAAATATCACTACATTTGATATTCTAATTGACTAATTGACTGAAAATAAAAAAGAATAATTGACTGAAAATGGATATGATATTACTATTTGATTGAAAAAATATAAAAGGATCACTAATTGAGTGATATTCTACCATATATATACTTGTCCTGATGGACTAAAGGTGTTAGCTCTAGACGAGGATGGATAAGATTGTGTTGCTACTACCAATGCCGTCTACAAAGAAATTTCAATAATGTGTAAATATAATCGGTGATATTATGTTTTTTTTTTTAAATGGAAATATAGCTATATATGTACACAAAAAATATATCTTCCTGATTCATACAAATGAATTAGGATAGCAATTCATTCCTATAACTGAGTTGTTAGAGAACGAGCACATTTGCCTAATTTATGAAAATACTAAACAATGATAAATAAAATTTTTAAAGTTATAGCACCGCATGCGTACATCTAGACATTAGCTATTAATTTGAGAAATTATTTGCAGAAATTCAAGCAATGATAACATCAAAATACATTAACAATTCAAACCATATATTTAATTGCACTATATAATATTTGATATTCTAATTTAAATAATTATATATCGATTCAAATATTCTTAATATATTACAATAAATCTACTTCGTGCATCGCACGGGTAAAAATACTAGTTTTTTTTTTTTGAAGGTCAACCAAAGCGGTTGTATTTATAGATAAAATGAAATAGAGTCAGGTGAGACATTGTCCTAGTACATAGACGTAGTAGACTCAAAAGCTGTAGTAGCTAGAGTGTGTGCTAATAAATTCTGTAATCTAGAAATAGAAACGATTGAGCAAGAAGTGAAACTAGACATGTAAAGTTTGCAACTATCAATAGCATAACCAATATATGATCCCGATAGGGTATCTGGTGCGGATAGATAACACTGCAATGTTTGACAGTTCGTATGGATTGTTCACCTCGCGCCCTTAGCCATGATAAGGCCTCTTTGCATGCAAAAGCCTCGGCCATAAGAGGGGAGAAGAAACTCAGGAGGGGTGCGCTGTAGGCCGAAATATATCGATTGTCGGCATCGAGGAGGATTGCTCCGACCTTGGCCGTGTTTGTCCCCTGATGATATCCCGCGTCCACATAACACATTCTCGGCATTGCTGTTGCGACATGGGAATGACCAATTAATAGTGATGGGGGAGGTTGCGGTTGCTCGACGTGGACTGTAGCGATGTGGCCAGTATGTTCGGCCAGGGGAGGCAAACCGGTGGCAGTGGTGGCTGCGTGGGCAGTGTGGCCGGCTGGCGCAGTGGCGAGTGTTCGGTTGTGGACTTTCCGCCATGCTTGCATGGTGGCGGTAGCAACCGCAAGTAATTTGTTTGGCATTGGTAGGCAGGCATCCCAAACAGCTTCATTTCGTGCTCTCCAAATATGATATAAAATTGCAGCTACGTAAATAATTCCATTAGTGTCTAGAACATTCAAGATTGCACTAAACCATTCATGGAAAATATTTATCATAATATTAAGGAGTGGAAGGTTGGATAGAGCCCATATGGAATTTGCATAGCCACACAAAACCAATGAATGCATAGTGTCTTCATTAATGATTCTACACATGGCACATATCGATCAACTTCCACCCTTTTTATAAGCAAATTATTAGTGGTGGAAGGATATCACTAATAGCTCTCCATAGAAAAATTTTCCATTTGGGTGGAATTTTTATCATCCATAGAGTGAGCCATTCATCAAAAGTCCACCGTTATTAGTCTCATAATTTCCAATTATGCGCCTGTAGCCATTCTTGACAGAGTAGCAACCATTAGGATCCCGTGCCAATACCATACATCCTCATATTCATGGGAAAACAAAATATTCGAGCTTGAATCAAATTGAATTTGAGTTAAAACTTGAAATTAAAATTTTAAACAACCCTAAACAGTATTGGGCATGCATCAGGGTTACACAACACTTCTCCTTTTCATGAAGAAATCACAAAACTTCCGAAGAGAGAAGTGTTAGGTTGCTTGCATGAAATTTAGCACGTACTCGAGCCGACAACGGGGTACGTGTGTTTGGTCCACTGGTTTAGGTGCGTTGAAATAATGGACGGGGCCAATGGGATCCAAGGCATTTCAAAACCAACATTTTTGGAAACAATAATGTTTGATTTCAAACGTTGAATGCGCATATATATATTTCAACCTCTTTTCACTCTCTCCCCTCCTCCTGTCTGTCGTCCTTGTTTCCTTTTCAACAAAATGTTGATTCTAAGTGATTCTTAGGAGCCATAATTGAAAACTGTATGCCCTTCTTTGGGTTTTAAAATCTTCAAATCTCCCACAGGATTTTGATTTCATTTCTGTTCCTCTGAAATTTGATCATTTCCCTTTAGCCTTCTATTCAATTTGATTTCCTTCCATTCTCTTGGCATTTCCTCCTCCCCATTTCTGCAATCTATATCTATCTATCTATCATCGTTATTTATTTGTTCTTGTTTCCTTTTCTTTGATTTGCCCATCGCATTTTCCCATTTTAGAGGTCGATTCTCATCATGCACGTGCTTCCACATAGTAATTTGTAATTTTTCTTGATTTTTGATGAGGAACCCTTTTTAATCATTTGCTCTTTACAGTGTACCATTTTCGGATTTCTCTCCTGGGAGTTTGATCGTTTCATCAATGTTTTACCTTTGTTGAAGAGTTTATTGCGCATTTATTGGGATGAATTTCAAGCTTTTAGTGCGAGTGATTGAGGCACGTAATATACCTGGAAATGACCCAAATGGGCTCAGTGATCCCTATGTAAAATTGCAGTTGGGGAGGCAGAAGTTCAGGACTAAGGTGGTAAAGAAGTGCTTGAATCCATCATGGTGTGAAGAATTCGCCTTTCGGATTGATGAGTTTAAGGAAGAGCTTGGTATAACTGTTCTGAGAGAGGATAAGTACTTCAATGATGATTTTGTTGGCCAAGTTAAGTTTAACATTTCTAAGGTTTTCGAAACCGAAGGCAAATCCCTTGGCACTGCTTGGTACACTTTGCAGCCCAAGCATAAGAAGACTAAGAATAGGGACTGTGGTAAGCTGTTGTGTATTCTTCTTATTTTGCGTTTGATAGAATGATTTCTGTTTCTGCTTGTTCCCTGTGATCATACATTGCCCGGATAGTGGAAATTTACTCATCAGATATTGCTTTGTTTCATAAAGTTTATATTTTTAGATTTTGTGATAATCATTTATGATTATGAACTGTGAATAATTTGCACACAACTACAAGTTACTAATGAATTATTCACTTAATAAGCTAAAAAGTGTTGTATCATCCATCTAGACGGTGTTTTAGTTGTCATTGTTTGTCCCATCAAAGGGGAGAAACAGAGGTACAGGAAGAAATTCGAGTTCTTGGATTTGTTAATTGTGCAGTTGAATTGTGCTCTTATCTTTCAACAGGTCAAATTCTCCTCACTATTTGTTTCCCTCGAAACAATTTGTTGGGGGACACACAAGCTGGTGGTGATCTTGCTCCGTTGACAAAGAAAAATACTGATGCAGGAAGTGAATCTATTCCAAGGAATTTGTCTTTTAATTTTCCATCACCAGGGAGGTTAGAAGAAACAAGCTCATTTAAAGATGAAAAATCAAATCCACAAACCTTGGTTGGCCGACTTTATCAAATTTTCAATAAAAATGGCGATGGAGTACCCGTGTCGTCTTCTGTTAAAGTTCCAGATATTCCAGATATATCTGAAAGTGTTGGTTCTTTGGATAATGGGGATACACAAGAGGAGCGGTTGTCATCAGTAAGTTTTGAAGAAATGATGAAAAGCATGGAGACGAGAGAACAAGAGAGTGAACTTCCAAGTAATTTACCGGGAGTAGTTGTGGACCAAATTTTTGCAACAGCACCACGTGAACTGAACTCATTGCTCTTTTCGCCCGACTCAAACTTTCTTAAATCATTAATGAATATGCAAGGATCCACGGAATTGAATGTAGGTCCTTGGAAGTTCGAGAATGGGAGTGAGAATTTGAAAAGAGTAGTTTGTTCTATTAAGGCCCCAAGTAAATTGGTCAAGGCTTTGAAAGCAACTGAGGAGCAAACTTATATGAAAGCTGATGGGAAGACATATGCAATATCATGCACTGTGAGCACCCCAGATGCTCCTTATGGGAGCACATTTAGGACAGAAGTGCTTTACTGCATCACTTCTGGTCCTGAACTGCCTTCAGGAGAAGAGTCTTCAAGATTGGTAGTTTCTTGGAGGATGAATTTCTTGCAAAGTACGATGATGAAAAGTTTGATTGAAAACGGTGCAAGGCAAGGTATAAAAGAGAATTTTGAGCAATTCTCAAGTTTATTATCTCAGAACGTGAAGCCAGTTGATGCAAAGAGCATCGGTTCTGAGAAGGAGCAGCTTTTGGCATCTCTTCAAGTGGAGCCCCAGTCAGACAGGAAACTGGCTATTCAGTATTTTGCTAATTTTACTGTAATTTCAACGTTTTTCGTAGGGTCATATGTGCTTTTGCACATCTTGCTAGCTACACCTAGCACAATACAGGGACTAGAGTTTGCTGGGCTTGACTTGCCAGATTCTATTGGTGAGTTGATTGTTTGTGGTGTACTAGTACTACAGGGTAAGCGTGTACTGGATCTGGTGTCACGCTTTATGCAGGCAAGAGTACAAAGAGGTATAAATACTTAAATTGGCATTTCAGTTAAACACATTTATTAGGATCAATGTGTCATTTTTTAGGTTAACACTCAGAGGTGTCATTCTTTATATGATATCCTAAAGTTCATGAGACCTGATGGATGCATACATTTTATTTGCTTTTATTTCTTCCCATGATTTGCCTATTGCCTTCTCACCTAACACTGCTTGTACCATTCCAGAGACTAACTCATGTAGATTTCCCACTGCTCTCTGAAGCTTAGTATATGAACCAACATGGTTGGCGTGGTGGTTCAGCACCTCGTCCCTTAAGCATGAGGTTGGGGGTTCGATCCCCACCCATGTGAATGGAGCAAACCATGTGGCCAGTCCCCTACCACTTACAGGGCGTTCGTTTGGTTCACTGTAATTTATTGCAATTCAGATTACATAAGGGTATTTTAGTCTTTATACCATTTATTTCCTTCTCAATTCCAATAATTCTATTTCTCCCTACCAAACAACGTAATTTGAATTCTTACTTTATTCCCACTTTATTATTTTCCCACCGAATTACAATTCTTTTCCCCCCTAATTACTTCCTTCCAACCAAACGCCCCATTAGTGTGCTGACAGTAGGGAGTCCCTACTGTCAGCACACTAGGGACAGGGATTAGTCTTCTGGCTATCGGCTGGAGGGATACCTTTGGGCAACCAAAAAAAAAGAAAGCTATCATATTCTTTCACATTTCATCGTTGTCGTATTCTTTACAAAATGTTTTACCGCTAATATGTTCATTCTCTTTAAATATATTAGCCAAAGGTGGTGACCATGGAGTCAAAGCACTGGGAGATGGTTGGCTGTTGACTGTTGCATTGATTGAAGGAAGTGATTTGGTGTCAGTTGACTCAGGCGGATTTTCAAATCCATATGTGGTTTTTACTTGCAATGGTAGAACTAGAGCCAGCTCAATTAAGTTCCGAAGTTCATCTCCAAAGTGGAATGGTAAATATTAGTGCTAAAATGCATACAATTCAAAGCTGAAATCTTTTGCAATTCAGTGTTGTTTATTTTCACAAGTTGACTTTTACCACTTCCACAATGGTTTTGTGCAGAAATATTTGAGTTTGATGCAATGGAGGAGCCACCATCTTTGCTGAATGTTGAAGTTTTTTATTTTGACGGACCCTCTCATGAAGCTGCATCTATTGGACATGCTGAAATCAATTTTATAAAAACTAAACTATCAGATTTGTCTGATATTTGGATTACCCTTCAAGGGAAGTTAGCTCTAGCCTGCCAGTCTAAGTTGCACTTAAGAATATTCTTGAATAATACAAAGGGTAGCAACGTTGCCAAAGACTATTTGTCTAAGATGGAGAAGGAAATTGGAAAGAAGGTATATCCCAGTTTTTACAGTGTGTATTTGCTCCTCAAATGGTTTTTTTTTTCCAATTTTTAGTATCTAAGTCTCCTTTCAGCTAATTGGTTAGTTTCATATTAAATTATTTGTAGATAAAATTACGGTCTCCACAAACAAATTCAGCATTCCAAAAACTTTTTCATCTTCCACCAGAGGAGTTTCTTATCAACGACTTCTCTTGTCAACTGAAGCGCAAAATGCCCCTTCAGGTAGTTAGAACTGATGATTTAGTTTGTTTGTTTGTTTGTTTTTTTTTTTTTTTTTTTTTTTTTTTTTTGTATAAAGCTATTGTTTTAAGTTGCCTCTAGTCTTCTATGTAATCACCTTCAATTGGTTAGCATTTATTAAGTCTTCTTTTTGCCATCAACCTCACCAATGTGGTATAGATTTGGAAGTTAGAAATAAGCCTATTTATTGTGATGTAGCAATGATGCATGCTATTTAAATTTCACGTTTTCTGATTGTTCTCGGCTGTTCTCCTGAAATTACAATTGTGTGGTGCAGGGCCGTCTATTTCTATCTGTAAGAATAATGGGATTTAATGCAGATCTGTTTGGACATAGGACAAATTTTTTCTTTCTTTGGGAAGATATAGAAGACATTCAAGTCATTCCCAAGACTTTGGCATCAATTGGCAGTCCAATTGTCATTGTAACTCTAAAGTCGGACAAAGGGTTTGATGCAAAACATAGTGCAAAGACTCATGATGAAGAGGGCAGGCTAAAATTCCATTTTCAATCCTTTGTATCTTTCAATGTCGCAATCAGGTACTTCTAGATTCAAATTACGTTTGTCTTTTTAATCTTATGCTCCGTTTGGAAAGCAAGAAAATGACTTCTGAAAAATGTTTTCTGGAAAATGAGTCATTTTTCAGAAAATATTTTCCTTTCCCATGTTTGGTTGCATTTTGGAAAACTTGGTGTGTTTAGTTTATTTTCTGGAAAAATGAGTAGAATTGTATGTTTAAACATTTTGTCGAAAAATGACTTCCCCCAAATTTTGGCGGAAGTCATTTTCCACCAAAATGGCTTCATTTTTCCCGGTCAACGGAAAATGTGTTTTCCGTTGACTGGATTTTCCTATTGCATCCAAACACTGAAAACTTAGAAAACATTTTTCAGAAGTCATTTTCCGGGTTTCCAAACGGACCCATTGGTAATTGTGCCAAGTTTCTTTGCTTACTGCTGAAGTTATTTATCCTTCATTTTCACCTTGTAATTTGCTAATATAAAAGCATGCACATCCCCCACCCCCTTTCCCCCAATCATACATCCGTACAATAATAGCATGTTTGGTTCACAAAATGAAATTTGGAGGAATAAGAATCCCATTCCATATAGGCTGGGGAATAAAATAGGAATCCTATTATGTTGTTTAGTTTGTTGAAGCCTGAAGGATTAGACTTTATGAATTCTATTCTTGTGTTTTGGTTGATTTAAGGAATATAAATGGAATAATCATTCAAAAGATAGAAATATTTGTACCCTGAATATTATATATCAAAATATATAAATAGATATGTATATACACGTATGTACATATACGCACAAAAGTATATGTATGCCTTTATTAGATAAGTAAAATATATACATACACACACAGATGTACTTATATTTTATATATTTAGGTTTTAGTTAAATGATGGCAACATAGGTATTAAATAAAAAAAGTTATTCATATGAGAACTTAGGAAAAGCCTAATACTAAAGCCCCCAGGAATAGCTATTCCCTTTGCAGAAGGAATAGCTCATTCCCCTTTGCCGAAGGAATAGCTCATTCTTGAGAATACCATTCAGAGGAATAAAAAGCTTTTACAAATGGTGGAATAAGCCTATTCTTAGAAATGCTATTCCATTCCAAACCTATTATGCAGACGAAAAGTGTTGTAAGAGTGTTTAGAAAGTTGTTTAATAAGCCAGCCTGCTTGCAATGATGATATCTTGTTCTATGTGCCTATAACACTAATGCATCAAGTTTAACTTATTCAGATTGTTCAATTATACACTTTTTATTTTTGGGTGCATATGAATTTTCAGTAATGATATGAATTTTGCATGTTTTATTTGTTGATTAGGTTCTACTTTTATAGCAAGGAAATACTGTTTGGTTTTGAAATGAAAACAATATTGTATCGAAAACAAGTTTCAGCTTGTATATGCTACATTGTCAAAATGTCACTTTTTGGGTTGATGGGCATGGAAATGTTATTAAATCTATATTATCGAAGATACATTTGCTGGAAAACTGTTAATATCTGCTTTAAAAAATCAAGATAATCACTTAAATGGTATAAACAAGTGTTTAAGAATGACTTAAGGTAATTATTTAAGTCTTGCTTTTAGTTGTTTGTGTGTGTTACTATGTCGCAATAGTTGTTCGATCAATATGTTTTTTGAACCTTGGATCTGCTCAAGTATAAAGGTGTGATGATTTAAAGCTGTTGAAAAGGATTACTTGTTACTAATAGGAATATGATTACAGTTTCCTATTATTCAACATCCCACAATGAATTTCTTTATTGATGTTTTTTAGTGGATGTCCATAGGATGATCATGGCACTATGGAAGGCAAGAGCTTTAAGCCCAGAGCAGAAGGCACGAATAGTTGAAGAAGAATCCAAGGCTAAAAGCCTCCAGATACCCGACGAGGATTCTATAGACAAAACCTTAGTGGTAGATGAAGAAACTTTAGTAAAAAACCTCCAAAGTGAAGAGATTGATTTAACCACCGGAGATGACGATCCCAATATGTCTATTGCTTATTCCTCTGTACTTTCTGTTCCTGTAAGTACACCTTTCTCTCAAATCCTCCCTTTGTATTGTGTGCTTTCCACTTCCGTTGTCTTGTTATTTGAAGGGCAGGGTTGTAAAAATCCCGCCTAGGCACCGAGTAATCGGCGCCTAGGCGCTAGGCGCCCATAGGCCGTGGCGATTTTCCCCCTAGGCTCCCGCCTAGGAGATCGGCCGCCTAGGCGCCCGCCTAGCGCCTAATTCAGCCGCCTAGCGCCTAACTCGTCCGATTACGCCAAGTTAACTCGTCAATTTCTGTTGAGTTAGTCGAGTTAACCCGATCGACTCAACCTTGCTAATTTTTTCATTTATATGACATATATATATAATATGACATAAATACACTCATAGACTAGTTTGATACTTTCAATCTTTGGATGATTGAAGTATTTGGGTATTTCATTTGAGTTTTTTTTTTTTTTTTAATATTCTTTTGATGTTATGACTTATGAATTGTGATTATGTCATTTATTTGGATGTGTTATTTGATTGAATGTTGAAAACAACCTCATTAAAATTGTCAAATTGCAAGTCTGCTACTGTTTTTTTGGCGACCGCCTAGCGCCGCCTAGATTCCGCCTAGGCGCCGACTTGGCCGCTTAGGCACTAGGCGCTGCCCGGGCGCCCGACTAGCGCCCAGCGCCTACTGCAACCATGCTGAAGGGTCAAGTGAATTTGGGATGTAAATTCTTATGCAGTATATTGTTTGTTCCATATCCAGACAGATTTTTTCATGGAGTTATTTAGCGGGAGTGAACTTGACCGAAGAGTTATGGAGAGAGCTGGGTGTCTTAATTATTCTTGCAGCCTTTGGGAATCTGAGAAGCCTGAAGTGTATCAAAGACAGCTTTATTACAAATTCGAGAAATGCATATCACGCTACAGAGCTGAGGTGACTAGCACGCAGCAGAAATCTCGCCTTCTTGATAAATATGGTTGGCTCATCGAAGAGGTCATGACACTTCACGGGGTTCCATTCGGTGACTACTTCGATGTATGCATCTTGGAGTTTCCCCCCTACTTTTCTGCTTAAGATTCTTGTATCTGACTGCCCTTTTACCCCCCCACCCCTCCCTCTCGCCTTTCTTTGTTGGATTGCAGCTTAACGTGAGGTATCAGGTTGAGGATGTGCCATCAAGAGCCACGGGATGCAATGTTCAGGTACAATTAGGAGTGCAATGGTCAAAATACTGTAAACACCAGAAAAGGATCACCAAGAACATTACTTCCAATCTACAAGAGCGGTTGTTGGTCATGTTTAGTGCACTCGAGAAGGAATATCTCTCGGAACAGCAACTCGATAGAGCAAGCTTCCAGCAGGGTTCCTAAGCAATCGAATCCCCCACTGCACGCTTCATTCCCATGACTTCTCGTCTGGAAAGATAAGGTATATATTGAACATCATGGCGATGTCTGGATTTTGGTCAGGTTCCCGATGTAATTCACAGGTTCTGCTAATGGGAGACTAAGAGACTCTGGATTTTGTTTTTTGGATATGGCAGTTTATTTTTTGGGTACTCTGCTTAGAAATCTCCAGCATTTGGTGGTCGCATTTGACACCAACCAATCTAGAGTCGAGTTGAGTTTTGCTCCTTACTAAGGAGCTCTCCTACATTTTGTTGAAGGATATAGTAACTGATCCATAGTCTTTTGGTACATTTGAGAAGATACATACTCAGGTAGAATGTCTGTAAAGGGATTTTACCTTAGAATCCTAGCTGATATAGCATAGTTATTTGCAGATCTACAACCATTTTTCTTTTAATAGCAAATCTATGACCACCAAAACTACTAGAGTGGTGTAATGCTGTTGTTATATTGCTAGTGACTATCATCACTAGCTCTAGAATTGATCATTTTGCAAACCACATTCTTTTATTTGTTAGTTGTATGTGAAATTGGCATATTTGGTGCATAAGTTATATTTCATGTATAGATTCAGGCAATTCAGCCCATCGATTATTGTCATGTTTATCTTTAGTCCCTGGTTATTTTTGAAGTGACAGTTTTTTATTTTTTTTAGTTTTTTGTTAATATTTTATTATATTTAGATGAAAAATTCAAAAATAAAAAATAAAAAAATTTAATGGTAATGATAGGGGTAAATATGAAAATTTGATTTCCTTCCTTTTTTGGCTTCTCCTATATAGGAGTTGTATCTTTGTTCATTCTCAAGTTTGTCAAATAAATTTATTGGAACTTCAAGATATCTAACTCATGAGGAATTTGAGTAAATCAAAGTTTCATATTTATAACAATCAAATCAAATAGTCACTTCGGGAATAATTCTGAAATTGAGCCTATACATGAGATAACCAATCGTTATGCGTTGGACCCGTGTCCAGCATGCTTGCTGGACACGGGTAACAGTGCCGTTAGGCACTGTTATCTTTTTTTTTTTTTTTTTTTTTTTTTTTTTTTTTAAATTTCAGATGCTTCGTTATAGGAGTATATATTCATAATTTTATTACTATATTATTAATAACTGTACATTCATAACTCCATAACTGTACGTTCATAACTCTATAATTGTATATTCATAACTCCATAACTGTACATTCATAACTCCATAACTGTACATTTATAACTCTATAATTGTACATTCATAATTTTCGAAGCTCTATGTTCACAATTTTAGAGCTCTATGTTCATAATTTTATCACTATATGTTCATAATTGTAAGTTCATAATGTTAGAGCTCTTTGTTCATAATTCGATCAATAACTGTACATTCATAATTCCGTAATTGTAGATTCATAATCTCATAACTGTAGATTCATAACTCCATAACTGTAGATTCATAACTCCATAACTGTACATTCATAATCTTCGAAGCTCTATATTCACAATTTTAAAGCTTCATGGTCATAATTTTATCACTATATATGTTCATAATTGTAAGTTCATAATGTTAGAGCTCTGTGTTCATAATTTCATAATTGCATAACTGTACATTCATAACGGCATAACTGTACATTCATAATCCAAAAAAAAAAAAAAATAACGCCGTTAACGGAAAACGCGCGCGAAATTTTTTTTTTTTTTTTTAACTAAATGACGCGTTTTTTTTTTGAAAAACGACGTCGTTTTGGGCCCGTGTCCACAATTCACTGTGGACACGGGTCCAGGGCATAATTTGCCTGAGATAACTCAATGCCCAAGTATGTCACATATTGTTTGTGCTTTGCACATTCTTTTAACATTATATTTCATAATTATATGATCAATAATTTAGAACTCTAATTGTTTGGTACATCAAAAGTATAGTTGGTAATTGGGCATTTTAGGTATGTAAAAATAGGTTGGAAACAAGTCATTGTTAAGTTCTGGAGTGAATTTTCAAGATGAGAACTATTGTTTTTAGATCGATTACAGAAGTCACAAGATATAACAATTATATACACAAAAAAGAGTTACAACAGAACTAGGACTGATAGTCCTAAAACTCCTCCTCAAGCAGAGGGTGAGCTAACAACATGTAGCTTGTCATGAAGAAAGGAGAACCGCGCAGTGTCGGAAGAGCTTTCGTGAAGATATTAGCTAGTTGGTCCATCGTCGAAATAAAATTTACCAATATCTCACCTACAGCCACTTTGTCGCGAATGAAATGATAATCGATCTCCACATGCTTAGTACTGTAACACCCCCAAATTCTAAAACAAAGATATAAGGAAATAAAGGAATAGATATGTTGAAATATTCAAATGCGGAAGCTGAAACCATCTACATAGGGGTGTTATGTAACACTTAAGGGAAATTCTAAACCCAAGTGCTAAGGCGAGTTAGCGACCGCTACATTATCTTTTGACATCATGTAGTCAATAGAGATAACCCATGTTGTGAGAAATTGTTTAATGGTATGATGTCTACGACTTATAAGTCTAGACTTACCATTCCACATCTAACTCTGTATTTAACCAATTTTCGCTTGACTATCGCAATGCACACAAAATTGGAGGTACGAGTTCATCTCTAGGAACATTCCCGAAAAATGGCATAGCCATTCAGCCTATTCACTCGCGACATGAGTCTAAGGCTCTCAGCTTAGATCCCGTCATGGATCTTAACTATCACAAATCATTTCGAAAATTTCCATACAACCAACTGCAATGGCCTACGTAAACACGTAGCCTTTAATGGACTTAGCATCCTTTGATATCTTTTTAACGTGCTATACTTTCCAAATACAACTAGATATCCTACGTAGTGCAGTCCAAAGTCATGAGTATACCTTAAGTATCTCATAACTTTCACTATTGTCTTCTAGTGTGTATCATTAGGGTTATTCGTACGTCTACCGAGTTCGTTAATCGCAAAGGCAATATCCGACCTAGCACAACCCATTGAGAATCAATATCTCATTCACCCATTATCTGTTTTGAGCGTACAATATATCAATCTCTTCGTCTCACTACGAAGAACCCGAATCCACTTTGACCAGACCCATTTCGGAAGTGGACCCCACTGATAATTGTACCACAAAATAACCACTTAAAATGTTATTTTAATGCTATTTTTCCAACATAATTGTACCCAGAGACGGAGCTAGTGTGGAGGCAGCGATATATAACATTAGATGTTATATAAAATAAATATTTATGTTTAGAAGTTTAATAGGTTGAGTAGCTTAGTTGGTTGAACTTTATGGTCATAGGTTCAAATCTCATTAACATCATTTTTCTTATCTTCACTAGGTTGTTTATTTTATCTCTTTCATTCTTTCTCAAGATAAATATTTTTTAGTCTACTTTTATAAATCATTTAATTAACAAATTAAATATTCTTTTAGTCTACTTTTATGAATCATTTAATTAATGTAATATACAAGTTTATATTATACTTAATTGTATTCGAATTAATTTAGAAAAGAGAAAATTTCAATTTTGATCATATGACTATATGGGCTTTGTTAATTTTAGCACCTAACTTTTAAAAATATCAATTTAGTACCTTGAGTATGTAATTTTTGTCAATTTTGGTCACTCCGACCAAATTGCCAGCCAAATTTTACCGAAAAATATTAATAAGTAAAATAATGAGGGTATTATAGTCATTTCACTCCTCTTTTCTTCTTCTCCGGCGAGATCATCTTTTCCGGCAATGGAACACCAAATCTAGAGCTCCACACCACATTTTGCTCTTTCTTTCCGTTCATCCACTTCCGATAAATGAATAATTTCACGGATTCGGTTTGGATGAACATAAATGATTTGCCCTTTGCAAATTTATTAGACTTTTGAAATTTGTCTGTTTGTGTGTTAACTAAAGTTGGTGGCGTGTTCGCTGATGTGTGTAAGACTTGTCGGAGAAGAAGAAAAGAAACGTGAAATAACTAAAATACCCTAATTATTTCAACTATAAAAATTTTTCAGCGAAATTTGGCCGGGAATTTGACCAGAGTAACCAAAGTTGACAAAAAGTACATACTCAAGGTACTAAATTGACACTTTTGAAAGTTAGGTGCTGAAATTAACAAAACCCTATAGTCATATGACCAAAATTGAAATTTTCTCTTTAGAAAAACTTAAAGTTGATCTAACTAAAAAAAATTAAATTAAAACGTATTTATGATTATAGTATTATTCAAATTATTTTATCTAATTTATTATGTTTCATATGTTGCATTGTCATAAATATTTTCATATTTTCACCCCACTCAAATATATTTTTGGCTCCGACTCTAACTATCGTGTAATATATGAAAAACATTCTGTTGTAAGTTATAATATATTTTGTATTTTAACCTTATTATGACTGTTTGATATTTTGTAATTGACATTTCTAACATTATTTAAACTTTGCCCCCACTCACAAAATTTTCTAGCTGCGTCTCTGATTGTACCATTATAAAAATACATACAAAAAATATTAATACTATAATTACCTAAATCATTGCAATAATGCAAAAGCATAATTGAAATATTAAGTTTTGTTCTAAATAATCAAAAGAAGATTAATTAAAGATTAAAAACTTAACCTAAATTTGTTTTGTTTTTGTTTTTCTTTAAAGCGAGAAAATCAAATGATTTTTAAAGTTTCTAACTTTATATTATTATCTTTAATATTTTTTGAATGCTACTGACTCTATTACATTCCACTGAGACTCGATCTCATGACCCCCCTACATGGGAGAAGTCACTACATGTCATTGAGCACAAGGTGCTTGTCAATACATTTTAACATATTTGTAGTATATGTTTAACAAGTATGCCAACTATAATTGAGATGGAGTTCGAACCCAAGACCTTTCTTATAGAAATTAATGAGTGAGTTAAGAATAATAAATAGTTAACGAAATATTTTGTTACTGAAGTTTATACTAATGAAATTTAGGGTTATTTAAGGAAAGAAAACAATATAATAGAAGGTAAATAAAAAAAATCACTAAAAAAAACTAAAATCAAAATAATATGAACCATTCATTTTAAGAAGAGTAAATACCCAAAATGGTCCTTCAACTATAGCTAAATTCACAAATTAGTCATCGACTTTTAATTTTAACCAATTAAATCCTTAACTTTGCAATTTTACATATATATCCTCATACCAATATTACATATTGCAAAGTTAAGGACTTAATTGGTTAAAATTGAAAGTCGATGACCAATTTGTGAATTTAGCTATAGTTGAGGGACCATTTTGGGTATTTACTCTTTTAAGAAACAATTACACCAACATTTTTTTGGTTCCAGTTAAATACCTAACATTATTGACATTTATTATATTTGTAGATTTTGTAGATATTAATATTAATATATATATATATATATATATATATATATATATATATATATATATATATATATATATATATATATATATATATATATATATATATATATATATATATATATATATATAGAATTGCACTCAGGTCCGAATGCTTCGCCCAGGCGCGAAATAGGAATGGATTCTATCTGTCCACATACCCAGATCTAATGGATGAAAAACACTGATTTTTAAAAAAAGTGCGATGGCATTTTCGTAAATAATTGAGCATTGAAGTGCAAGTAAAATGTATATATATATATATATATATATATATATATATATATATATATATATATATATATATATAGATTTAGGTTCTCGTGCGAGTGAGGGTTTCAGGTGCGGTTGTGCGGTTTAATCTGAGTCATTCATCTCGCTTTAATCAACGTCCAGGATTATCAAAGTTTTTAAAAAAAAAAAGCGGTGGAAATTTTGTAATTTTTGCATTTAGGTCAGAATTAAGGTGAGCAGATATGTGATTAATGTGCGTGAGTTTTGTGCTTAATGTGCGTGTGTTTTGTGCTTAATGTGCGTGAGGTTTGTGCTTAATGTGCGTGGGGATGTGCTTAACGTGAATAGTTGTTAAAACTTAAAGTCTGTGAGTGAATACTTAAAGTGCGTGAGTTTTGTGCTTAATGTGCGTGATGCTTGTGCTTAATGTGCGTGGGTTTTGTATTTAATGTGCGTGAGTTTTGTACTTAATATCAGTAATTGTTAAAACTTAAAGTCTGTGAGTTAATATTTAAAGTGCGTGGGTTTTGTGCTTAATGTGGGTGAGGTTGTGCTTAATGTGTGTGGGTTTTGTACTTAAAGTGCGTGAGTTTGTGATTCAGATCTAACACTTAAGGTGCACCTTAGCTTATACTTCTTTGTTTCAGGCACGTTTCTTTTTTTTTTTTAAAATTTTCATTGATTTTTTTTTTTTTTTAATTTTCATTGATTTGAGCCGTTGATCTAAATTTGATCAACTGCTCAGATTTAACGCACAACCGCACGGGAAGCTATACCCGCACCTGAACCCTTCCCTATATATATATATATATATATATATATATATATATATATATATATATATATATATATATATATATATAGTAGATTATTATTATTATTATTATTATTACAATTATTATTTAATTAAAGTTTGTATTATTCGTTAAAAGAAATTTTAAAGGGAGAAATGAATATTTTGTGAATGTAAAAAAATGTGTCATACATGTACTTGGTCGGTCATTCATATTACCTACACAATGGCACAATGGTACAACCTCTCTCTCTTTACCCCTCGTCTCTTTCTATTCAATACAATCGATTTGCATACGAGCTTCAACTGCAGATAAACCCTAATCAGAGAATAGAACCCGAAATAAGGAGAAAAGAGCTTCAATCTTCGTTCAAAAGGGTAACCCTTTTCCCTCTTTACACAATTTCCCAGTCAATTCACCGGAACTTGTATGACCAAAATCCAATGTTTTTTTTCTCCTGAGATTAGATTGCTTCTCGTTGTTTCAGTTTCTGTTTCCACGAATTATGTTTTTCCTTATAATTTTATATATTGTGAACAATTTGCTAAGATGATCTCCATAAATGTTCTAAATCAATGTGCCTTGTTTTGCTGCAGTTTTAGCATTGAAATTTATCCCTCGGATTTATTTCTTCAGCTTGAATGTTGCCACCGTCGTAACTCAGCATCTCAATTTAGTACTATTTTGTGAACCCCAAGTACTAGCTAAGAGTAGATTATTGCATAGTTATTACCTGTTAGGCCTCTACATTTCACTCTAGCGAACAGTTAGGTTATTGCATACATACTTGTGTATCAACCTGCTCTGAGGAATAAAATTGCTTGTTTTGTTAAAGAAGTTGTTTTAGCATTTAACAAATTGTACTTTGTACTCTGTATTAAGCTTCTGTAGACTGTCTTGATTGAGAATTTTTAGAAATACTATAAAATTTCTTTGACATGCTTTTAAGTAATAAAAAAAAGAATTTTATATGCAGTCAGTTTTTTTTTTTTTTTTTTGTTTCTCATTTTTTCTTGCTACAGTTTCTTGTTTAACTTCATTACAAGTAATAATAATAATAATAACTTAGTGTAATATTTATTCATCAAAGTGAGAGTATGGATAAAACATGAGTCATGGATGGCAGGGTGTTATTTTTTGGAAAACACAATAGTTTTGTTTGTGTGCTGATGATGTAAATGCAATAAAGAGGAGGCATTGCGTCAAGTTCCTAACGTCCTGGGCAGCCTGCAGAATTTGTTCCAAAAAGACAACCAAAATAATGTATGGAAGAACAGGTCTTGATCGCTTTAAGAAAGCTCAAACTTTAGAACCATTCTCAGTAGGTGCAAATTCAGCTTCTAAGACAAACATACAGCCAGCTACAAAAGCAGCCATTCAACCTTTGACGACCCATCCTACATCCCAAATATCATACCAGCAAACTCAGTACACAAATCTACATCCCTCTTCCCAGAAACCAGTGGAGACAAATGTGCTTCCTGTGGTGCCAACTCAACAAGTGACTCAAGTTGGGGGAGGCCAATCAACATGGCAGCCACCTGATTGGGCTATTGAGCCCCGACCAGGGGTTTATTATCTTGAAGTCATCAAGGATGGTGAAGTACTTGATCGCATTAATTTGGATAAGCGTAGGCACATCTTTGGACGCCAGTTTCATGCTTGTGATTTTGTTCTTGATCATCAGTCTGTCTCACGCCAACATGCTGCTGTTGTTCCACACAAAAACGGAAGGTGTGGGATCTTCATCCATTGCTGCTAATTGTTTGTTATTCTTTTAAGTTATTATACCATAGCTCTAATACATAGCCTTCTCTATATGTTTGATGCTTAACTTACCAAGAATAATTGTTTATAACTCATAAATTAAGGTTTTGGGTCTGCTCCATATTCTTTTCTTCTAGGCTCAAATAGTCCTTGGTTTGGATTAAGCTAGGCCACCCAAAAAAAATTCAACAGGTCTGAAGCAAAGAAGAGTAGTTGATGGTATAAAATCAAAATATGTCTAAAGTTGTACCTTTGGTCCCCATTTCGGTGTTTTTGATATACTGGTTGGACTGTTTGCCACCATGCACCAAACTACCTCTTGCATAGGTACAAATGAGCCATAATGGGGCTGTTCTGTACATGTTAATAAGGTGAGACTGTAATGGTCTCCATTCATTTTGGTTGTTAAACAACTCCATGAGTTTTACCATTTCATGTTTTGACACTGGATTTGTGGTTAGCAACTTGCCTATGGGCTGCAGGAGTCTAGTTGGAAGAAATGGGGATGATCAACTCCCATAAATCAAAAGCCATTGCCACATATGAGATATAAATTTCTAAAAAAAAAAACTATAACTCTCTAGGGTCAAATTTTCCTACATGTGCATATTTTAAGAAGTATATATATATATATATATATATATATATATATATATATATATATATATTTGGTTGAAAGAGACTTGGCATTGAAAAGAAAGAGTAAACTAAGAAAATATTCTTTCAATAATCTGGATGTATTTATACATGTATATTATGAAAAATAAAAATACATGAAGTGTAGAGAATGATTACAGGCTAAATTTTAGTAATATTGATAATCAACATTAGTATTGGTAAGAATTGAATGCTACTGCCCATTAAAATTTCTCTTGACAAGGAAATTCCTTTTTCACTTGTACAAGATCTTATCATTTTGTGCTTGTGTAATTTAGCCTGTATCAACATAAGTATTGGTCAGAATTGAATGTTACTGCCCATTAATATTTCTCTTGACAAGGAAATTCCTTTATTCACTTGTACAGATCTTATCATTTTGTTCTTGTCTAATTTTTACTTGGATATAAAAAAAAAAGTTTCTTCTGTCCATGGGCCAAATTCATGTAGGTTGATCTAGTTAATCTTTTCTTCTTCAGCATATATGTAATTGATCTGGGATCTGCACATGGCACATTTGTTGCAAATGAGAGACTGACGAAGGATTCCCCTGTGGAACTTGAGGCTGGACAGTCTTTGAAGTTTGCTGCATCAACAAGGACCTATATCCTGAGAAAGAACAATGCCGCTCTCTTTCCTCCACCACAACCTGCAGAAATTAATCTGCCCCCACCTCCCGATCCAACAGATGAGGAAGCTGTTTTGGCTTATAACACATATCTAAATCGTTTTGGGCTTACGAAACCAGGTACAGGGTCTAAATTTTCAAAGTCAAGTATGGGGGCAGATGACAATTCCATCTCTGAAAGAGCTGCTAAGAGAGTTAGGAGAACTAGAGTGGCATTTAGAGATCAGGTTGGAGGAGATCTGGTTGAAGTAGTTGGAATCTCAGATGGAGCAGATGTGGAAACAGAACCAGGGCCGGTTGGAGTGATAGAAGGAAGTCTAGTTGGAAAGTATGAATCCCTTGTACAAATTACTGTTATTCCCAAAGGGAGGGAGCAGTCCCCTGCGAAGGATTCCACTGTTTCACAAACAGGTGTCACTGAAAAACTTAAACAAGTATTGGACAAGGTTAAAAATCCTCCAAAAGGTGGAATATATGACGATATTTATGGAGAATCAGTTTCTGGTAAAGTCGGTTCCTCTTGGGCTTTTTCCACTAATGATCAAGCCCCCTCAACCAATGATCCAAATGCAGAATCTCCTGCTTCTTTGCCTATAAGTAAGTCTAGCAATGACGATGATGATACGGATGATTTATTTGGCTAGGCATATGCTTTCCTTGGTTGCAAGTGTTGATCAGTACTCCACAAGTGAATGGCATGCATTTCTTGGAAAACATGCCAGGTAAATGGAAATTTTGTTGTACTTCATCATATTATTCTTTCCCTCGCTGTGCATTGGAGGATTTGAACTATAACCATCTGTCTGTCAAAATGAAATGGGAAAAGATGTCTGTTAATGTTTGTTCTCTATTCTTAACTGATTGAGCATTTTAAAAGGCTACATCAAATTGTGGTAAAGATCATTTGCAAAGATCCACTTCCAGTTGTCAGGAACAATTGTTTGATAGAAGTGGCTACAATCACCAGAACAAGAAGCAGCGCTGTCTTTTCCCTGTTAGTTTTGTTCAGAAGGCACAAAGGTAATTTGTTCCGGATGATAAAATCCTTTATGGTACAAAGAATGGAAGAAAAGATAACTTTGATGTGTATCAACATGATTACATTAACTTTGCTTGCTTCTTTGCCTCTTTTTCTAACATTTGTGATGTGTGGATATGTTGTAGCCAATGTCCATTTTGCTGAAAATTGCCTTTGTTGTTCACTTACATGTCAATTTGATGTATTGATTCCATAACTTGTGAGGTTAAGTTGGACAAATTTTTGAATTTAAATCCATTTTCAATACAGCAACAAACAGTTATAAAACCACTTATATTTAACTTGTTGACTGCGGAGATTAAGCCGTTGAGCTCTAGCCTATTGTCTTTAGCAAGAAACAGTTATATATAGTAAGGTGTTTGGTTCAGGTTATTTCGTAACCTTAGGAATGTGAATATGGGTGTATTTAAAAAAATGGCTTAGCAGTCAAAGTTTGGTTTGTTTAACCAATTTCAGCTTATTGTTTTTTTTTTTTTTTTTTTTGAAAGCAACCAATGTAGTTATATTTATAGATAAGTTGAAATAGCGTCTGGGATAGAGTCCCAATACATAGCCGTAGAAAATTGTGTAGCTGTAGAAGTTAATGTGTGAGCTAATAAATTCTGCGATCTAGGAACAAAATTAACTGAGCAAAAATTAAATGAAGTCATGCAAGTTTTGCAGGCATCAATGGCATAACTAATATACGATCTGGGCGGAGCCTAGATAAATAGCACTGTAACGTCTGACAATTTGTGTAAATCTGGACGGTCTGTTCACCACGCTGCCGTAGTCATGATAAAGTTTCTTTGCATGCAAACGCCTCGGCCATGAGCGGGGAGAAGCAGTTCGGAAGAGGGGCACTATACGCCGCAATGTACCCTCCGTCGGCGTTTAGCAACACTTCGCCCACCGTGGTCGAATTTGTGGCATGAATGTATTCGACATCTATATAGCATCTCATTGGCCGTGGATCCACCGTAGCAGCAGCAAGTTCCGGCAGTGGAGATCCGGCAGTGGCGGGCGCAGCAACGTTGTAGGCAACGTTCTGGTCGGCCGGACAGTGTACCCGACGCCATGCATGAATCGTTGCGGTTGCCACGACAATCAGTTTCCTGGGTTGGGGTAGACAGGCATCCCATACTGCACCATTCCGTGCTCTCCAAATATGATATAGAATCGCAGCTGCATAGGCAATTTCATTAGTCTCTAGAACATTTAAGATTGCACTAAACCACTCATGGAAAATATTTGTCACAATATTAGGAAGTGGGAGATTGGATAGTGCCCTGCGCCCATACGGAAGTAGCATAGCCACACGATACTAATGAATGCATAATGTTTTCTTGCATGATTTCACACATGGCACATATTGGATCCACATCCACCCTCTTTATAAGCAGATTGTTGGTAGTGGTGAGGATATCACTTATCTTCCCCACTAGTCAAACAATTAAAATGAGTTTTTGGTAAATAGTTCTTTGACTTGCTTTATTGATGTTAATAAATTTAAAATGTCAAAGTTACTTTGAGGAGCTTATTGATATAGTTTATTGCATTTTCATTTTAAAAGTTTAATTTATCATTAATAATTGTTGGCTATTGCAGTATTTATATTTATTCAATTTTTCTTCACATTTGTATTTTTAACTAGTATTTTTATGCACGGTGTGCAAAAATAGATGTCCAATATATATATATATATATATATATATATATATATATATATATATATATATATATTAGATATTTATATAATAATAATAATAATGTAAACTATTTTTATAAATTTGATATTTATATTTTAAGAAATAACTTATATAGTACACCAATATATAATGTATATATGGTAGATACATGTGAATGGTAACAATAGTTCGAAAAGATAACGTAAGTTATAATGATAGGAGTATTTTTGACCAAAATATTGTATAGTAAACTCTTACAGCATAATGTGTAAAAAATATTATTGAAAAAATGTACATAAATGAATGATATAACTATTATTTACACTTATTAATTTTTAGATATTATTAGAATTTGCATCGAGCTCGAAATCTAAATTGACTCTCGACCTATGACACTTATATGATAGGGGAGGGTGCAGTTGAGAACATGTTCCCATGCAAATAGTGATGGTTAATCTAATCTATTCATCTAGATAGATTAACGGTTGAGATTTTTTTTTTTGGAAAATAAGGGTGAAAATAGTGGGATAACCAATCTAATCCATTCATTTAGGTAGATTAATGGTTGAGATTTGTTTTGGAAAATAAGAGTGAAAAAAGTGGGATTATTATCATTATTAATAGGGTTTAGTAAAAAAAATATGAGTTAATTTTATTTTTTGGGAATAAAGGTGAAAATATATTAATAATAGTCGAGCTCTAGAGCATGAGCGATACAAGAAAAAAAGAACCGAAACAAAGTCCATACAGTCCCAGATCGTTTAACAAAATGAAAGCTGAGATTAGTAAAGTCTCTAGCTATTTCCCTAATGTCATTGATAATCAAATCAAATGAACATAAACTAGTATTGTTAATTTCTTGGATAACTTTGATGCAATCAGATTCGATCTGAACCTTGTCAAGCTGGAGAGTTTTTATCCATTTCAGCGCTTCTCTTACACCAATTGCTTCTGCCTCCATAGGTAAGCATAAGCCATCCCGGCAAATTATGCTGTGCATCCGTATGTACCATGCATGGTGCATACGGATGCAAAAACGACGTTGTTTTAATAAAACGCGCGTCTCCCCTTAAAAAAAAAAATCAGGTTCGATTCCCAGCAACAACATATGAACTAAAATTCCATAATCGATGAACTATAATTCCATAATCTAATCTATGAACTAAAAATTCCAGAATGAATGAACTAAAATTCCATAATCTATAAACTAAAATTTCAGAATCGATGAACTACAATTCCATAATCGATGAACTATAATTCCATAATCTATGAACTAAAATTCCAGAATGAATGAACAATATAATGTTGTTGCTGGGAATCGAACCTGAATTTTTTTTAAAGGGGAGACGCGCGTTTTTTAATAAAACGACGTCGTTTTGGCATCCGTATGCACCATGCATGGTGCATACGGATGCACAGCATAACGATTGAAGCCATCCCAGTGAATAGCTTTCACAGCCACAAACTGACCATAGGCATCCCGTAATACAAGGCCCATTCCCGTTCTCCTACTATTTGAGTCCAGAGCGGCATCAGTATTAAGCTTAAGCCACCCCTCTGTAGGTTTAGTCCAGCTTTAATTTCAATTTGAGGAGGATCATGTGACTGTTGAGGGCTGAATTGATTGACAGTTTGCCATTCCAACAGATAGGAGGTTGTTAAACTGTAAGTCAATCTAATCCATAAAAGATGCACTGTGATGGAAAATGGTTTTGTCAAATAGCTCCCAGCGGCCCTTGGCTAAGCACAACTTACAAATGTATGGAAGCAAGACTCATCTTCCACATTACACAATTGTTACAAACTTGGAACATCAACATGACGTACTCTGGTAACTCATCAAGTCATTTTCCATCTCGGCTAGTAATACCTTTGGTGTAAGATGTGTTTCCAAATGTATCACTTTGCCTCGTAACAGGCTTAAAAATATTTTCTCAAGATGGAATTTGAACATAAGATCATTTAGCTTACTCTTCTACTAAGTCTTCTTCCAACTCTACTAGCTTATCCTTTGATGACTTATATGCTCCAAAATAGAGTTAAGCTATAATCCCGCTTAATCATGAAGGACTTCAAAGTACCTATGAAGTCCCTGTACTGTAGTGTTTTGTTCAATTTAGTCCTTGTACCTTTATTCTGTTCAATTTAGTCCCTCTCTTTAAAAAGTGGTAAAATTAAGGACAATTGTCTAAATCTCATTACGAACATGGTCGTAATTATTTATTTTGGACATACTAATTTAATATATTGGTGGTAAAAATGATAGATTTTAAATATTTATAAAGTAATATATGAGTAGGAATATAAATATCATCAGTGCCACGTAACCTAAGTTAACGATAATATTAACATCGTTAACTATTGTCCTTAATTGCACTACTTTTGAAAGTACAGGGACTAAATTGAACAAAATAAAAGTATAAGGACTAAATTGAACAAAACGCTATAGTACAGGGACCTCGTAGGTACTTTAACCCAACTTTAACAATTCACGTAACTTTCATTGCATGGGTGCACCATGCTTATATGGACCCAGACGGACTCAAATAAAAATAAAATGGGAATACTAATATTTTTAAAATACATTTGGCTCATCAAAACTTTACACTTTATTCCTAACAATTTCCCCCTTTTTGATGATGCCAAAACCTATACCCAAGTCATTTAGCTTTGTCAATTTTTGAAAAATAATCTTTTAAACCAATTTTATTTCGACTAGCCATTTGACGGGTTTAACAAAATATATGACCTAGAGATTTTATTTTTGGACGATCCTATCCGTATATTGAGAATAAGTTGGGGGTTTGCAAGTTTGTTTTTATCTTTTGATTTTTGTTCCCCTTAATTTTATATTCTCAATTATACGTTTATACAAGTGATTGAATAATTACGGAGCGGACCTGGAGCGAAGAAATATGAAGCGGATCACACACGACGCCGAGCGGACTACGCACGCGGCCGGACAGACCATGGAGGGGTCTACCACCCTGGGGTCCTCGACTACTACCACGGGGTCAGGGGCGGACCTACAGTGGGGGCAGTGGGGTCAGCTGCCCCCACTCACCCCACCCCCACCCCTTATATAACCCTTGTATGTATATGTGTATATATAGTAGACGTTTAAGTATAAGTATTAAAAAATAGAGAAATGTCAATAGAATGTGGCTTAGCCCAGTTGGTTGGTCGCGTGGGTGGCTTGGATGCAGGCCAGGGTTTGAATCTCGACATTTCCTTTTCTTATTCTTTCACTATTAACACTATCTTTTCTCATTATTTCACATTTTCACTATTATTAAAAGTGCATATTGCTTCAACACAATAATATAATCTTCATTTATATATTAATAAATGAGATGAGATGTGTAATTTATAATGGATCTTTTACTTAAATTATTTTATCAAATTGATTATGTTCATATTTGTTATGAATAAAAATATAATGTTTTTATGTATTTTATAATTTTCTTACATCCAATATTATTTATGGCTATACTTTTTAAGTGTTTCATTTTTTTTTTCTAATTATCTATTTTACTTTAATATTTTGCCCCCGCTGAAAAAAATTCCTGGGTCCGCCACTGCACGGGGTCCTCGGCTACTACCTCCACGGGGTCCTCGGCTACTATGCACCCGGAGTGACGAACCACCCCGAGGTCGGCCAACATGGGCTCGGCACCTCGGGGTCGGCCGGCACACCTAGGGTCGGCCTGGCGTGAGGTCGGCTCGCCATCGAGCCGACCTCCACGGGCTCGGCCCCATGGGCTCGGCCGAGCCCATGGCCGTCACCTTGGCCAAGCTCCGTGCTCGGCCAAGGACCGGGTCCTTGCGTGGAGCAAGTCCCGCAGTGCGGGCCTCGGCTCCTCCCGCGTGACCCGGGCCCGGTCTGGCCGGGTGTATAAAAACACCCCCGGTGTCCTATTCAATCATCTTCTACCTTTCATACAATACTTGTAACGTTATTACACGTCCCGAACCACTGTAATAGCATTATACGCTCAATATATACAATATTTATGGTTTATTATTTATTTCTCATATTCACACATATATACAGGTCGTATAATCTGGACCCCCGGGTTCATATAATCCATCAACAAGTACTAAACAAGTACTACTAAGTCCAATTTTAAAATCTTGAAATATACTAAATTAACCTAAGACATGCAAAATAAATTACGAGAGCTAGCATGTATATATATTTCGAACAAAAAGTGGAATGTGCTAGCTTACGTACAAATATACCAAAACAAAATATCATGGCAAGATGTCATATAGGAAATGTTTTACCTCCTCCTATACATGTCATTGATGTAAGCTCTTAACTTTGCAAAATCATTCTCGAGGGCCTTGTTCTGATATGGTCCGTTGACTTGCATTGCCCTGTTACACAATTCCCATATGCTTCTTGAATGTTGTCACCGCGTAACACTCCGGTCTCATACCACCAGATACATTCCTCGAATGATCTTCAATCGGCCATTTGGTCACTTCGATGTCCTGCAAACTTCTCCAAATCTTGTAACAATTTTATCCTTGCTTGCACGGGTTTCGATTGACTTGCTTGCTCTGGCTGCTTTGCTTGTTCTAGCTGCTTCGAGCTTGAACCGCCCATCGAGGCTGTGAATACTCTATAAATCTTCCTCCTTGAGATTGTCCACGGCCACGGCTTGACGAACCTCCTCGTGGTGATGATGTCGGTGGCCTCACCAACTCAACAATGGGTGATGGTGATCTCACGGGTCTTGGTGTGGCTTGCATGATCGCTGCCAAATGTCTTGGGTTCCTCCTTCCCCTTTTTGGCATCATCAAAGAATTTCATAAGATTTGCATTGAAGCTGATTTGATGACTTCGGACTCTGGCTAAGACATCGTTGTTCACTTTGGCTTGATGAAGAAGAGCCTTCATCTGTTGCTCTAGTAAGCGCAATCGAGAGCCTCTTTCGGTGCCTTGCTTCCGTAACTCATGAAACATTTTCAAGAGTTCTTGACCCTGAGCACCTTGCTTGTCATGTAGATTCCTTATATCATTCTTCATTGATCCTTGCCCCTGAAGCAACATTTCGGCCCGCTCGTACATACTTTGATGATAGGCATCAAGTTTGTCATCGGAATTTTCAAACTTTTGATCAACACTTTCTTTCAAGCCTTGAATTGCCGTACGAACATCTCCAACAATTTCTTCTCTCAAGGTAGGAGGGTCAAAGAAGTGATGGTGAGCTTGGTGAGCTTCGTGTTGTGCCGTAGGTGGAGTATTCGGCAATGTAGCATGTACTGGCTCCATCATGTCATCTTGCCGTGTGGTCATCAACGGTAGAGTATCGGCATTCACTAAATTTTCATACCAAGTGAGCAAGCTAATGGTGGTGATTGCATGGTACCCGGATTATCTACTACGACAAATTTGCTTCTATCATACAAAGAGTAACCACCGAGATTCAAAGAAACTTGATGGCTTGATAGACTGATTCCTCCATGATTAGATTCCGTAGCTTCGGTTCCTGAATGAGGATAAAATGAATCAAAGCTTAAGTCGTCACCACCACATTTGATGGAAAAGCATCTAGATCACCTAAATAGTCAAAGGTGGCATCCCTCACATTTGATCCTTCTCCAGGCGGTCTTCAGGTTTCCATCATAGAGTTGAAAGTGGCTTGATTAATGTGTGCTCTGTCAAAGCCATCAACCGTAGTCATTGGTACGGTGTCCACACATGCACTCTTCTCTTTGCCCTTCCTCAAAGTAGCTTTTCGGAAATATATCTTGTTGATGAAGGACAATCAAGTAGCTTCAACAATATTTCGAGTGCCTTAATGAATACTGTAACACCCCAGATTTTCGAAACTTTTAAAACTTATATAATAAAGGTAATCTCTTATTAATTCTCAAACAGAGCACGAACTAAACATAATTGTCGAGGTGGACAGGCTAAACTATCGAAACATAAGAAATCCTCAATTAGTATCTAGTACAACCTCAAGGCACGCAGGTCGATAATAGAACTAATCTAACTAGGTCCACGGGTCCGACTAGCGCGCTCCGAAGCTACTCATTTGTGCCTGAAAGCTAAATATATCTGTTCAGCGAATAATGCTGGTAACCCACTCCAACGCGTTAAAATACAATATATATATATATATATATATATATATATATATATATATATATATATATATATATATATATATATATATATATATATATATATAGGAAAACCATTTTGAAGCAGGAAAATATATACTTAGGAGACTCTAGCTTTAAAATCAGGAATATACTCGACAAATAGGGATAAGCACACATTCAACAGTTATAAACAAGCATATAAAGACATTATCATGTATCTTAAGGTCACAGGTTAATTTCACATCATTCATATCATCTTTCAATCAACTATCTTTATCATATAAGCACACTTTGGTGGCGCCACAGGACCAATCGCATGCCCATACATGAGGGTTAGCGCATATAGCGCTAACACGGCCCCGCAGCACCCTGCCTCATACCGCAGCATGAAGGGGTTGACCGTATCCAGCCGATGAACCGTAGCTCATCAAACCGTAGACGAGCTCAACGGTGGACCACAACCCTACATAGCGTTGGCAAGCCCAATCGGTGGGTCGTGGCCCAAAAAGAGTGTCACTGACCGCAACCAGGATTATGAACCCCAGCTCATGTAAAACCGTTGATGAGCTCAACGGTGGACCGTAGCCCTACACACCGTTGGCGAGCCCAATAGGTGGACCACGACCCCTTTGGTGGACTGCAGCCCTACACACCGTTGGCGAGCCCAATTGGTGGACCGCAGCCCGTGTAAGACCAATTTGACCGCAGCCAATATTGGGGAGTCATGCACATATAACACATAGCAAGCACATGCAACCCACATTAACACATTGGGAAAGGGGAGAAAACGTATAATGAAACCTATGCGTGGTCATCCACATACTAGGAAGAATCCTAAGGGGTTCATGGATCTTTCACCTAGGTCAACGGGGTACCAATTCAACTAGCATATAATACACAAGACTCTTTTATCTTACGAACGGTACCCGAAACAACAAACTAGACTTAGGCACGATAAACGAAGTCCGTTGGGACACCATGAGGGTCGGGGAAACATCAAACGAGGAAGCCAACGTCCCAAGGTGGGGAAAAACCACCAGGTGGCCGGCGGGTGGAGGACCACCCGCCGGCGGCGAGAAACCGGGCAGCGGGTGCCCGACGGGCAGTCGTCTGCCCGCTGCCGGTGACGCCAAAATGGGCAGCGGGTAGGTGGCGGGTTCCCCTACCCCCACCTACCCCCCACTGACTCCTTTTCAATATTTGGGTCCCGGGATCTTTTGTGGAACCCGAAACCGTGTTTAGACACTTTTAAACACGAACGATGACACCACGTAGTCAAATAATCGATCAAAACCAAGAATTATATTGAACATATCCTAACATGAATTTTAAACATAATCAACACTTGAACATGCGAAATCCCACCCGAATATATCAAGAACATCACAATACGAAATTCCCAATTTAACCTAGGGCTCTAATCATATAAAATCATACTTTATCTTTAAAATCAAGAACATCAAGATTCATCAAGAACAACACACAATTATCAATAATCTCTTATAATCATCAAGATTATCCAGATCAACACATAAGATCATCTCATCAATATCAAGATCATATCATAATCATCATAAATGATTTATCAAGACACAAGCATAGAGAATGAGCCAAAGAAGGAGATTATAGCAAGGAAAATAGGTTTTGTTGAGACATGGGTTACCTCTTAGCCTTAATCAGAATCCTTGGCTACTAAGGTTCTTCTCTAAGATTTCCATCCGATTGATCTCCCTAGGCTTGGTGGTGGGAGAATCTTCCGGGAGTATTTTCGTGTAATATAACTATGGGTGGTGTGGGTTCTAAATGCTTTGTAATCCTCTATTTATAGAATCAGGAATCCTAATCATAATCTGAATAGTAAAGGACTACTTTCTTTATTCCTAATTAGATATATAGGTCTAGGATTCCTAATTAGAATCTGACTAGTAAAAGGTTTACTCTCTTTATTCCTAATAGGCTTAAGACTCTAGTTCAGGCAGGGGTCCACGATCCATGGTGGACCACATTAATTAATTAAAGGGAATCCTAACCAAATTAAGTCTTTTTTAATTATTATTAACGGAATTAATTAAATAAATAATTCAGGATTAAAAGCCGTAACACGGGGTGTTACACCCTCTTTGACACCTCGTAATCCAAATTCAATTAAGGATTAATTAAGTAATTAATCCTAATCCAATTGATAATTTAATTCCTTAAATTCCTGAAAATTCAATAGTCGGGGACTAATAATTGACTAGTCAACCCAAAGTCAAAAGTTGTACCTAAAGCTTTGTGAGTAGTTCCCTTGTTCCCTTACACCTCTTCATTTTAGTAAGGGTAATCAATACATTTCACTTTATGTTAGTAATGCAAGCTAACCTAGAAGACACCCTTCATTCTTTCCCTTACAACTTTCTAAACTTGAGCTCTTCCTTCTCTCTAAAAGTTAGATAGCTTTTCTTCCATGCCAATTTGGAGCTTTACCAAATCTTCAAAGTTTGTCTCCAAGATTCCACCTTTCCTACCTTTGAGCATCTAGGAGGGTAAGATCTATGCTTATCTTGTGTCTTTAGTGATTTCTAAGGTGTCTTTCCTTAAAGATAGAATCTTTATGATCTTTTGGTGTATTCTTGAAGTGGGTGTGGAAGGTGAACCTTACTAGGAGCTTGGTGAAGTGTTTAGTGAAGGTTTTTGTCTACAAGAGGTAACCCATGCTCTACAAAATCTATTTTGCTTACCTATATGATGATTTATTGGATTCTACATATGATTTTGCTATGAAATGTGAGTGTTGATGCATTGTCTTGTGAAAATGCATATCTAGAGCTTGTTATTAGTGTTCATGTATGCCATTGCTTGACTATTCCTTTGATTCAAGTCATTTTGTTGTATTTGGTGAGATTTGGCATGTTTTGGACTTGAATTTGAGCTTGGTGTTGAAAATCCCCGAAGGGATATTTTTGTACAGGACAACGTACCCGCGGGCGGAACGGCGGGCAGTGGCCTACTCGCCGCCCCACCCGCGGGGAACGCGGGTTGAAGAGGTGGTTCCTGTGGGCGGAACCACGGGTGGGGGTCCACCCGTGGCTCCACCCGCGTGGTACTTATATGTTGGTGTTCGGGGATTTGTTCCCCGTAATTCTTTTGACTCGGTATTTGGTCTTTTGACTTCCCGATGTTCTTTTGTGGAACTATTTGAGTGTTTTCTTGATGTTTCGTATGTCTAGAACTATATGGTAGGAATCCATGTCGGTTTTGGTGTCTTGAATCGTGCTAAGTGTTTAACATTGTGATTCGTTGAACCGTGATGAGTCTTGTGTGTTCTTCGGAACTACGTTTGGTTTACCCGTTTGATAAGCTTGCTAGTTCGGTGTTTAAATGCTAGCGTGTGTGTTGTTTGTCCTTTCCTATTGTTGATGATGACTTGTGTTAATCATCGTTGTTGTCGGATTGTGATCCATTCCTTGATTGAGTATGGTTTCATATCTTCGTGGTGATCCGTTGATTGATTCCTGTGATGGTGTTGTGTGTGTGGCTGTACCTGGATTGCACTATTAATGGTATGGGACATTAGTCACCAAGGTACGACAGTAGTCCTCGTGGTGGCCATGACGTGATTATGGAGTTTGTGACCTGTGTGTCGGGTTCACGTATTTCTTGGGAGGCATGTGTAACACCCCGTGTTACGCCCCCTAAAACCAATTAATCATTTAACCAATTATCCAAAGAAAGAATTAAATTACAATAATTAATTAGGAAAAGGCCCACCATAGTCCGTGGGCCTCACCCCTAAAAATCAACCCCTAGTCCTAAAAGGAATAGAGTTAGCAAGCCTATAGTAATTGGGCCCTAACTAAGACTCTTAGATATATAAATAGGGGACATAGGAGGCACCTAGAACCCACACCACAATAATCTCTCACCACACAAGGAGCTCCAAGAATTCCCCTAGGAGAAATCAAGAAAGAAGAAAGACTTAGAGAAAGATCCTTCATAGCCAAGGAAATTAATTAAGGCTAAGAGGTAACCCATGTCTCAACAAAACCTATTTTCTTAGCTATGATCTCCCTCTAGGCATCCCTCTATATTCTTGTGTATTGATGATTCGTTTATGATATTGATGGTGTGATCTTGATAATTGATGTTATGCTTTCTTGGGTAATCTTGATAATCTTGATGATGGAAAGAGATTCTTGATTATTGGGTGATGTTCTTGATAAACCTAGATTCCTAATGATTGTGTGATATTCTTGATAAATCGTATTGTTTCTTAGTGTTAATAGATGAATTACATTCTTGATGATTTAAATATAATTAGAGCCCTAGGATGTATCGTGAAACTCGTATGATGTTATTCTTGATATATTGGGTGGGAATTCGTATGTTTGGGTGTTAATTATGTTTAGAAAGCATGATAGGACATGTGCCGTATGTTTCTTACTTTTGATCCGTTAATTGTCTACGTGTTATCATCAATTAC
The DNA here is from genome assembly GCF_001879475.1 of Ipomoea nil. Lineage (NCBI taxonomy): Eukaryota > Viridiplantae > Streptophyta > Magnoliopsida > Solanales > Convolvulaceae > Ipomoea > Ipomoea nil. Next base: position 956,161 of record NW_017617301.1, read on the forward strand.
GTTTAAAGGTGTCTAAGCATGGTTTCGGGTTCCACAAAGGTTCCCGGGGCGTTATTTGTGAAAAAGAGTCAGTGGGGGGTAGGGGACCCGCCACCTACCCGCGGCCAAGTTCGGACATCGCCGGCAGCGGGCAGGCGACTGCCCGCCGGGCACCCGCTGCCCGGAATCACGTCGCCGGCGGGCAGCAGGCGGGTGACCCTTCACCCACCGGCTACCCGCTAGAAATTCTCCCACTTCGGGATTCCGGATTCCCCGTTTGATGTTCCCCCGACCCCCGTGGTGTCCCAACGGACTCCGTTTATCGTGCCTCAGTCTAGTTTGATGTTTCGGGTACCGTTTGTAGGATAAATGAGTCTTATATATCGCATGCTAGTTGAATTGGTATCCCGTTGGCCTAGGTGAAAGAAGTATGAACCCCTTAGGATTATTCCTAGTTTGTGGATGACCACGCATAGGTTTCATTATACGTTTTCCCCCTTCCTAATGTGTTAATGTGGGTTGCATGTGTTTGCTATGTGTTATGTGTGCATGATACCCCAATTTGGTTGCGATCAAATTGGTTATTCCTGAGCTGCGGTCAGATTTACACTCTCGGGCTGCGGTCCACCGTTTGGTTGCGATCAAACGTTTTACATGAGCTGCGGTTCATATTCCTGGCTGCGGTCAGATGACTACTCTTGGGCAGCGGTCCACTGTTTGGTTGCGACCAAACATTATGATGAGCTGCGGTTCATCGGTCGGTTGTGATCGACCCCTCCGTGTTGCGATACGGGGCAGGGTGCTGCGGGGCCGTGTCAGAGCTATATGCGCTGACCCTCATGTATGGGCATGCGATTGGTCCTGTGGCGCCAACAAAGTGTGTTATGTGATGAGATATGGATGGTTTGATGTTACGAATGTTATGAAAGTGTGACCATAGGATACATGCTAGTAAACCGTATATGCTTGGTTATGACTATTAGCTGTGCTTATCTCTATCTGTCTGGACCGTTCCCTATGCTTGTGAATTATATGACTGTTGACTGTGCTTATCCCTAATTGTCGAGTCTATTCCCTGTTTTAAAAGCTAGAGTCTCTTAGGATATATCTTCATGCTTCGAAATGGTTTTTCTTATATCTATATATATGCCTATATGTATTGTATTTCAACGCGTTGGAGTGGGTTACCAGCATCTCTCGCTGAACAGATATATTTGGCTCTCAGGCACAGAGGAGTAGACACTGGAGCGCGCTAGAGTCTTGGAGCGTAGTAGTAGATAGTTTCCTTTCGGCCTGCGTGCCATGCTTATGCATTTACATTATTGAGGATATTAGTTAGTTAGCCTGTGCACCTGAGTTCTCTAGCTCAGGTGTGGCATAGCACCCCGTACTCTTTATATTATGTTTTGGGATTTAATGAGAATTTACCTTTATTATATAAGCTTCAAAAGTTTAAAAATTTCGGGGTGTTACAGTTGGTATCAGAGCCTAAGTTTGACCCTAGGATAAGACTCTTAAGACTAAACTTTAAGACAATAGGCTTGAACTTTAGGTACTTAGGGACATAGGACTCAGGAACCTTAGGACGCGCGGTGAGACTATGAAACCTACACATAACTCTCCCTCACCTTACCCTTCACTTATCTAAAGGGAACTTTCTCTCCGCTTATCACGCCAAAGTAGGGATACAAAACTCTCACCTAACATCCCTATAAACATTGACCCAGAAGGACGACAACATGGCACCCAACAGAAGGCAATCGAGGACACCAGAACCCAACGTACACGACCCCCTAACCCAAACCCTGCAGCAACTGACACAAGTCGCCCAAGCACTAAGCGACGTGGCTCTTCGCAATAACAAACCCCCACCACCTCCATCAAACACAAACTCGGACGTCGCCCGACAAGTTTCGAATCATCGACCCCCCACGTTTTCAGGGGAAGAAGACCCCGTAATCCTGGAGGAATGGATCCGGACCCTCGACAAAATTCTAGGGCTAGTAGAATGCCCAGAAGAACGTCGCGTGGAGATAGCCTCGTTCTACTTCGGGCACGAGGCAGACCTTTGGTGGATCCATGGTGAGCTGTCGTAGGCTTCCAAATTAAAACCTTACAAACGTAGTAGCGGGAGTAACGATCGACCCCACGAGGAGTAACTAGTTTAACTTTTGTGCTCAAATTAAAGGTAGGGGGTTTGGAATATATCGAGAATAAAGATAAAATAAAAGAGAATTTAAATAAACAAGAAATTTAATTGAACGAATAGAGCAATGAAAATAATATATCGAAAACACTTATAATAGGAGACCTTGGTTAGTAAAGATCCACCACCGGAATTAAACACTGATCATTGATTAATAAAGTAATTAATATGCAATTGAATATTTGTCGTGAAATTATTTCATTTCTGTTTTCCCTTAGTTGTAGGTAAATAAAGCACAAGCAGTTTAATTACCCCTAACTACTAAATAATCTAAGACAAGCGCTATAGATTTAATTTAATAGCAGCAATAGGAACTAGGAAAACCGACAAACTAAATAACACAAGCACAAGCGGTTGCATTTAATTTAGGAAAATATTCTACCCGAGACCAATTATCACTAAGCCGTCAATAATTAACCTCAGTTGCTACTGAATATTAGAATAATTTGTAGCACAACATTATCTAATATAGCAAATAATTATATCAAATAAATAACTAGTAGGCCTCCCTAGCAATTAAATGATACAACTATTCAAATAATTTAGAAGAATATTTAATACTCAAAATGCATAAAAACATATATATAATAAAGTTAAATAAATAACCTTACAGCGTTATGAACTCCGGGGCTTCAATTCACTAAACCAACTAGAAATTAGCCGCGAATGGGCATTGATAACAACCTTAAAGAATATTCGAGAGGGGAAGAATGAACATTTTACAATAAGAAACTTCTACTATTTATAGCATTCTAAAAATAAACCTAAACTATTTCCTACCACTTGTTTCCTACTTTTGTGTCATATGTTGAAACTCCTTGTAATAATGCCTTGGAATAGCTCCCATTGACTTTATTTTTGCTGCTGCACCATATGTTTTGTTAGGAAAGCAAACAAATTAAAATATTATATTTATTTAATTTATTTGTTGATTTCTATTATATATATATATATATATATATATATATATATATATATATATATATATATATATATATATATATATTTATTTATTTATTTACTAGTAGTACGTAATATATATATATATTAGTATATTCTATATATTATATATTATATTATATATATATGTTCAGTTTGTACGCAATATATATATATATATATATATATATATATATATATTATATTATATATTATATATTATATATTGTATTATATATAAAAAGAACTAATTATTAGATAATATTAAATAACCAATGCAAAATTATTATAAAAATGTACCTAAAATATGAGTGTAAAATGTGTATATCAAATCCCCCACACTAAAACATTTGCTTGTCCTCAAGCAAAAAATATTATTTGCGAAGTAAATAAAATCCCCAAAACTCATAACATATCATGAACAACAATCTGAAGCACCTTGCAATTAATTAGTTAGCATTCCTATTTAAAAATGAAGAAAACTAAATAAGTAAGCCCTCACAGGAATATCACTCATCACTCAAGTGTTTGATGGGTATAGTTTCGCTCAAGTTCATTCCTATAAAATTGCTCTACCATAGGCTTGCGTATCTTCTCAATCACCACTACAAGAGTCATGCATGACACAAATCATAAGGACTTTTCACTGGTTGTAATGGGGGCTAGGGTTATGGTAATGAATATTTTAGGAAAGTAGTTTAAACAAAACCTTCAAACTAGAGGAGCAATTAAATACAAAGAATCTAACACCCTTGCTCATCAACACCCTCAGTTTTTTCATGCAAAGCATTTCCTATTGACATTTCAACCCAATTATCATTCTCAGAAATATAGAATTCTTCCTCAAAATTACAAGAACTTCCCCTTGCTTCATTTATTTAGGAGTGGCTTCAACTCAAAACTAATTGCTGATTCTTTCTCATTTTTCTCATAAATTTCAGCAACATTTTTTTCAACATACATTCATCATTTCTCCCATTTCTTCATTTTTTTCAGTCTCCATATTTTTTGGTCATGAATTGTCTTCGTTTTCTTTTTCATAAAAGACCAGCGACAAATCGGTAATGAAGATACAACACACCTCATTCTCAATCATACTAACACAAGAAAGTGACCTCCCCCACACTTCTTCCTCACAACCTCACGTAGATTACAAGAATAATTCAAAATTTGCTCCACTAGTTATTCAGCTGGGTGAAGGCATTAGTTTTAGATATAAAAGGCTTGTAATGTGGTTCAAAATAAAGAAAAGAATGATCATAAAGCTCAAAGTGGTTAACAATGGGAAATAAATCATAGGACAAACCGGTTATTTGGCTAGTGAGGCTCAAGATCAAATAATGGCCTTAATCACACTTGAATCATGCATGGTCTAATTAGCTTTAAAAGAGAATCAAGGCAAGTTCTAGAGAAACAAAATTATGGAAGAAATCACACAATAGAGAGAAAATAAGACCGAAGTGTCAGTCAATGGCTCAAAATCTCACAGGTTTATTGCTTACTTAATCTAGCCACTACATATCGAACAGGAAATGCTAACAAATTAATCACAACTTGCCAAACTATTTATTCAATCATGTTATGAATTCCAAGAAAGGAAAAATAAAATAATTTTTTTCAAAATAATACTTATTTTGCATAAAATACTAGTAAAATATTTGTAAAAATTTTTGAAAATTTTGACATATGCAAACAAATAATAAAACTAAATTTTGACATATGCAAACAAATAATAAAACTAAATTCCCTCCCCCACACTTATTATCAACATTGTCCCCAATGTTGAACAAAAAAGCACAGAAAAAGGGTTATTAAAAGTAACATAAAGATTAAGAAAAAGAAAAAAAAAATAATAATAGAACAAACTCCCCTTCTAGTTGTTCATATTATTCAAAATAGCTGGGATCTTTAAGAAGTATGTCGGCAATATATTCAACTTGAGCCCCTTCATGGTAAGGTTTAAGCCGATGGCCATTAACCTTGAATATCTTTGAAGTCTGTAAACTTTGAATCTCTATCGCCCCATGAGGAAAAATATTAGTGATAATAAATGGACCAACCCAACGAGAACGTAACTTACCTGGGAATAGCCGAAGACGTGACTGGAAGAGGAGGACTTTTTGTCCAATTGAAAATTCCTTTCTCAAAAGCATCTTGACATGGAAAGCTTTTGTCTTTTCTTTGTAGATTCTTGAATTCTCGTAGGCCTCATTGCGAATCTCCTCCAACTCAGAAAGTTGCAACTTCCGGTGTAGGCCACTTTCATCAATGTTCATATTAAAGCTCTTGACAGCCCAATAGGCTCTGTGCTCCAACTCAACGGGAAGGTGACAAGCTTTCCCAAACACAATGCGATAAGGGGACATACCAATAGGTGTTTTGTATGCGGTTCTATACGCCCACAATGCATCATCTAATCGCAAACTCCAATCCTTTCTGTTTGGGTTGACTGTTTTCTCAAGGATTGACTTCACCTCTCGGTTGGACACCTCTGCCTGCCCATTAGTCTGTGGGTGGTAGGCAGTTGACACCTTATGGGTGACATGGTACTTCTTAAGCAATGCTTCGATGGTGCGATTACAAAAGTGAGTACCCTGATCACTTATTATAGCTCTTGGAATGCCAAACCTGGAAAAGATGTTAGATTTGATAAAATCTGCAACAGCTTTAGAGTCATCAGTCCTGGTAGCTCTAGCTTCTACCCACTTCGAAACATAATCAACAGCAAGTAAAATATAGACAAAACCAAAAGAGGCAGGAAATGGGCCCATAAAATCAATACCCCAAACATCAAAGACCTCACAAAATAGGATTGGAGTTTGTGGCATTTCATTTCTCCGGGATAAATTACCTGACTTTTGGCAAGCATCACAACACTTGCAAAATGAGTATGAATCTTTAAATAAAGTTGGCCAATAAAACCCAGAGTCCAACACTTTCCTTGCTGTTCTCTTAGCACCAAAGTGGCCGCCACAAGCATAAGAATGACAAAAGGCAAGGATTGAGGCAATTTCGCTATCAAGTACACACCGCCTTACCACTTGGTCAGCACAATGTTTCCAGAGGTACGGTTCATCCCATACATAGTACTTGGCGTTACTCCTGATTTTATCTTTTTGGGCTTTAGACGAATTATGAGGAAACTTGTTGGCAACCAAAAAGTTGACTACGTTAGCATACCAAGGTAAAACCACAGTCGCAGCCAATAAGTGCCCATCAGGGAATGCTTCTTGCAGCGGAGGTTCAGGTTCAATGTGTACCAACCGACTCAAATGATCGGCCACAAGATTCTCTGACCCCTTCTTATCTTTGATCTCCACATCAAACTCACTTAAGAGGAGAATCCATCTTATCAATCTTGGTTTGGCTTCCTGCTTTTTCATCAAGTAGCGAAGAGCTGCATGGTCAGAATAAACGATAACTTTGGTGCCCAGCAAATAGGACCTAAATTTTTCTAAAGCAAAAACAATGGCTAAAAGTTCTTTTTCTGTAGTAGAATAGTTTTTCTGAGCATCATTTAAAGTCCTAGAAGCATAATAAATAACATGGGATGATTTCCCGATCTTTTGGCCCAACACAGCCCCTACTGCGTGATCACTTGCATCACACATAATCTCAAATGGGTAGTTCCAGTTAGGTGGCTGAATGATCGGCGCAGACGTCAACAACTCCTTCAATTCGTCAAATGCTCCCTTACACTTTTTGTCAAACTCAAAGGATGTCTCTTTCTGCAACAATTTGCATAAAGGTAGTGCTATTTTCGAGAAGTCTTTGATAAACCTTCGGTAAAAACCTGCATGTCCAAGAAAAGAGCGGACTTCCCGCACAGTAGTAGGATAAGGCAGAGACTCTATAATATCAACTTTGGCTTTATCAACCTCAATCCCACTAGATGAAATAACATGCCCCAAAACATTACCTTGATTAACCATAAAATGACATTTTTCAGAATTTAACACAAGATTACTCTCTATGCATCTTTTCAAAATAAGTGAAAGGTTATGTAAGCAGGAGTCAAAAGAGTCGCCATAAACTGTAAAATCATCCATGAAAACTTCAATCATATGCCCAACATAATCAGAAAATATGCTAACCATACACCTCTGAAAGGTACCCGGGGCATTACAGAGGCCAAACGGCATGCGTCGATATGCAAAAGTGCCGAAGGGACATGTAAAAGTCGTCTTTTCCTGGTCTTCTGGAGCGATTGCAATCTGGAAATAACCTGAATAACCATCAAGAAAATAAAAATGAGAGCGACCGGCCAACCTTTCTAGCATTTGGTCAATAAACGGTAAAGGGAAGTGATATTTTCTTGTAACAGCATTCAACTTCCTATAGTCTATACAAACTCGCCACCCATTTTGAATACGAGTGGGGACAAGTTCATTATTTTGATTTCTGACAACTGTAATCCCTGTTTTCTTAGGAACCACTTGAGTTGGGCTAACCCATTTGCTATCTGAAATAGGATAGATTATCCGAGCTCCAAGGAGTTTGAGGACCTCTTCCTTGACTACTTCCATCATGGGCGGGTTTAGCCTTCTTTGTGGTTGACGAGATGGTTTTGCTCCTTCCTCTAGAAGAATTCGGTGCATGCAAGTGGACGGACTTATCCCTTTGATATCTGCAATTGTCCACCCAATGGTAGTTTTGTGTTCTTTTAGCACTTGGACAAGTTTTTCCTCTTCTATTGCAGAGAGTTTAGTTGAAATTATGACTGGCAATGTTTTATTTTCTCCTAAGAAAGCATATTTAAGATGGTTGGGAAGAGGCTTCAACTCAGGGATAGGTGCCTGCACGACAGATGGTAACAATTTTTTGATAGAGACAGGTAAAGCCATATAAGAAACATTATTTTGTTGGTGTAATTTAGGACAATGATTCAATGATGCAATAACTTCATGTAAATTGGCACTCAGAGAAAACTCATTATTTCCTTTTTCAAGGTGTTCACAAATAACAACTTCTAATTTATCTTCACCATTAAATTCAAAAACTTCTTCAACCAATGAATCAATAATATCAACAGAATAAGCAGAGTTATCACCCCCAGGGTATTTCATAGCATCATAAATATTGAATGTAACAACATTACCATCAAATTCCATAGTAAGTGTACCACTGTGAATATCAATTTTTGTTTTTGCAGTTTTTAAAAATGGTCTTCCTAACAGAATAGGTGCAGAATGATCATTATTTTCCATATCTAGCACATAGAAATCAGTAGGGAAGATTAAATTATTAACTTGCAACAATACATCTTCAATTACACCCTTGGGGTATGCATTAGACCTATCAGCCAACTGGATAACTACACTAGTTTCATTCAAAGGTCCAAGTTTTAAAGAAGCATACACAGAATATGGCATAACATTAATAGATGCTCCTAAGTCTAGCATGGCTTTCTCAAGTTTAGTATCGCCTATCATACAAGGAATAGTAAACATACCTGGATCCTTGCATTTTTCAGGAAGCTTGCTTTGAATCACAGCAGAAACATTCTTACCCATTAGCACTTTCTCACCTTTTTTTGTCTTTTGTGTCCTTTTTGTTGTACACAACTCCTTTAAGAATTTAGCATATCTAGGAACTTGTTTTATTGCATCAAGTAATGGAATATTCACTTCACAATTTTTGAAAGTTTCATATAACTCTTCATCTTTCGTTCCTTTTATAGATTCTGACAAAGCTTGGGGGAATGGGGGAACTGGTTCATAGTTTGAAAGATTGGGAGACTTACCTTGAGAATTTTCATTGTTGCTAGTTCCCTCTTTTTCTTGGTTCGCTGATGGGGTAGCAATCGCAGGGCCTTCAATTTCCTTACCACTCCTCAACACAATCGCACTTGCATTTTCTCTTGGATTAACCACTGTTTGAGAGGGTAGTTTGCCAGAACTCTGTGCTTCCAACCGACTAACCGTAGTTGCTAGTTGGCCCATTTGTCTTTCCAAGTTTTGAATACTAGCATTTGTTTCTTGACGGAATATTTGTGTTTCTTGTTGAAACTGCAGAGTGTTAGTAGCAAGAGATTTAACAATATCTTCTAGATTCATACCTGAGCTAGAGCCTTGGGTCGGTTGTTGTCTTGAAGGAAATGGTTGTCTATACTGTTGAAAATTAGAACGATTCTGAACAAACTGGTTCCCTTGTGAGTTTCCATAGCTAAGGTTTGGGTGATCCCTCCATCCAGGATTATATGTATTGGAGAACGGATCATACTTACCTTGAGGTTGTCCAGGAAAACTTCCAGCCATGTTAACTTGTTCAATAGGTTCTTCTTGAAGAGTTGGGCAGGCATCAGTTTGGTGCCCAACTACCGAGCAAATTCCACATGCTCCTACGGTTTGCATATTGCCTACTGCTAATTGACGAACAAGAGTAGCTAAACTAGAAATTTGTTGTTCAAGAGCAGAAATATTTACCTCATTCACTTGCTTAGACGGTTGGGCAAGTCTATTGCCGAACTGTTGAGAATTTGCAGCCATGTTTGCAATTAAATTTCTTGCAGCGTCTGGTGTTTTGTCAACTAAAGCACCACCACTTGCAGCATCAATCATGCTTCTATCCATCGGAAAAAGTCCTTCATAAAAGTATTGAATGAGTAATTGATCACTGATTTGATGGTGTGGGCAGCTTGCACAAAGCTTCTTGAAACGCTCCCAATATTCATACAAAGACTCTCCATTGTTTTGCCTTATACCGCAGATTTCCTTTCTAATGTTGGCCTCCCTTGAAGCTGGGAAATATTTTTCAAGAAACATTGTCTTCAAGTTGTTCCATGTGGTGATGCTCCCAGAAGGTAGATAGTATAACCAATCCTTCGCTGAATCTTTCAAAGAAAAGGGAAAGGCTCTCAACTTGATTTGTTCTTCAGTAACCCCAGTGGGTTTCATACTCGAACACACCACATGGAATTCTTTTAAGTGTTTGTGGGGATCTTCACCTGCAAGTCCATGAAAAGAAGGCAAAAGATGAATTAATCCAGATTTCAGTTCGAATTGTACATTAGCATCCAGAGCAGGGAAAGTGATGCATAAAGGTTGGTGATCTAAATTTGGAGCTCCAAGCTCTTTTAAAGTCCGATTTTGAGCCATGGGTTCCTCTTCTAAATCAGAATTGGCAGAATTGGTAGCCAGATCACTAAACTCCAATTTACTCAAAGCTTGTTTCCTCCACCTGCGTATAGTTCTTTCAATTTTCGGATAGTACGGCAAGATTTTTTTATTAGCAGATCGAGTTATAGGCATAAAAAAAGAAAAGAAAATATATTGCAGCATTTATGCAAAAGTAACGAAAGAGAAGATTTTTTTTTTAAATTCTTTTTTTTGGGACAAATGAAAAATAAATAAATAAATAAAGAAATAAATAATTAAATAAATAAACAAACACAAAATAAGCTAGAAAATCTCCCCGGCAACGGCGCCAAAATTTGGTGAGCTGTCGTAGGCTTCCAAATTAAAACCTTACAAACGTAGTAGCGGGAGTAAGGATCGATCCCACGAGGAGTAACTAGTTTAACTTTTGTGCTCAAATTAAAGGTAGGGGGGTTTGGAATATATCGAGAATAAAGATAAAATAAAAGAGAATTTAAATAAACAAGAAATTTAATTGAACGAATAGAGCAATGAAAATAATATATCGAAAACACTTATAATAGGAGACCTTGGTTAGTAAAGATCCACCACCGGAATTCAACACTGATCATTGATTAATAAAGTAATTAATATGCAATTGAATATTTGTCGTGAAATTATTTCATTTCTGTTTTCCCTTAATTGTAGGTAAATAAAGCACAAGTGGTTTAATTACCCCTAACTACTAAATAATCTAAGACAAGCGCTATAGATTTAATTTAATAGCAGCAATAGGAACTAGGAAAACCGACAAACTAAATAACACAAGCACAAGCGGTTGCATTTAATTTAGGAAAATATTCTACCCGAGACCAATTATCACTAAGCCGTCAATAATTAACCTCAGTTGCTACTGAATATTAGAATAATTTGTAGCACAACATTATCTAATATAGCAAATAATTATATCAAATAAATAACTAGTAGGCCTCCCTAGCAATTAAATGATACAACTATTCAAATAATTTAGAAGAATATTTAATACTCAAAATGCATAAAAACATATATATAATAAAGTTAAATAAATAACCTTACAGCGTTATGAACTCCGGGGCTTCAATTCACTAAACCAACTAGAAATTAGCCGCGAATGGGCATTGATAACAACCTTAAAGAATATTCGAGAGGGGAAGAATGAACATTTTACAATAAGAAACTTCTACTATTTATAGCATTCTAAAAATAAACCTAAACTATTTCCTACCACTTGTTTCCTACTTTTGTGTCATATGTTGAAACTCCTTGTAATAATGCCTTGGAATAGCTCCCAATGACTTTATTTTTGCTGCTGCACCATATGTTTTGTTAGGAAAGCAAACAAATTAAAATATTATATTTATTTAATTTATTTGTTGATTTCTAATATATATATATATATATATATATATATATATATATATATATATATATATTTACTAGTAGTACGTAATATATATATATATATATATATATATATATATATATATATATATATTAGTATATTCTATATATTATATATTATATTATATATATATGTTCAGTTTGTACGCAATATATATATATATATATATATATATATATATATATATATATATATATATATATATATTAATTAGTATGTATTATATATATATTATATATTATATATATTATATATTATATATTATATATTATATATTGTATTATATATAAAAAGAACTAATTATTAGATAATATTAAATAACCAATGCAAAATTATTATAAAAATGTACCTAAAATATGAGTGTAAAATGTGCATATCAATTCACGAGGGACCCGCTTACCGACAAGAACCAGGGTTCGACTGGGAAAACCTCAAAACACGCCTACGAGAGCGATTCTATCCAACACATGTAAAAGCATCTATGCACGAAGAGTTCCTCCATTTGAAACAAGGAACGGCCACCGTCATGGAATACCATAAACGATTCCTAGAACTAGCGCGCTTCGCACCGGAACTAGTCCCCACAGAGGTGACCAAAATAGAGAGATACTTCGAAGCTCGAAAAGCACTAGTGGTAAGCAGACCCCGGACCCTCAACGAGACTTACTCCAGTGCCGCAAATCTCTATCGAATCCAACTGCTACAACACGGGGTCCAAGAACAGATACGGAAAAGAAGCACCGGGGGTGGAACACCACCCGTAAAAAGGACAAGAAACGACACCAACACAAGACCGAGCAACCTGGCCGGCCAAAGGCCACCCCTAGGGAACAATGGAGCTAACACAGGAAGCTTCCCTTGCCCGAAATGCAACAAAAGCCATAGAGGCAAGGATTGCATGGGCAATCCCTGGCGATGCTTCAACTACGGGGAGGAAGGACACAAGGCCTTCCAGTGCACTCAACCCCAAAGGCCATGCCCCACCACCACGGGTCAACACGGGGGCACCACTCACCAAGGAAACTACGGCGCTCCCGGAAAGATATTCGTCATAAGCCGCACCCAGGCCGAACTCGGGAGCGAGAACAACCTCGAGGGGGGGGGGGGGGGAACCTAACCCCAGAAGACGAGGACCACGCAAACCCCGCGGAAGAAAACCAAGAAGACGAGTTCTGTCTAGGATAAACTGGCAAATTTCCTTGTAACCACCTTTGTAGTAGGACTACTTACTTAGCTTAATTACTTCGGAATTATTATAAATAAAAGATTAGATCGAAATTCGATCCCACTTACGGGGGTGAAACTAAAATTATACAAACAAGCCAAGCCTCCCACCACTAGAGGACAAAAGAAGGAAAAAGACAAGGACCACACCATCAAAAAGCCTAGGTGTTACCAACCAGAATTAAACCCTTGACCTCCCACATACAAGACCAAAGTCTTGACCACTAGGCTAAAGGTGCTTCTTAAAACCTCAAAGGAACACTCCCTTCTTAAAACCCCCACAAATCCCTAAAACCCACAAAATCCCCAAATAAAAAAACCCTTCTTCTTCTTCTTCTTCTTCTTCTTCTCCCCCACTTCCTCTCCCTCTCTCCTCCCCTCTCCCACTCACCTCGCCGCCCCCAACACCGGAACCCATGAACCCACCGCCGCCAGCAGCCGGACCACCGCCGACCGCCCAGATCGCACCCCACCGCATGCCGCCATCGCCGCCGGAGAGAACCCGCAACACCAGCACCGCCCGCCACCTGCCCGAACGCCGCCCGCTGCCACACGCTTCCCAACGCCACCCCAAAATCGACGCCTCCCCTCGACGAGCCGTCGCCGGAACCAAGATCGCCGCCGTCTCCCTCGCCAGCGGAAGAAATCGTGCCGCCGGAAAACCCACCGGAAAAGTCGCCGGAAAAGTGCCATCTACCCAAAAATGCCGAAAAAGCCCCTCGAAACCCGTACCCCGGAATGGAGCAACGCCGGCTACACTGTAATCGGAGGTAAAGCCCTTGAACCCGACCAATTTTCTCCGGAATTGGTCGATATGCTTAATCACCAAGGGCTTTTGGATACGTACCTCACCATCAAGGGGGATACGTACCCCGAATTGGTGAAAGAATTCTATCAACATCTAGTAGCCACCAAACGGGGTGATAAGCTAGAAATCACCACCAAGGTCCGCGGCAATGAAATCATACTCTCCGAAGGCCGCTTGGCCAAGCTCTTGAAATTGACCACCACAGGTGTGTCAAATTACGACCGAAAAGGGTGGATTGATACCCAGAATACGGGGTACAAAGACTACCTCGGGTACCTACTCGGGAAAGAGGAAGGGTTCACCTCATCCACGAGACCAAATAGGAAGTGGCTGACGGCGGAGCAAAAGATATTGGTTATGATTGTAACCGACAGCCTCTTGCCCACAAACAATAAGAGCAAGGACGTGGGGAGTTTAGAGTGCACTTTTGCCTATCTCTTGAAACACAAAATCAAGTTCAACCTACCGGCCCTCATGCTAAAACACATGGAGTTTTGCAAGACGAGCAACCGGCTTAGCCTGCCCTACGGGATGATCCTAAGTTGGATCATGGAGAAAAAGGGGGTGGAGCTAAGCCACATTGAGGTCAAGACTGTAAATGGCATGATCTTTAACGCCCAGAACCTCCGCCGCAATGATATCTACTACACTGAAGGGGGACAACACCTCACCCTCGAAGAAATTTGCCTAAAACCCGAGGAGGAGCGAAGGGAATTGGTCGACCGATTGGACATTTCCAACAAAAAACTCAAACGAGCAATGCAAGATTGTGGAGGTTTAGAGGGAGATGAGGATCAGGAGGAGGATGACGAGCCTAACCCATCGGCACACCCACGATCAGGAAAGAACCCAAGGGAACAAAACGAGGGCTCGGTCAATGAGCGCATCCTAGCGCAACTCAACCGGCAAAACCAAATCATGGAGGAAGGGTTCTCGTCCTTAATCCGCACGACACGCGCATTAGATCAGAGGGTGGCAGCAATCGAGGCCACCTTGGGCACTCGCAGGGCATCCAGCTCCGGAGCAAGAGACCCAGGTAGACCCAAACTTCCCTATCACCACAACACCAGAAGTCCAGTCTACCCAAGCTAAGACAAAACGTGGGGCCACGTTCCTAACCAGGAGGCCAACATGTGGGATGTCCAGGGGTGAAAGAATGGATTAACACACCGGGCTTCGGGGACGAAGCTCCCTTGTAAGGGGGGGGGGGGGGGGGGGGAGAGTGTAACACCCCGTGTTACGCCCCCTAAAACCAATTAATCATTTAACCAATTATCCAAAGAAAGAATTAAATTACAATAATTAATTAGGAAAAGGCCCACCATAGTCCGTGGGCCTCACCCCTAAAAACCAACCCCTAGTCCTAAAAGGAATAGAGTTAGCAAGCCTATAGTAATTGGGCCCTAACTAAGACTCTTAGATATATAAATAGGGGACATAGGAGACACCTAGAACCCACACCACAATAATCTCTCACCACACAAGGAGCTCCAAGAATTCCCCTAGGAGAAATCAAGAAAGAAGAAAGACTTAGAGAAAGATCCTTCATAGCCAAGGAAATTAATTAAGGCTAAGAGGTAACCCATGTCTCAACAAAACCTATTTTCATAGCTATGATCTCCCTCTAGGCATCCCTCTATATTCTTGTGTATTGATGATTCGTTTATGATATTGATGGTGTGATCTTGATAATTGATGTTATGCTTTCTTGGGTAATCTTGATAATCTTGATGATGGAAAGAGATTCTTGATGATTGGGTGATGTTCTTGATAAACCTAGATTCCTAATGATTGTGTGATATTCTTGATAAATCGTATTGTTTCTTAGTGTTAAAAGATGAATTACGTTCTTGATGATTTAAATATAATTAGAGCCCTAGGATGTATCGTGAAACTCGTATGGTGTTATTCTTGATATATTGGGTGGGAATTCGTATGTTTGGGTGTTAATTATGTTTAGAAAGCATGATAGGACATGTGCCATATGTTTCTTACTTTTGATCCGTTAATTGTCTACGTGTTATCATCAATTACGTTTAAAGGTGTCTAAGCATGGTTTCGGGTTCCACAAAGGTTCCCGGGGCGTTATTTGTGAAAAAGAGTCAGTGGGGGGGTAGGGGACCCGCCACTTACCCGCGGCTAAGTTCGGACATCGCCGGCAGCGGGCAGCCGGCGGGTGACCATTCACCCACCGGCTACCCGCTGGAAATTCTCCCACTTCGGGATCCCGGCTTCCCCGTTTGATGTTCCCCCGACCCCCGTGGTGTCCCAGCGGACTCCGTTTATCGTGCCTCAGTCTAGTTTGATGTTTCGGGTACCGTTTGTAGGATAAATGAGTCTTATATATCGCATGCTAGTTGAATTGGTATCCCGTTGGCCTAGGTGAAAGAAGTATGAACCCCTTATGATTATTCCTAGTTTGTGGATGACCACGCATAGGTTTCATTATATGTTTTCCCCCTTCCCAATGTGTTAATGTGGGTTGCATGTGTTTGCTATGTGTTATGTGTGCATGATACCCCAATTTGGTTGCGATCAAATTGGTTATTCCTGAGCTGCGGTTCAGAAGCTGGCTGCGGTCAGATTTACACTCTCGGGTTGCGGTCCACCGTTTGGTTGCAATCAAACGTTTTACATGAGGTGCGGTTCATATTCCTGGCTGCGGTCAGATGACTACTCTTGGGCTGCGGTGCACTGTTTGGTTGCGATCAAACATTATGATGAGCTGCGGTTCATCGGTCGGTTGCGATCGACCCCTCCGTGTTGCGATACGGGGTAGGGTGCTGCGGGGCCGTGTCAGAGCTATATGCGCTGACCCTCATGTATGGGCATGCGATTCGTCCTGTGGCGCCAACAAAGTGTGCTATGTGATGAGATATGGATGGTTTGATGTTACGAATGTTATGAAAGTGTGACCATAGGATACATGCTAGTAAACCGTATATGCTTGGTTATGACTATTGGCTGTGCTTATCTCTATCTGTCGGGACAGTTCCCTATGCTTGTGGTGAATTATATGACTGTTGACTGTGCTTATCCCTATCTGTCGAGTCTATTCCCTGTTTTAAAAGCTAGAGTCTCTTAGGATATATCTTCATGCTTCGAAATGGTTTTTCTTATATCTATATATATGCCTATATGTATTGTATTTCAACGCGTTGGAGTGGGTTACCAGCATCTCTCGCTGAACAGATATATTTGGCTCTCAGGCACAGAGGAGTAGACACCGGAGCGCGCTAGAGTCATGGAGCGTAGTAGTAGATAGTTTCCTTTAGGCCTGCGTGCCATGCTTATGCATTTACATTATTGAGGATATTAGTTAGTTAGCCTGTGCACCTGAGTTCTCTAGCTCAGGTGTGGCGTAGCACCCCGTATTCTTTATATTATGTTTTGGGATTTAATGAGAATTTACCTTTATTATATAAGCTTCAAAACTTTAAAAATTTCGGGGTGTTACAGCATGAGTTGCCATGTGTGTGATCGGTACCCTCGTGTACTATGGAATTGGTGGATTTGTTGGCGGTCGTTGGCGGATGGGGACGACGGTCCTCGGAGGGAAAAGGTTGGACTTTGTTGTACAGGGGTCCTGGAGGTAATGGTTGGAACTAGACATAAGATCGGTGTAACACCCCGTGTTACGATCCCTAAAATCAATTAAATCATTTAATCAATTGCCCAAAAGAAAGAATTAAATCACAATAATTAATTAGGAAAGGCCCACCATAGTCCACGGGCCCTTATCCCTAAACCCAATCCTCAGTCCCAAAAGGAATAGATTTAGCAAGCCTATAATATTAGTTCCTAGTTAGGACTCCTAAATATATAAATAGGGGACTTAAGAGGCACCTAGAATCCCCCCACCACAATAACGCCTCACCACCCAAAGAGCTCCAAGAATTCCCTTAGAAGAAATCAAGAAAGCAAGAAAGCTTAAAGAAAGACCCTTCATAGCCAAGGAATTAATTAAGGCTAAGAGGTAACCCATGTCTCAACAAAACCTATTTTCATAGCTATGATTCCCCTCTTAGGATTTCCCCATATTATTGTGTATTGATGATTTGTGATATTATTATTGATGATTGATGGGATGATTCCATGGGTGATCTTGGTGATGAAAGGTTCTTGATGATTATGGTGTTCTTGATGATTATATGATGTTCTTGATGATTATATGATGTTCTTGATGATTGTAGGATGTTCTTGATGTTTATGTAATATTCTTACCGAATCTTGATATTAGAAGATGAATTGTGTCCTTGTTGATTTAAAAATGATTAGAACCCTAGGTTGTATCGTATGGAATTATTCTTGGTATATTGGGTGGGAATTCGCATGATTGGGTGTTGATTATGTTTAGAAAAGCATGATAGGTTATGTGCCTTATGTTTCCCGATCTTTGATCCGTTAATTGTCTACGTGTGTCATCAATTGCGTTTGAAAGTGTCTAAGCATGGTTTCGGGTTCCACAAAGGTTCCCGGGGCGTTTTTGGTGAAAAAGAGTCAGTGGGGGGTAGGGGACCCGCCACCTACCCGCGGCCTTCTTGGGCAACGCCGGCAGCGGGCAACTGCCCGCCGGGCACCCGCTGCCCGGAATAGCTACCGCCGGCGGGTAGCCGGCGGTTGAACCCTCACCCACCGGCTACCCGCTGGTTTGCACCCCAATTTGGGATTTTGGCTTCCCCGTTTGATGTTCCCCTGACCCCCGTGGTGTCCCAACGGACTCCGTCTATTGTGCCTATGTCTAGTCTGATTTTCGGGTACCGTTCGTAGGTCATATGAGTCTTATATATTGCATGCTAGTTGAATTGGTATCCCGTTGACCTAGGTGAAAGAAGTATGAACCCCTTAGGAATATTCTTAGTATGTGAAGGATCACGCATAGGTTTTATTCTACGTTTTCTCCCCCTTCCCAATGCGCTAACGTGGGTTGCATGTGCTTGCTATGTGTTATGTGTGCATGTTACCCCGATTTGGTTGAGATCAATCGGGCTATACGGGCAGTCGGGTGGGCTGAGAACCATACCGGTTGTTAACCAGGCTGGTAGAGACCGCGGTTAGGATATATCTTCATGTGTGTGCCCCTATTTATCGAGTCGGCTCCC
The DNA here is from genome assembly GCF_001879475.1 of Ipomoea nil. Taxonomy (NCBI): domain Eukaryota; kingdom Viridiplantae; phylum Streptophyta; class Magnoliopsida; order Solanales; family Convolvulaceae; genus Ipomoea; species Ipomoea nil. Next base: position 974,936 of record NW_017617301.1, read on the forward strand.
TAATTTGAAAGCTAGAGTCTCTTAGGATATATCTTCATGCTTCGAAATGACTTTTCGTATATATATATATATATATATATATATATATATATATATATATATATATATATATATATATATATATATATATATATGTATTGTATTTCAACGCGTTGGAGTGGGTTACCAGCATCTCTCGCTGAACAGATATATTTGGCTTTCAGGCATAGAAGAGTAAGTCACCGGAGCGCGCTAGAACTTGGAGCGTAGAAGTAGATAGTTTCCGTTTCGGCCTGCGTGCCATGTTTATGCAGTTACATTATTGAGGATATTAGTTAGTTAGCCTGTGCACCTGAGTTCTCTAGCTCAGGTTTGGCATAGCACCCCGTACTCTTGTATTATGTTTTGGGATTTCACCTTTATTTTATAAAGTTTTAAAATGTTCTGAAATTTTGGGGTGTTACAGTTGGTATTAGAGCCTAAGATTGACCCTAGGATAAGACTCTTAAGACCAGACTTTAGGACATTAAGCTCAAACTCTAGGTACTTAGGAACATAAGATTTGGGAATCATAGGACGCGCGGTGACATTGTGAAACCTACACATAACCCACCCACTTACTCCCTCTCTAACTTAAAGAAACTCCCCCCTTCATTTATTGCATCCAGGTAAGAATGCAAAATAACATCGACTTATGAACACCAGGATGACACCGAAAAAGGGACAGACATGAACACCGAAACTCCCCACTCAGGAATTCTTGACATAGAACCTGCAACGCTTGGCCCAAATTGCCTAGGCACTGAGTACTACCATTCCCCAACCCTTACCAACAGACGAGAACTTGGAAATCCACCACCAAGTCTCGGCACATCAACCACCCACCTTCTCAGGGAACGAAGACCCCACAACCCTCGAGGAATGGATCGGGACTTTCGACAAGATATTCAGGACAACCAAATGCCCGAGGACCACCAAGTAAGAATAGCCTCCTTCTACTTCAAGCACGAGGCCGATACCTGGTGGGCCCACGAGGGACCCACATGTGAACATAACCATGGATTCAACTGGGAATCCCTAAAGACACGACTACGAGAACGATTCTATCCCAATCATCTAAGAGCCACCATATACGAAGAATTCCTCCACCTAAGACAAGGTGCAACCTCGATCACAGAATACTACCAACAATTCCACCGATTGGCTCGCCTCATCCCCGAGCTAGTACCCACCGAGAGGATCAGGATCGAAAAGTTCATAACAGGCCTTGACCCCGAATATCAAAAAGCCCTGGCCACACAAGAGCTAGGAACCCTCTGGGAGGCCTATGCCAAGGCATCCCAACTATAACAAGTGCCAAACCAACCCCGGGAGACACACCTGGGGTACAAAAGGAAATCTGAAGGAAATCACATGAACTCCACCCGCGGGCCTAAAAACCCCAGGGCCGCCTCACCTCACCAGGTCACTGCACCAATCACTCAAGGAAGAATCCTTACTCTAAGCAAAGCCAGGATTGGAGATAGCAACATAGTCTCCGGAACCTTCCTGGTACACGCCACCCCCGCCACTATATTATTTGACTCTGGGGCTACCAACTCGTTTATAGCAACTGAGTTTGCCACTCAGCTCGGCCTCAACGCCAGCACCAAGGTCCGACTTCAGGTCAAGGTGGCCTCCGGCGAGATCCTAAAATGCGACCGCATGTACGAAAATGTAATGATTACCATACAAGGGGTGGATTTTCCCAGCAACCTTATCCGATTCAAACTGGATGGAGTACAGGTGATTTTGGGCATGGATTGGCTAGGGAAATATCAAGCACAAATCCTATGCGGAGAATAAAAAGTGGTCCTACGGGGACCAAACGGTAAGAGAGTGTCATACCGTGGGACCCACCGGGAAGCCGGGATCAAATTGGTAAACATGGTGAAAATGAAGAAATACCTAAACAAGGGAAGCGAGGCCTTCCTATGTACGGTCGAGGACCTCAACACCAAAATCCCCGAACCACAAACCATTCCAGTGGTAAACGAATTCGCCGACGTCTTCCCGGACGAAATCCCCGGGGCACCCCCAGCCAGAGAAGTCGAGTTCACCATAGATCTCGTACCGGGCGCTGCCCCGATTTCTAAACCACCCTACCGGTTGGCACCAAAAGAAATGAAGGAACTGAAAACGCAACTACAGGAATTGCTAGACAAGGGCTACATCCGCCCTAGCACCTCCCCATGGGGAGCGCCAGTGTTGTTTGTTAAAAAGAAGGATGGAAGCATGCGCCTGTGTATCGACTACAGGGAACTTAACCAAGTCACAATAAAGAATAAGTACCCCCTTCCCCGAATCGACGACTTGTTCGACCAACTTAAAGGGGCAGGGGTATTTTCGAAAATTGATCTGAGATCCGGGTATCACCAAATACAAGTGGCCAAACCGGACATTCAGAAAACAGCTTTCCGGACACGCTACGGCCACTATGAATTCACAGTAATTCCCTTCGGACTCACCAACGCACCTGCCATATTCATGGACCTCATGAACCGAGTATTCCGACCCCACTTGGATGACTTCGTCATTGTATTCATCGACGACATCCTAGTCTACTCCCGAAATAAGGAAGAACATGAAAGACACCTCCGCATAACCCTGCAAACTCTAAGGAAGCACCAACTATACGCCAAGTTCTCTAAATGCGAATTCTGGAAAGACAGTGTGGCCTTCCTGGGCCACGTGATAGCCAAGGAAGGAATTAAGGTAGACCCCGCCAAAATCCGTGCCGTTAAGGAATGGACCACACCGAGCTCACTCACAGAAGTCCGAAGCTTCCTAGGCTTGGCAGGCTACTACAGAAGGTTTGTACCCGACTTCACCAGGATAGCCCAACCCCTCAACAAACTCATGAAAAAGGAAACCCCCTTCCGATGGGACAACGACTGCATCTCGGCCTTTCAAGAATTAAAGGATAAGCTAACCACGGCACCCGTACTCGCCATCCCCTCCGGGGAGGAAGGATTCGAGGTCTTCAGTGACGCATCCAAAAAGGGGCTGGGGTGCGTGCTAATGCAAAAAGGCTGAGTAATAGCCTACGCATCCAGGCAGCTCAAAACCCACGAAGAAAACTACCCCACCCACGACCTCAAACTAGCCGCTATCGTATTCGCGCTAAAAATTTGGAGGCATTACTTATATGGGGTGCAATGCAAGATTTACACGGACCATAAGAGCCTAAAATACATCTTCACCCAGAAGGACCTAAACATGAGACAACGAAGATGGTTAGAACTCATAAAGGACTACGACCTGGACATCCAATACCATGAGGGAAAAGCTAACGTTGTGGCGGATGCCCTAAGCAGGAAGACTAACCACGCCCTCAACACCACCTGGATCCTACCGGACCAGCTGTACAGGGATTTCCAAAGACTGAATTTGGAAATAATAAAGCAAGATCAAATCTACCCCGACGCCCACTTGCTCAACGCACAAGTCATACCTACACTCTTCGAAGAAATCAAAATAGGACAACAGCAGGATCCGGAACTAGATAAGATCCGCCGCGACCTGACCCAGGGGAAGGAAGGGCCCTTCAAAATACACGAAGACGACAGTCTCCGTTACCAAGGAAGGTGGTGCGTGCCCTCAACGCGCCCCCACTTGAAACAACAAATCTTGGAGGAAGGACACAACTCCCCATACTCAGTTCACCCAGGAGGTGACAAACTATACCAAGACATAAAAAGGTCGTTTTGGTGGCCCAACATGAAAAAGGAGATCGCGGATTTCGTGGCCAGGTGCCTGAATTGCCAAAGGGTGAAGGCCGAACGATGCAAACCCAAGGGACTCGTACAACCCCTTGAGATACCACGAGGAAAGTGGGATTCCATATCCATGGACTTCGTCGGAGGATTAGCCCCAACGAAGACCGGCAAGGATAAGATTTGGGTCATCGTGGACCGACTAACCAAAACTGCGCGATTCATCGCCATGAAGGAAACGTGGACAATGACGCAACTAGCCCAAGCCTACTTGAGTTGAGTAGTGAAGTACCACGGAGTCCCCCGAAACATCGTATCCGACAGAGACTCCAGGTTCCTCTCACAATTCTGGAAATCCCTGCAACTAGCCTTGGGGACACAACTAAAACTAAGCACCGCCTTCCACCCCACCATGGACGGCCAGACCGAGAGAACCATTCAGACTCTCGAAGACATGCTAAGAGCCTGTGTGTTAGACTTTCAAGGGACATAGGAGGAACACCTGGACCTTATCGAATTCTCATACAACAACAGCTACCACGCAAGCATTCGTATGGCGCCCTACGAAGCTCTATACGGACAAAAGTGTAGAACCCCCTTATGTTGGGAAGACATGGTCGACCCAATAGCACTAGGGCCCCAACACCTACAAGATACCATCAGCAAGATCAAGCACATCCGGGAAAGGATGAAGGCTGCCCAGGACCGCCAGAAGTCCTATGCCGACCTAAAGAGGAAACAAGCCGAGTTCAACACTGGGGACAAGGTTTGGTTGAGAATCTCGCCCACCCGAGGGGTGATGAGATTCGGAAGAAAAGGGAAGCTCAGCCCATGATTCATCGGCCCCTACGAGATCATAGAAAGAGTTGGGAACCTAGCCTATCGCCTCGCGTTACCCGTTGAACTGGAACGAGTACAGAACGTATTCCACATATCCCAGCTAAAGAAATACGTGCACGGCCTGAGCCACGTGCTTCAACCCGAGGTCGTGGACCTCGACGAGTCACTAGTATACGAAGAAAAACCCGTGAGAATCCTGGACACCAAGACGAGAACCACACGACGTCGAGCCATAGAAATGGTGAAAGTTCTCTGAACCAACCATGGGACCGAGGAAGCAACATGGGAACTCAAGGACACGGTGAGGGAACGCTACCCCGAACTATTCGCACCAGGTAACTAGGGAGAAGTCACTCGACAAGGACCAAGCTTCGGGGACGAAGCTTCCTGTTAAGGGGGGAGAGTGTAACACCCCGTGTTACGATCCCTAAAATCAATTAAATCATTTAATCAATTTCCCAAAAGAAAGAATTAAATCACAATAATTAATTAGGAAAGGCCCACCAGAGTCCACGGGCCCTTATCCCTAAACCCAATCCTCAGTCCCAAAAGGAATAGTTTTAGCAAGCCTATAATATTAGTTCCTAATTAGGACTCCTAAATATATAAATAGGGGACTTAAGAGGCACCTAGAACCCCGCCACCACAATAACGCCTCACCACCCAAAGAGCTCTAAGAATTCCCTTAGAAGAAATCAAGAAAGCAAGAAAGCTTAAAGAAAGACCCTTCATAGCCAAGGAATTAATTAAGGCTAAGAGGTAACCCATGTCTCAACAAAACCTATTTTCATAGCTATGATTCCCCTCTTAGGATTTCCCCATATTATTGTGTATTGATGATTTGTGATATTATTATTGATGATTGATGGGATGATTCCATGGGTGATCTTGGTGATGAAAGGTTCTTGATGATTATGGTGTTCTTGATGATTATATGACGTTCTTGATGATTATATGATGTTCTTGATGATTGTAGGATGTTCTTGATGTTTATGTAATATTCTTACCGAATCTTGATATTAGAAGATGAATTGTGTCCTTGTTGATTTAAAAATGATTAGAACCCTAGGTTGTATCGTATGGAATTATTCTTGGTATATTGGGTGGGAATTCGCATGATTGGGTGTTGATTATGTTTAGAAAAGCATGATAGGTTATGTGCCTTATATTTCCCGATCTTTGATCCGTTAATTGTCTACGTGTGTCATCAATTGCGTTTGAAAGTGTCTAAGCATGGTTTCGAGTTCCACAAAGGTTCCCGGGGCGTTTTTGGTGAAAAAGAGTCAGTGGGGGGTAGGGGACCCGCCACCTACCCGCGGCCTTCTTGGGCAACGCCGGCAGCGGGCAGCTGCCCGCCGGGCACCCGCTGCCCGGAATAGCTGCCGCCGGCGGGTGAACCCTCACCCACCGGCTACCCGCTGGTTTGCACCCCAATTTGGGATTTTGGCTTCCCCGTTTGATGTTCCCCCGATCCCCATGGTGTCCCAACGGACTCCGTCTATTGTGCCTATGTCTAGTCTGATTTTCGGGTACCGTTCGTAGGTCATATGAGTCTTATATATTGCATGCTAGTTGAATTGGTATCCCGTTGACCTAGGTGAAAGAAGTATGAACCCCTTAGGAATATTCTTAGTATGTGAAGGATCACGCATAGGTTTTATTATACGTTTTCTCCCCCTTCCCAATGCGCTAACGTGGGTTGCATGTGCTTGCTATGTGTTATGTGTGCATGTTACCCTGATTTGGTTGAGATCAATCGGGCTATACGGGCAGTCGGGTGGGCTGAGAACCATACCGGCTGTTAACCAGGCTGGTAGAGACCGGTCAGGATATATCTTCATGTGTGTGCCCCTATTTATCGAGTCGGCTCCCTGATTTGAAAGCTAGAGTCTCTTAGGATATATCTTCATGCTTTGAAATGACTTTTCGTATATCTATGTATATATATATATGTATTGTATTTCAACGCGTTGGAGTGGGTTACCAGCATCTCTCGCTGAACAGATATATTTGGCTTTCAGGCATAGAAGAGTAAGTCACCGGAGCGCGCTAGAACTTGGAGCGTAGAAGTAGATAGTTTCCCTTTTGGCCTGCGTGCCATGTTTATGCAGTTACATTATTGAGGATATTAGTTAGTTAGCCTGTGCACCTGAGTTCTCTAGCTCAGGTTTGGCATAGCACCCCGTACTCTTGTATTATGTTTTGGGATTTCACCTTTATTTTATAAAGTTTTAAAATGTTCTGAAATTTTGGGGTGTTACAGTTGGTATCAGAGCCTAAGATTGACCCTAGGATAAGACTCTTAAGACCAGACTTTAGGACATTAAGCTCAAACTCTAGGTACTTAGGAACATAAGATTTGGGAATCATAGGACGCGCGGTGACATTGTGGAACCTACACATAACCCACCCACTTACTCCCTCTCTAACTTAAAGAAACTCCCCCCTTCATTTATTGCATCCAGGTAAGAATACAAAATAACATCGACTTATGAACACCAGGATGGCACCGAAAAAGGGACAGACATGAACACCGAAACTCCCCACTCAGGAATTCTTGACATAGAACCTGCAACGCTTGGCCCAAATTGCCTAGGCACTGAGTACTACCATTCCCCAACCCTTACCAACAGACGAGAACTTGGAAATCCACCACCAAGTCTCGGCACATCAACCACCCACCTTCTCAGGGAACGAAGACCCCACAACCCTCGAGGAATGGATCGGGACTTTCGACAAGATATTCAGGACAACCAAATGCCCCGAGGACCACCAAGTAAGAATAGCCTCCTTCTACTTCAAGCACGAGGCCGATACCTGGTGGGCCCACGAGGGACCCACATGTGAACATAACCATGGATTCAACTGGGAATCCCTAAAGACACGACTACGAGAATGATTCTATCCCAATCATCTAAGAGCCACCATATACGAAGAATTCCTCCACCTAAGACAAGGTGCAACCTCGATCACAGAATACTACCAACAATTCCACCGATTGGCTCGCCTCATCCCCGAGCTAGTACCCACCGAGAGGATCAGGATCGAAAAGTTCATAACAGGCCTTGACCCCGAATATCAAAAAGCCCTGGCCACACAAGAGCTAGGAACCCTCTGGGAGGCCTATGCCAAGGCATCCCAACTACAACAAGTGCCAAACCAACCCCGGGAGACACACCTGGGGTACAAAAGGAAATCTGAAGGAAATCACATGAACTCCACCCGCGGGCCTAAAAACCCCAGGGCCGCCTCACCTCACCAGGTCACTGCACCAACCACTCAAGGAAGAATCCTTACTCTAAGCAAAGCCAGGATTGGAGATAGCAACATAGTCTCCGGAACCTTCCTGGTACACGCCACCCCCGCCACTATATTATTTGACTCTGGGGCTACCAACTCGTTTATAGCAACTGAGTTTGCCACTCAGCTCGGCCTCAACGCCAGCACCAAGGTCCGACTTCAGGTCAAGGTGGCCTCCGGCGAGATCCTAAAATGCGACCGCATGTACGAAAATGTAATGATTACCATACAAGGGGTGGATTTTCCCGGCAACCTTATCCGATTCAAACTGGATGGAGTACAGGATATTTTGGGCATGGATTGGCTAGGGAAATATCAAGCACAAATCCTATGTGGAGAATAAAAAGTGGTCCTACGGGGACCAAACGGTAAGAGAGTGTCATACCGTGGGACCCACCGGGAAGCCGGGATCAAATTGGTAAACATGGTGAAAATGAAGAAATACCTAAACAAGGGAAGCGAGGCCTTCCTATGTACGGTCGAGGACCTCAACACCAAAATCCCCGAACCACAAACCATTCCAGTGGTAAACGAATTCGCCGACGTCTTCCCGGACGAAATCCCCGGGGCACCCCCAGCCAGAGAAGTCGAGTTCACCATAGATCTCGTACCGGGCGCTGCCCCGATTTCTAAACCACCCTACCGGTTGGCACCAAAAGAAATGAAGGAACTGAAAACGCAACTACAGGAATTGCTAGACAAGGGCTACATCCGCCCTAGCACCTCCCCATGGGGAGCGCCAGTGTTGTTTGTTAAAAAGAAGGATGGAAGCATGCGCCTGTGTATCGACTACAGGGAACTTAACCAAGTCACAATAAAGAATAAGTACCCCCTTCCCCGAATCGACGACTTAAACGACCAACTTAAAGGGGCAGGGGTATTTTCGAAAATTGATCTGAGATCCGGGTATCACCAAATACACGTGGCCAAACCGGACATTCAGAAAACAGCTTTCCGGACACGCTACGGCCACTATGAATTCACAGTAATTCCCTTCGGACTCACCAACGCACCTGCCATATTCATGGACCTCATGAACCGAGTATTCCGACCCCACTTGGATGACTTCGTCATTGTATTCATCGACGACATCCTAGTCTACTCCCGAAATAAGGAAGAACATGAAAGACACCTCCGCATAACCCTGCAAACTCTAAGGAAGCACCAACTATACGCCAAGTTCTCTAAATGCGAATTCTGGAAAGACAGTGTGGCCTTCCTGGGCCACGTGATAGCCAAGGAAGGAATTAAGGTAGACCCCGCCAAAATCCGTGCCGTTAAGGAATGGACCACACCGAGCTCACTCACAGAAGTCCGAAGCTTCCTAGGCTTGGCAGGCTACTACAGAAGGTTTGTACCCGACTTCACCAGGATAGCCCAACCCCTCAACAAACTCATGAAAAAGGAAACCCCCTTCCGATGGGACAACGACTGCATCTCGGCCTTTCAAGAATTAAAGGATAAGCTAACCACGGCACCCGTACTCGCCATCCCCTCCGGGGAGGAAGGATTCGAGGTCTTCAGTGACGCATCCAAAAAGGGGCTGGGGTGCGTGCTAATGCAAAAAGGCTGAGTAATAGCCTACGCATCCAGGCAGCTCAAAACCCACGAAGAAAACTACCCCACCCACGACCTCAAACTAGCCGCTATCGTATTCGCGCTAAAAATTTGGAGGCATTACTTATATGGGGTGCAATGCAAGATTTACACGGACCATAAGAGCCTAAAATACATCTTCACCCAGAAGGACCTAAACATGAGACAACGAAGATGGTTAGAACTCATAAAGGACTACGACCTGGACATCCAATACCATGAGGGAAAAGCTAACGTTGTGGCGGATGCCCTAAGCAGGAAGACTAACCACGCCCTCAACACCACCTGGATCCTACCGGACCAGCTGTACAGGGATTTCCAAAGACTGAATTTGGAAATAATAAAGCAAGATCAAATCTACCCCGACGCCCACTTGCTCAACGCACAAGTCATACCTACACTCTTCGAAGAAATCAAAATAGGACAACAGCAGGATCCGGAACTAGATAAGATCCGCCGCGACCTGACCCAGGGGAAGGAAGGGCCCTTCAAAATACACGAAGACGACAGTCTCCGTTACCAAGGAAGGTGGTGCGTGCCCTCAACGCGCCCCCACTTGAAACAACAAATCTTGGAGGAAGGACACAACTCCCCATACTCAGTTCACCCAGGAGGTGACAAACTATACCAAGACATAAAAAGGTCGTTTTGGTGGCCCAACATGAAAAAGGAGATCGCGGATTTCGTGGCCAGGTGCCTGAATTGCCAAAGGGTGAAGGCCGAACGATGCAAACCCAAGGGACTCGTACAACCCCTTGAGATACCACGAGGAAAGTGGGATTCCATATCCATGGACTTCGTCGGAGGATTAGCCCCAACGAAGACCGGCAAGGATAAGATTTGGGTCATCGTGGACCGACTAACCAAAACTGCGCGATTCATCGCCATGAAGGAAACGTGGACAATGACGCAACTAGCCCAAGCCTACTTGAGTTGAGTAGTGAAGTACCACAGAGTCCCCCGAAACATCGTATCCGACAGAGACTCCAGGTTCCTCTCACAATTCTGGAAATCCCTGCAACTAGCCTTGGGGACACAACTAAAACTAAGCACCGCCTTCCACCCCACCATGGACGGCCAGACCGAGAGAACCATTCAGACTCTCGAAGACATGCTAAGAGCCTGTGTGTTAGACTTTCAAGGGACATAGGAGGAACACCTGGACCTTATCGAATTCTCATACAACAACAACTACCACGCAAGCATTCGTATGGCGCCCTACAAAGCTCTATACGGGCAAAAGTGTAGAACCCCCTTATGTTGGGAAGACATGGTCGACCCAATAGCACTAGGGCCCCAACACCTACAAGATACCATCAGCAAGATCAAGCACATCCGGGAAAGGATGAAGGCTGCCCAGGACTGCCAGAAGTCCTATGCGGACCTAAAGAGGAAACAAGCCGAGTTCAACACTGGGGACAAGGTTTGGTTGAGAATCTCGCCCACCCGAGGGGTGATGAGATTCAGAAGAAAAGGGAAGCTCAGCCCACGATTCATCGGCCCCTACGAGATCATAGAAAGAGTTGGGAACCTAGCCTATCGCCTCGCGTTACCCGTTGAACTGGAACGAGTACAGAACGTATTCCACATATCCCAGCTAAAGAAATACGTGCACGGCCTGAGCCACGTGCTTCAACCCGAGGTCGTGGACCTCGACGAGTCACTAGTATACGAAGAAAAACCCGTGAGAATCCTGGACACCAAGACGAGAACCACACGACGTCGAGCCATAGAAATGGTGAAAGTTCTCTGAACCAACCATGGGACCGAGGAAGCAACATGGGAACTCAAGGACACGGTGAGGGAACGCTACCCCGAACTATTCGCACCAGGTAACTAGGGAGAAGTCACTCGACAAGGACCAAGCTTCGGGGACGAAGCTTCCTGTTAAGGGGGGGAGAGTGTAACACCCCGTGTTACGATCCCTAAAATCAATTAAATCATTTAATCAATTTCCCAAAAGAAAGAATTAAATCACAATAATTAATTAGGAAAGGCCCACCAGAGTCCACGGGCCCTTATCCCTAAACCCAATCCTCAGTCCCAAAAGGAATAGTTTTAGCAAGCCTATAATATTAGTTCCTAATTAGGACTCCTAAATATATAAATAGGGGACTTAAGAGGCACCTAGAACCCCGCCACCACAATAACGCCTCACCACCCAAAGAGCTCTAAGAATTCCCTTAGAAGAAATCAAGAAAGCAAGAAAGCTTAAAGAAAGACCCTTCATAGCCAAGGAATTAATTAAGGCTAAGAGGTAACCCATGTCTCAACAAAACCTATTTTCATAGCTATGATTCCCCTCTTAGGATTTCCCCATATTATTGTGTATTGATGATTTGTGATATTATTATTGATGATTGATGGGATGATTCCATGGGTGATCTTGGTGATGAAAGGTTCTTGATGATTATGGTGTTCTTGATGATTATATGACGTTCTTGATGATTATATGATGTTCTTGATGATTGTAGGATGTTCTTGATGTTTATGTAATATTCTTACCGAATCTTGATATTAGAAGATGAATTGTGTCCTTGTTGATTTAAAAATGATTAGAACCCTAGGTTGTATCGTATGGAATTATTCTTGGTATATTGGGTGGGAATTCGCATGATTGGGTGTTGATTATGTTTAGAAAAGCATGATAGGTTATGTGCCTTATATTTCCCGATCTTTGATCCGTTAATTGTCTACGTGTGTCATCAATTGCGTTTGAAAGTGTCTAAGCATGGTTTCTAGTTCCACAAAGGTTCCCGGGGCGTTTTTGGTGAAAAAGAGTCAGTGGGGGGTAGGGGACCCGCCACCTACCCGCGGCCTTCTTGGGCAACGCCGGCAGCGGGTAGCCGGTGGGTGGGCAGCTGCCCGCTGGGCACCCGCTGCCCGGAATAGCTGCCGCCGGCGGGTGAACCCTCACCCACCGGCTACCCGCTGGTTTGCACCCCAATTTGGGATTTTGGCTTCCCCGTTTGATGTTCCCCCGACCCCCGTGGTGTCCCAACGGACTCCGTCTATCGTGCCTATGTCTAGTCTGATTTTCGGGTACCGTTCGTAGGTCATATGAGTCTTATATATTGCATGCTAGTTGAATTGGTATCCCGTTGACCTAGGTGAAAGAAGTATGAACCCCTTAGGAATATTCTTAGTATGTGAAGGATCACGCATAGGTTTTATTATACGTTTTCTCCCCCTTCCCAATGCGCTAACGTGGGTTGCATGTGCTTGCTATGTGTTATGTGTGCATGTTACCCCGATTTGGTTGAGATCAATCGGGCTATACGGGCAGTCGGGTGGGCTGAGAACCATACCGGCTGTTAACCAGGCTGGTAGAGACCGGTCAGGATATATCTTCATGTGTGTGCCCCTATTTATCGAGTCGGCTCCCTGATTTGAAAGCTAGAGTCTCTTAGGATATATCTTCATGCTTTGAAATGACTTTTCGTATATCTATGTATATATATATATGTATTGTATTTCAACGCGTTGGAGTGGGTTACCAGCATCTCTCGCTGAACAGATATATTTGGCTTTCAGGCATAGAAGAGTAAGTCACCGGAGCGCGCTAGAACTTGGAGCGTAGAAGTAGATAGTTTCCCTTTTGGCCTGCGTGCCATGTTTATGCAGTTACATTATTGAGGATATTAGTTAGTTAGCCTGTGCACCTGAGTTCTCTAGCTCAGGTTTGGCATAGCACCCCGTACTCTTGTATTATGTTTTGGGATTTCACCTTTATTTTATAAAGTTTTAAAATGTTCTGAAATTTTGGGGTGTTACAGTTGGTATCAGAGCCTAAGATTGACCCTAGGATAAGACTCTTAAGACCAGACTTTAGGACATTAAGCTCAAACTCTAGGTACTTAGGAACATAAGATTTGGGAATCATAGGACGCGCGGTGACATTGTGGAACCTACACATAACCCACCCACTTACTCCCTCTCTAACTTAAAGAAACTCCCCCCTTCATTTATTGCATCCAGGTAAGAATACAAAATAACATCGACTTATGAACACCAGGATGGCACCGAAAAAGGGACAGACATGAACACCGAAACTCCCCACTTAGGAATTCTTGACATAGAACCTGCAACGCTTGGCCCAAATTGCCTAGGCACTGAGTACTACCATTCCCCAACCCTTACCAACAGACGAGAACTTGGAAATCCACCACCAAGTCTCGGCACATCAACCACCCACCTTCTCAGGGAACGAAGACCCCACAACCCTCAAGGAATGGATCGGGACTTTCGACAAGATATTCAGGACAACCAAATGCCCCGAGGACCACCAAGTAAGAATAGCCTCCTTCTACTTCAAGCACGAGGCCGATACCTGGTGGGCCCACGAGGGACCCACATGTGAACATAACCATGGATTCAACTGGGAATCCCTAAAGACACGACTACGAGAACGATTCTATCCCAATCATCTAAGAGCCACCATATACGAAGAATTCCTCCACCTAAGACAAGGTGCAACCTCGATCACAGAATACTACCAACAATTCCACCGATTGGCTCGCCTCATCCCCGAGCTAGTACCCACCGAGAGGATCAGGATCGAAAAGTTCATAACAGGCCTTGACCCCGAATATCAAAAAGCCCTGGCCACACAAGAGCTAGGAACCCTCTGGGAGGCCTATGCCAAGGCATCCCAACTACAACAAGTGCCAAACCAACCCCGGGAGACACACCTGGGGTACAAAAGGAAATCTGAAGGAAATCACATGAACTCCACCCGCGGGCCTAAAAACCCCAGGGCCGCCTCACCTCACCAGGTCACTGCACCAACCACTCAAGGAAGAATCCTTACTCTAAGCAAAGCCAGGATTGGAGATAGCAACATAGTCTCCGGAACCTTCCTGGTACACGCCACCCCCGCCACTATATTATTTGACTCTGGGGCTACCAACTCGTTTATAGCAACTGAGTTTGCCACTCAGCTCGGCCTCAACGCCAGCACCAAGGTCCGACTTCAGGTCAAGGTGGCCTCCGGCGAGATCCTAAAATGCGACCGCATGTACGAAAATGTAATGATTACCATACAAGGGGTGGATTTTCCCGGCAACCTTATCCGATTCAAACTGGATGGAGTACAGGATATTTTGGGCATGGATTGGCTAGGGAAATATCAAGCACAAATCCTATGTGGAGAATAAAAAGTGGTCCTACGGGGACCAAACGGTAAGAGAGTGTCATACCGTGGGACCCACCGGGAAGCCGGGATCAAATTGGTAAACATGGTGAAAATGAAGAAATACCTAAACAAGGGAAGCGAGGCCTTCCTATGTACGGTCGAGGACCTCAACACCAAAATCCCCGAACCACAAACCATTCTAGTGGTAAACGAATTCGCCGACGTCTTCCCGGACGAAATCCCCGGGGCACCCCGAGCCAGAGAAGTCGAGTTCACCATAGATCTCGTACCGGGCGCTGCCCCGATTTCTAAACCACCCTACCGGTTGGCACCAAAAGAAATGAAGGAACTGAAAACGCAACTACAGGAATTGCTAGACAAGGGCTACATCCGCCCTAGCACCTCCCCATGGGGAGCGCCAGTGTTGTTTGTTAAAAAGAAGGATGGAAGCATGCGCCTGTGTATCGACTACAGGGAACTTAACCAAGTCACAATAAAGAATAAGTACCCCCTTCCCCGAATCGACGACTTAAACGACCAACTTAAAGGGGCAGGGGTATTTTCGAAAATTGATCTGAGATCCGGGTATCACCAAATACACGTGGCCAAACCGGACATTCAGAAAACAGCTTTCCGGACACGCTACGGCCACTATGAATTCACAGTAATTCCCTTCGGACTCACCAACGCACCTGCCATATTCATGGACCTCATGAACCGAGTATTCCGACCCCACTTGGATGACTTCGTCATTGTATTCATCGACGACATCCTAGTCTACTCCCGAAATAAGGAAGAACATGAAAGACACCTCCGCATAACCCTGCAAACTCTAAGGAAGCACCAACTATACGCCAAGTTCTCTAAATGCGAATTCTGGAAAGACAGTGTGGCCTTCTTGGGCCACGTGATAGCCAAGGAAGGAATTAAGGTAGACCCCGCCAAAATCCGTGCCGTTAAGGAATGGACCACACCGAGCTCACTCACAGAAGTCCGAAGCTTCCTAGGCTTGGCAGGCTACTACAGAAGGTTTGTACCCGACTTCACCAGGATAGCCCAACCCCTCAACAAACTCATGAAAAAGGAAACCCCCTTCCGATGGGACAACGACTGCATCTCGGCCTTTCAAGAATTAAAGGATAAGCTAACCACGGCACCCGTACTCGCCATCCCCTCCGGGGAGGAAGGATTCGAGGTCTTCAGTGACGCATCCAAAAAGGGGCTGGGGTGCGTGCTAATGCAAAAAGGCTGAGTAATAGCCTACGCATCCAGGCAGCTCAAAACCCACGAAGAAAACTACCCCACCCACGACCTCAAACTAGCCGCTATCGTATTCGCGCTAAAAATTTGGAGGCATTACTTATATGGGGTGCAATGCAAGATTTACACGGACCATAAGAGCCTAAAATACATCTTCACCCAGAAGGACCTAAACATGAGACAACGAAGATGGTTAGAACTCATAAAGGACTACGACCTGGACATCCAATACCATGAGGGAAAAGCTAACGTTGTGGCGGATGCCCTAAGCAGGAAGACTAACCACGCCCTCAACACCACCTGGATCCTACCGGACCAGCTGTACAGGGATTTCCAAAGACTGAATTTGGAAATAATAAAGCAAGATCAAATCTACCCCGACGCCCACTTGCTCAACGCACAAGTCATACCTACACTCTTCGAAGAAATCAAAATAGGACAACAGCAGGATCCGGAACTAGATAAGATCCGCCGCGACCTGACCCAGGGGAAGGAAGGGCCCTTCAAAATACACGAAGACGACAGTCTCCGTTACCAAGGAAGGTGGTGCGTGCCCTCAACGCGCCCCCACTTGAAACAACAAATCTTGGAGGAAGGACACAACTCCCCATACTCAGTTCACCCAGGAGGTGACAAACTATACCAAGACATAAAAAGGTCGTTTTGGTGGCCCAACATGAAAAAGGAGATCGCGGATTTCGTGGCCAGGTGCCTGAATTGCCAAAGGGTGAAGGCCGAACGATGCAAACCCAAGGGACTCGTACAACCCCTTGAGATACCACGAGGAAAGTGGGATTCCATATCCATGGACTTCGTCGGAGGATTAGCCCCAACGAAGACCGGCAAGGATAAGATTTGGGTCATCGTGGACCGACTAACCAAAACTGCGCGATTCATCGCCATGAAGGAAACGTGGACAATGACGCAACTAGCCCAAGCCTACTTGAGTTGAGTAGTGAAGTACCACAGAGTCCCCCGAAACATCGTATCCGACAGAGACTCCAGGTTCCTCTCACAATTCTGGAAATCCCTGCAACTAGCCTTGGGGACACAACTAAAACTAAGCACCGCCTTCCACCCCACCATGGACGGCCAGACCGAGAGAACCATTCAGACTCTCGAAGACATGCTAAGAGCCTGTGTGTTAGACTTTCAAGGGACATAGGAGGAACACCTGGACCTTATCGAATTCTCATACAACAACAACTACCACGCAAGCATTCGTATGGCGCCCTACAAAGCTCTATACGGGCAAAAGTGTAGAACCCCCTTATGTTGGGAAGACATGGTCGACCCAATAGCACTAGGGCCCCAACACCTACAAGATACCATCAGCAAGATCAAGCACATCCGGGAAAGGATGAAGGCTGCCCAGGACTGCCAGAAGTCCTATGCCGACCTAAAGAGGAAACAAGCCGAGTTCAACACTGGGGACAAGGTTTGGTTGAGAATCTCGCCCACCCGAGGGGTGATGAGATTCAGAAGAAAAGGGAAGCTCAGCCCACGATTCATCGGCCCCTACGAGATCATAGAAAGAGTTGGGAACCTAGCCTATCGCCTCGCGTTACCCGTTGAACTGGAACGAGTACAGAACGTATTCCACATATCCCAGCTAAAGAAATACGTGCACGGCCTGAGCCACGTGCTTCAACCCAAGGTCGTGGACCTCGACGAGTCACTAGTATACGAAGAAAAACCCGTGAGAATCCTGGACACCAAGACGAGAACCACATGACGTCGAGCCATAGAAATGGTGAAAGTTCTCTGAACCAACCATGGGACCGAGGAAGCAACATGGGAACTCAAGGACACGGTGAGGGAACGCTACCCCGAACTATTCGCACAAGGTAACTAGGGAGAAGTCACTCGACAAGGACCAAGCTTCGGGGACGAAGCTTCCTGTTAAGGGGGGGAGAGTGTAACACCCCGTGTTACGATCCCTAAAATCAATTAAATCATTTAATCAATTTCCCAAAAGAAAGAATTAAATCACAATAATTAATTAGGAAAGGCCCACCATAGTCCACGGGCCCTTATCCCTAAACCCAATCCTCAGTCCCAAAAGGAATAGATTTAGCAAGCCTATAATATTAGTTCCTAATTAGGACTCCTAAATATATAAATAGGGGACTTAAGAGGCACCTAGAACCCCGCCACCACAATAACGCCTCACCACCCAAAGAGCTCTAAGAATTCCCTTAGAAGAAATCAAGAAAGCAAGAAAGCTTAAAGAAAGACCCTTCATAGCCAAGGAATTAATTAAGGCTAAGAGGTAACCCATGTCTCAACAAAACCTATTTTCATAGCTATGATTCCCCTCTTAGGATTTCCCCATATTATTGTGTATTGATGATTTGTGATATTATTATTGATGATTGATGGGATGATTCCATGGGTGATCTTGGTGATGAAAGGTTCTTGATGATTATGGTGTTCTTGATGATTATATGACGTTCTTGATGATTATATGATGTTCTTGATGATTGTAGGATGTTCTTGATGTTTATGTAATATTCTTACCGAATCTTGATATTAGAAGATGAATTGTGTCCTTGTTGATTTAAAAATGATTAGAACCCTAGGTTGTATCGTATGGAATTATTCTTGGTATATTGGGTGGGAATTCGCATGATTGGGTGTTGATTATGTTTAGAAAAGCATGATAGGTTATGTGCCTTATATTTCCCGATCTTTGATCCGTTAATTGTCTACGTGTGTCATCAATTGCGTTTGAAAGTGTCTAAGCATGGTTTCGAGTTCCACAAAGGTTCCCGGGGCGTTTTTGGTGAAAAAGAGTCAGTGGGGGGTAGGGGACCCGCCACCTACCCGCGGCCTTCTTGGGCAACGCCGGCAGCGGGTAGCCGGTGGGTGGGCAGCTGCCCGCTGGGCACCCGCTGCCCGCTGGGCACCCGCTGCCCGGAATAGCTGCCGCCGGCGGGTGAACCCTCACCCACCGGCTACCCGCTGGTTTGCACCCCAATTTGGGATTTTGGCTTCCCCGTTTGATGTTCCCCCGACCCCCGTGGTGTCCCAACGGACTCCGTCTATCGTGCCTATGTCTAGTCTGATTTTCGGGTACCGTTCGTAGGTCATATGAGTCTTATATATTGCATGCTAGTTGAATTGGTATCCCGTTGACCTAGGTGAAAGAAGTATGAACCCCTTAGGAATATTCTTAGTATGTGAAGGATCACGCATAGGTTTTATTATACGTTTTCTCCCCCTTCCCAATGTGCTAACGTGGGTTGCATGTGCTTGCTATGTGTTATGTGTGCATGTTACCCCGATTTGGTTGAGATCAATCGGGCTATACGGGCAGTCGGGTGGGCTGAGAACCATACCGGCTGTTAACCAGGCTGGTAGAGACCGATCAGGTATATAAATATTATATAGGATTAAGATCCACTATACGGGCAGTTGAATGGGTTGAGAACCATCCCTACTGTTAACCAGGCTGGTAGAGACCGGTCAGGTATATAAATATTGTATAGGACAAAGGTCCACTATACGGGCAGTTGAATGGGTTGAGAACCATCCCAACTGTTAACCAGGCTGGTAAAGACCGGTCAGGTATATAAATATTATATAGAGCTGCGGCTCATCGGTCGGTTGCGATCGACCCCTCCGTATTGTGAGACGGGGCAGGGGTGCTGCGGGGCCGTGTCAGAGCTATATGCGCTGACCCTCATGTATGGGCATGCGATTGGTCCTGTGGCGCCAACAAAGTGTGCTATGTGATGAGATAAGAAGGATTGATGATATGACCGTCATGGAAACGTGACCATAGAACTCTTGCTAGTAATGCTTAATTGTGATTCTTGGTTGTGCTTATCTATGACTGTTTCCTATGTGAGAATTGTATATGCTTGGTTATGACTGTAGACTGTGTGTGCCCCTATTTGTCGAGTCGGTTCCCTGATTTGAAAGCTAGAGTCTCTTAGGATATATCTTCATGCTTCGAAATGACTTTTCGTATATCTATGTATATATATATATATATATATATATATATATATATATATGTATGTATTGTATTTCAACGCGTTGGAGTGGGTTACCAGCATCTCTTGCTGAACAGATATATTTGGCTTTCAGGCACAGAAGAGTAAGTCACCGGAGCGCGCTAGAACTTGGAGCGTAGAAGTAGATAGTTTCCCTTTCGGCCTGCGTGCCATGTTTATGCGGTTACATTATTGAGGATATTAGTTAGTTAGCCTGTGCACCTGAGTTCTCTAGCTCAGGTGTGGCATAGCACCCCGTACTCTTGTATTATGTTTTGGGATTTCACCTTTATTTTATAAAGTTTTAAAATGTTATGAAATTTCGTGGTGTTACAATCGGGGGTAGCCATAAGGTTGGAACCGGGTATAAGGAAGGCATATAAATTCGTGATGGGTGATGTCATGAAGGCTAGTGTAGCCGTTGTTGTATATTTCTCTATTTGTGACATGTGTTGTCACAAAGGCAAGTGTTGTCATTGCTTGTGTCTTTATTCTCTTGTGTTATGTATGTCGAGTGTTAATCTACTGTGTGATGGTAGATTATACCTTGAGCCGTCCTTGTGAGTCGTTATTGTTTCTTGGTGTCTTGGGATGTGTTCCCTTATCGTTATTGTGAGTCATAGAGCCTTGTGTTGATCTCTATCTCGGCTTTTGAAATTGATATATACTATATCACATTTCGCAAATGATTTTGTATATATATAAACTATCTACATAAGATACTTCACATGTATTGGTGGGTTACAGCATCATTCGCTGACCGGGCGTCAATGTTGAAAAAATCGCTAGGCGCCCTCTAGGCGTCGGGGGACCGCCTAGAGCGCCTAGGCGGGCGCCTAGAACGCCTAGGCGGGCGCCTAGAGCGCCTAGGCGGGCGCCTAGAGCGCGATTTTTGCAACAGTGCCGGGCGTCGTCCCATATTTTATGTGTTCCTTACAGGTGCTGAGTAGACGAGAGCGCGGTCTAGAGACTGTTAGATTAGACCCCTTGAACTTTGTTATGTTTTGGCCTGTGCGCCGATGTTAGACTTTAGTCCTTTCGTCCTTGACTTTATTTTGGATAGTGGATTTTGTGCAGTTGTTTACGCCTGTGCGTTCACTGTTGAGTGAGCATGGCATAACACTCTACGTTTTCCATATATTTCATATTTAGTCTTCCGCTGTGTATGTTTTTATAGCTAGTAATCTGCATGATTAAGCTTTAATTTAGTATGGAAATCGGGGATGTTACACCCCCCCCCCCTTACAAGAAGCTTCCTCCCCGAAGCTTAGAAATTATTTTGGGTAAAGAGCCCGAATTAGTATAATGGTACATAAGGAAAGTATTATACGGGAGATATACACATATGCACATATAAATTTACTGGGTTTAAGCCTAACTATTGTGCTAGCAAAATGCACCAAATAACAAGGTTATGAATATGCAACTCACATTATGTTAATTTTACGGATGACTAATAACATAACATAGACGACATGCTTCATTGCTTAATTATTTCATAATGATTTAGCATATAGGATCACAAGTTGCACCGAACATATAATTATTTATGTACCTAAATGAGAGGAAAATACCATGCGGGTGCAGATTCGGATAGCCACATAATTATTATAAAGCACATATGCACATATATCAACACAGGCGAACCTCATTTACGAATGGATGCAAATATTTAATATGTAGTGTAGCATGTCAGGAGCCAAAATGCCATATATGTAGGATCTATGCCTAATCATTGTGCTAAGCAGACTATACCAAATACTCACAGTTACAAAATAACAAGCCTAACACGTATGATAATTAACTATTATGTTATATGCGGAACCTGCAAGTTGTCATGCCTATATGTATATAGTCGTAATCATGCTAAATATGCAATTTCTTAGGTCTATAGGCATAGAGTATGAGATCATGTGAACCTATTTCGAGTCTTGAATAATAACTAGTCCTATGGGATCATAAAGTACATATACATACTATTCAACGTGTTAAATTAGTGCATGATTAACAATTTCACGTACTCAACATCGTCGTATAACCAAATATTTGTCATATAAATTTAGGAAGGTCATAAATCATACAACAATTATTCAAATAGCGAAAATCAGATTTTGAGGAAAAGATTGTAAGTAATTAGGAGGAAGGTTCTTGCTTCTTATGGGGTAAATAGATTCTGGGGAGACAATAGAATTAGGATCTTTATTTTGCATATCATGGATAATGGTGGGTGATCACATAACAAGTATTCGCACTTATATGCAGGTTGCTTGTAATTAATAATATTGTATATATGCATAGTGGAATGCCTTATAACATACAGTTTTGTCTATCATGCTTTGTATATATACATGAATACTGTAAGTGTGTGTTTTGACATAAACATGCCAGCTATGTGCATTACATATGAAAATATAAATTTCCACCTATAATTAGAAAATTCAATTCGCATACAAATATTCTTTAATAATTACGAGTAAAATAGCATAGGTGCTCAAATACTAAAAGGTTTATCTTGAGAAATCTTGACAGAGTTTGATCACACAAGTACTTAGGAAAATTAGTTTTATCTCGGTGGTAAATAAATTTTAGGTAGGCATAAATCTTACCTCTAGAAGCCCAGAATACCTAAACAATTTAGAATTGAAGACCCATGATTGCTAATTCTTAAATCAATTGGTGACCTGATGATGAGGCTAAAGTTTTTAATTGCTTAGGGAAGGTAGGGGTGGTAACAGGGAGGTCATGCGAGGGGGAAATGTAGAATTAGGGCTATCTCAGGATATGTGTATATAAGAGTGATGTAATTTGTACGGAGTGATATTTCAGGGTTAGGACATGCTAAGTGCAAACTCATAGATGCATATAAGATTATCATAGCTAGGGTACATGTGTATGGTTTGGGGCTAGGGATATTATTGTATATAATATGACTGTGACAATTTATATGAATACGTATGAATAAGGGAGGATGTTCTATAGGCTCACAAGTTTTATATATATGAATCAACTAGATTTAGGTTTAGGCAAGGTGATTAGGGTTCGAGTGTAATAATAATAATAATAAAATTAATAATAATAATAATAATAATAATAATTTGCGTGTAAGTGTAGCATACAAATGTAATTGGGATTTACTACATACTTTAGGAACGTATGTATATATATATATATATATATATATATATATATATATATATATATATATATATATATGTTCGAGTGTAATAATAATAATAATAAAATTAATAATAATAATAATAATAATAATTTGCGTGTAAGTGTAGCATACAAATGTAATTGGGATTTACTGCATACTTTAGGAACGTATGTATATATATATATATATATATATATATATATATATATATATATATATATATATATATAATATATATATATATATATATATTATATATATATATATATATATATATAGGGTTGAGTTCAAATGAGGACAACAATATATAGAGGACTGTGAGGACAAATAATGGGCACACAATAAATTTATACCAGACAAACAACTTAATACATAATGGCACACAAGAATAAATGTAAACATCAGTTTTCGAAACCAGACTCTATAAATTAACAAATCTAGCGCGCGACATACAAACTGTGGCACACGACTACATTCGGTCATGCACACGACATACCTGCTAATGGCACACACTAAATCTGTCCTCACAGTCCTCTATAATATACTTGTCCTCATTTGAATACACACACACACACACACACACACACACACACACACACACACACACACACACACACACACACACACACACACACACACATATATATATATATATATATATATATATATATATATATATATATATATATATATATATATATATATATATATAATAGAAGTTTAGGGGAATATATTCAGAATAGTAGTGATATACCTATTTATGTATAAATGTCTGTTTAGGAGGTCCTTATCTTAGTGGTCGAGGGTTCTAAACAAGGCATTGGAGGCTTGTGGTCTATTATGCAACATGGACCAAAGTCTAGAGGGATAGTTTTAAGATAGTTTGGGGGCGTAATATATTTTTCCAAGGATAATTTCTAGATGACCACTTGGTTTAGGTTCCTCGAATTTCTTCCGGTCTCAATCAGGTTGCCTTTCGGGTCAAAACTTAATACGCAATGTACCCGAGGATTTAGATTTCTAGAAAGAGAATTAGTCCCTATAATTTCTATGTAACTTATAAACAAATCAATTAGGAAGATAATTCGTCTTTCATGTTCAAGCATTAGATTGTTATTTACATGTTAAACACATAAGAAGTATCAAGGAAGACACAAATGCACAATGGATCAATAAAACGAGAAGTCAAGAAAACATACCGTACCAGTGGGCGCGAGGTGGGCGGTCGACCGCCTGTCAGGTCCCCACTGGAACGTGGCAGTGGGCACGTGGTGGGTGGTCGACCTCCTGCCAAGGCCCCACTGGAACGTGACGGTGAAGAAGGAATCACTTCGGGAAAGTCCCGAGAATGCACAGATTTAAGTCCAAACAATTCCATACTCATATGAACAATAAAAGGGACTTAAATGCATGGGAAATTTTAAGAAATCACATTATTATGACACTAACAAGGAATACGGGAGACATTCAATGAGATATCATAAGGATCACACACCCCATTCTCCCCCTTCTTAACTAAAGCTACGTTCCCACAATTTTCCTCCATGTAAACTTATGTAAGTACTTATCGAGCTATTAGCAAGTTAATTATCAAAGTAATTGGTCAATTATGATTAGGAAAAGTGAGCTATTATATGCCGAATAAAATCACCAATTACAAGTTCCAAAATACTTTATCAAATAACAGATACCCAAATGACGCACGTTTGATCAAATAGTTAAGCAACAATATGCAATTCCTGACTCGGTCTATAAACAAATCAATTAGGAACATAATCTAACTTTCATGTTCAAGCAAATAAACAAGTATGGTATTTAAACAAAAATCGATAGTTTATCAAGTTTTAGTATGTCAAAGTAAATTGTTAGTAATCAAAGAGTGATATGCGACAAGGCAGGTAATAGTATGCAAGGATGTCACAACTTTTAGGGCAAGCATAAGGAATGAAGAACAAGTATGTGAGAAAAAGCGAAAAACTCACAATCTCACAGCGCGTCCTAAGATCCCAATATCCTAAGTTCCTAAACACCTGAAGTTTAAGCTTAACATTCTAAAGTTCAAGCCTAATGTCTTAAAGTCTTATCCTAAAGGCATTGTCTTAGGGTCGAACTTAGGCTCTGATACCAACTGTAACACCCCAGATTTTCGAAACTTTTAAAATTTATATAATAAAGGTAATCTCTTATTAATTCCCAAACAGAGCACGAACTAAACATAATTGTCGGGGTGCTATGCCACATCTGAGTTGGAGAACTCAGATGCACAGGCTAAACTATCTAAACATAAGAAATCCTCAATTAGTATCTAGTACAACCTCAAGGCACGCAGGCCGATAATAGAACTAATCTAACTAGGTCCACGGGTCCGACTAGCGCGCTCCGGAGCTACTCATCTGTGTCTGAAAGCCAAATATATCTGTTCAGCGAATAATGCTAGTAACCCACTCCAACGCGTTAAAATACAATATAGGTATATATATATATATATATATATATATATATATATATCTAAAAACATAATAAGTCTCAATCAAAGTTATACCCCTCATTTATGTCCATGTTTTTAATGCTAACCATTTTGTACATTGTGCTTTTAGAGTTGTACTATACAATTTTTTAGACAAAAATACCCTTACCCCGTTATAACTTCCGTTATCTTTTCCATTACTTTTACCATGCACATGCATCTACCATATCTTTTCTTATATTCTTTAATTATAACAATATTTGTAAAACATTATATATTCATTATATATTAGATTAATATAATAAATAAATTTTATTTCACTTAGATTTTAATTAGTAAAAATTTGTTAGCTATTTTTAAAAATATAAATATTGGGCATATGTTTTTGCGCATCGCGCATAGAAAAAACTAGTATATATATATATATATATATATATATATATATATATATATATATATATATATATATATATATATATATATATATATATATATCACTACAAAAAAACACGAAAATAGCGACGGACCATTTCCGTCGCTAAATAGGTGAAATCCGTCGCTAAAGTGTTTTGCGACGGATTAGTGATGGATTTCGTCCGTCGCTAAAATGAGCGTCGCTAGAATTTAGCGACGCAGTTTATTTCCATCGTTAACGTTAGCGACGGACATTTCCGTCGCGACACAAAAATAATCCGTCGCTATATTCCTCTCGGCGATAATTTTGACGTCGAAATTTGCGAGGGAATAACGACGGACATTTCTGTCACTAAATCTAGCGATGGAATATTCGTCACTAAACCAACAAAATATCCATCGCTAGATTCCTACCACGACGATTTGGTGACGAACTTTACAAGAGAGTAGCGACGGATTATTCCGTCGCTTCTTCTAGTGTCGGAAATTTCCGTCGCTTCATGTAGCGACGAAAATTGGCGTCGCTAATTTATTTTTATTATTTGAATTTGATGCCATTTAGCTACAGTTTAGAGATAAATATTTCTGTCACTATTATTTCGTTGTCATTCTTTATTATTAAAAGGTATTCTGCCGACTAATTAATATCGCATACCTGTATTAAAACTATAATATAATATTTCAATAATATAATTGCAAATATAGTATATTAAAAAAAAGTCAAACTTAATAACAAAAAGTGTTACATTGTTAGAAACAGTATCAAATATAATAATACACATAACCTAATCGTCTCCTAGGTTTTCAGCATTCGAATTAACAGCAAACTATAATTGGATGCCGTGCCATAGAAGTAGGTAGAATGCCGCAACTTGTCAATCGAACTTGTAATTTGAGCTTGCATTTGGCCTATCCCTTTTTTTGATAACCGTAGCATCAACAAATATTTTTTTCCCATCCTTTTCTGCCACCGTCACATATAAATCTGCAATTTTCTTGTTCCAACTTAAATAAACAAATTCTTTTTTTTTTTTATAATTTGTTGTCTCCCCAGATTTGTACTGCATGATGAGAGAGGGTTAACACATTTAACAATTGAAAGAAGATGAAAATTCAATGCAATAACAGACAAAATAACTAATACATTTGTAGTAAGGAGGCTTTGATATCAACATAACCTGTTCTTGTTGGCAGTAGAGCCAAGAAGTCACGACCATCCATATAATGTAAACGGGGAAATCAATTTAGAAGCAGCAACTGCAATATAAAATCTCAATCTGAACATAATCTACCAGTCTACCACCAATGTATGAATGAATCCTTCGTCATCTGTGGGGTCTAGTGTGCAACTTACTATTACCAAACAAAAGGAATAGCCCCCTGCTCGACTAACTATGATTGGGAGAGTGTGCCGTAAAACCAGAAAAATCATAACTGCAAACAATGAAATGGTAAATGTACTTGCTGCAGTTAGGTAAAAATCGAATCAATAAAATTTGTGTTGGTTTTTGCATGAAAGAGAGAATTACTATAATGGCAGCTGACCGGCAACATGTTATGTTTCTTGATGCAGAGACTGCATAATCAGCATAGGTAGAATTGAAGAAATTGTAATTACTTGGTGCCATTGCAAGTAGGTCAGTTCCCAATACTTAGTATTCAACATGTTAGCACTTGTCACCATAAATTTTAAGACGCAAATAATTAGAAAGGAAGACATAATCCTACTAACACCATGCGAAAAATGGACATTCTTTGTTATCCATGATCAAAATAATAAATAAATAGAAATAAGACATTATGCTGCTTAATATATTCTCACTAACAAACATCTTCAACCAAGAAAAATCTTTGTAGTACAGTTATTAGAATATGTGGCTTTCTAATAAAGTCTAGATGTTGATAGGTTGTCGCTATTTCGTCGCTAATTTAGCAACGAAATATGTCCATCGCTAAATCCGTCGCAATATAAGCATTTTTTTGTAGTGGGGATGTGTATATATATATATATATATACATATATATATATATATATATACATATATATATATATATATATACATATATATATATATATACATATATATATATATATATATATATATATATATATATATATATATATATATATATATATATATATATATATATATATGAAAACCATTTTGAAGCAGGAAGATATAACTTAGGAGACTCTAGCTTTAAAACCAGGAATATACTCGACAAATAGGGATAAGCACATTCAACAGTTATAAACAAGCATATAATGACATTATCATGTATCTTAAGGTCACAGGTTCATTTCACATCATTCATGTCATCTTTCAATCAACCATCTTTATCATATAAGCACACTTTGGTGGCACCACAGGACCAATCGCATGCCCATACACGAGGGTTAGCGCATATAGCGCTAACACGGCCCCGCAACACCCTGCCTCATACCGCAGCATGAAGGGGTTGACCGCAGCCAATCGATGAACCGTAGCTCATCAAACCGTTGACGAGCTCAACGGTGGACCACAACCCTACACACCGTTGGCAAGCCAAATCGGTGGGTGGTGGCCCAAAAAGAGTGTCACTGACCGCAGCTCATGTAAAACCGTTGACGAGCTCAACGGTGGACCGTAGCCCTACACACCGTTGGCGAGCCCAATCGGTGGACCACGACCCCTTTGGTGGACTGCAGCCCTACACACCGTTGGCGAGCCCAATAGGTGGACCGCAGCTCGTGTAAGACCAATTTGACCGCAGCTAATATTGGGGAGTCATGCACATATAACACATAGCAAGCACATGCAACCCACATTAACACATTGGGAAAGGGGAGAAAACGTATAATGAAACCTATGCGTGGTCATCCACATACTAGGAATAATCCTAAGGGGTTCATGCATCTTTCACCTAGGTCAACGGGGCACCAATTCAACTAGCATATAATACACAAGACTCTTTTATCTTACGAACGGTACCCGAAACAACAAACTAGACTTAGGCACGATAAACGAATTCCGTTGGGACACCATGAGGGTCGGGGAAACATCAAACGGGGAAGCCAATGTCCCAAGATGGGAAAAAACCAGCGGGTGGTCCCGCCAGCGGGTGCTGACTGCCCGCTGCCGGTGACGCCAAAATGGGCAGCGGGTAGGTGGCGGGTTCCCCTACCCCCACCTACCCCCCACTGATTCCTTTTCAATATTTGGGTCCCGGGATCTTTTGTGGAACCCGAAACCATGCTTAGACACTTTTAAACACGAACGATGACACCATGTAGTCAAATAATGGATCAAAACCAAGAATTATATTGAACATATCGTAACATGACTTTTAAACATAATCAACACCCGAACATGTGAAATCCCACCCGAATATATCAAGAACATCACAATACGAAATTCACAATTTAACCTAGGGCTCTAATCATATAAAATCATACTTTATCTTTAAAATCAAGAACATCAATATTCATCAAGAACAACACACAATTATCAAGAATCTCTTAAAATCATCAAGATTATTAAGATCAACACATAAGATCATCTCATCAATATCAAGATCATATCATAATCATCATAAACGATTTATCAAGACACAAGCATAGAGAAGGAGCCAAAGAAGGAGATTATAGCAAGGAAAATAGGTTTTGTTGAGACATGGGTTACCTCTTAGCCTTAATCAGAATCCTTGGATACTAAGGTTCTTCTCTAAGATTTCCATCAGATTGATCTCCCTAGGCTTGGTGGTGGGGGAATCTTCCGGGAGTATTTTAGTGTAATATAACTATGGGTGGTGTGGGTTCTAAATGCTTTGTAATCCTCTATTTATAGAATCAGGAATCCTAATCATAATCTGAATAGTAAAGGCCTACTTTCTTTATTCCCAATTAGATATATAGGTCTAGGATTCCTAATTAGAATCTGACTAGTAAAAGGTTTACTTTCTTTATTCCTAGACTCTAGTTCAGGCAGGGGTCCACGATCCATGGTGGACCACATTAATTAATTAAAGGGAATCCTAACCAAATTAAGTCCTTTTTAATTATTATTAACGGAGTTAATTAAATAAATAATTCGGGATTAAAAGCCGTAACACGGGGTGTTACAAAAACTCCTCATCTTCTAGGGTATTCGGCCCTATGGTTGTAGCAAGGTTATTGTGATCACTAAATCTCCAATTCCTCCAACTTTTTACTCTGTTGAACTCCTCAGTCAACTCACTATTAATACCATCAGTCGACATATCCTCAACACTACCAACATCATCCCTATCAATCGGCAAAAGGTGCGGTTGCGGGGTTTGAGGAATTTCGGATATGTACGGTTTGGATGGCTAATGGTTGACTGCAATCCTCATCACTATTCCTTCCAAGTGTATTAGAACCTTCATTACTTGGTTCTCTAATGATGGGTCTTTTGGGTAGGGGTGGCTTGGGTGGGTTTGAAATTTTTCTTTTTCTGGAGCTCTTTTTGGTAGGTTCGGGTGGGTTGGAATTTTTGGTTTCGGTGGAGGTAAGGGTTCTAAAGAGGTAGTTATGGTTTTGAATGGGTTTTGGTTTGGATAGGTTTAGGTTTTTGTTTTTTAAGATCCCTCCAATGGCTAGACCATATCCAACATCAGCTTTAAAACAATCATCCACCAAAGGCTTAGCATTGACCACCTGAGCACACATATTTTTGAACACAAATGCTCCCCAATCCACAACAATATCATTCACAGCAATATTCATCAACTTCAAATTTTCAGAAGAAAAATAATCTCTACTTGCATACTTAGATTCCACA
Source organism: Ipomoea nil (assembly GCF_001879475.1). Lineage (NCBI taxonomy): Eukaryota > Viridiplantae > Streptophyta > Magnoliopsida > Solanales > Convolvulaceae > Ipomoea > Ipomoea nil. The sequence continues at coordinate 1,005,620 of NW_017617301.1, forward strand.
CATTTATGCAATATGTCATGTAGCATTCCATACTCATGTTTGAGTTAGATTTTTCAGCCGTGTCCTTTGGTAGTCTCCGGGCCATTGGGATGACGAATTTCTCTCCAAAAATCATATAATAAAAATTCGTGATCCTCAACTCTCAAATTATTCTCAACTAGATTGAATGTTCTCCTAACATCATTGACATCAATCCTCACTTCAACACCTCCCACATTGGAGTTTATTGCACCATTCTCAACTACAACATTCTTGAAAAATTCTACAACTTCTTTTTTATAAAAGCTGTCATATTTGTAGGTGCAAAAATTTAACAAACCGCAAGTTTCAAGGGAATTTTGAATTTTTACCCCCAATTCACGAGGTTGAACTTGAGTGTTGTAGTCGGCTATGTCCAAGATCACTCCAAGCACTCTTGTTGACTTCCCTGAACTTTCCGTGGTTGTCTCTCGGGTTGTGTTGGATCTTCCACCATTGACAAATTTTAGAAATTTTTGAGCTTTAATTCCGGTGGGGAATTTGGCAATTTCGAAGGTTGAGGTTTGTGGGTGTTTTTAAGGCTAAAAATTGGGATGAGTTAGGGGTATTTATAGAGAGATTGAGTTTGTGTAGAAGATTTAGGACGGGTAGGATTGTAGAATGAAGATTATAGGATTTATCTTGTCTCTATGTGTAACACCCCACTTTTCTAACTCTTAATCACAAATCTAAACCACAATTATCATAAACTAAGCAGCAGAATTAAAAGCTAAAAAGATAACTAGTGGGAATATCACCGCCACAACCACCACTCCGTGGTGATTGCACAGGCTGGGGGGGGGGGGGGGGTAGAACTAGAAATAAAATAAAAATCTAAAATCCATACTAATTACTGAAAGTCATAAGGGGGAAAAAGTCACCCCAAAAGTCTACATCATCAATGTCAACAAAACATCACAAGTCTAACATCCGATGGATAACGACAAAAATAAGTCAATAAGAGTTTAGACATCTCAATCTAAAAGACTAGTCTAACTCGATCACTTCTCACTGCTAGGCCCACCTGAAAGGGGTTTTACAAGCAATACATAGACAAATAGGAAAACACCCGTTAGCACGAAGCTAAGTATAACCACACTCAACCCTGTACAGTACTATAGAATATACTTTGAAAACATTTGATTTCACTCGTATACAACAAACTCATCTCATAGACAGCTTTAGTCATATCACATAACTTTCTAGATGCTTGCAACCTATAATATCAACAGGCATGCTTCGATATATAAGACTTAACAACTTAGATACTTCAACATGTAAACTTCACAATAAACTTAACAAGCAACTCATGCTTACAAGTAGTATCATGCTAATAAACCATACAACAGGTATTCTCATGCTCTCAAATTCTCATCACATAAACTGGAGATACAAGGCTTCAAATGTAACTAAACTATCATGCTCGATAAACAATCTTACATCGACATTCTCATTGTACAATCTCATACGATACTCTACTCAAGTGCAATCTTATGGAATATTATACTCATATGCAATCACATGCAATATTATACTCATGTGCAATACTATACTTGTATGCAGTCACGTGTAATACTATAAACACACCCATATGCAATCATGTGCAATACTATACTCGTATGCAATCTCGTGCAATACTATAAATATACTCATACGCTCATTGTAAAATAGAGTACTTTCTGTGGAGGTCTCATTGAGTCATAAATGACTTGCTTTCTTTCTTTCTTTCTTTAGAGTCACAATGACTCACTTCTTTCTTTCTTAGAGTCGCAATGATTCATTCTTTTTCTTTTAGAGTCTCAAGACTCATACTTTCTCTTTAAATGGACGAGGTAGGAACTTCATCATAGTGTGAATGAACCTATCTGGGCACGGCGTCTTGGCGACATAATACTCTGCTCGTCCACCGAACCACTCTCTTGGTTCTATGCTCTAACTTTGTGGAATCAGGTATCGAACTTTTAGTGTGCACACCCCCTGACCAAGATTCCAAGCCTGGCGGGTAGTTTCCAACCTCGTAAAGTGGGAATATGCCGCGTTACATATAATGGGACCGCAATGTCCATAAAATCATCCGAGAGGACATATTCCAAACGGGATCCTCCAAATACCTCACCGATATAGATAATACATAAATATATCTCTCATGCATCAGTCTCATGCATGCAACAACTCTACTAGTTCTCAATGCATCAAAGAATGATATATCACATGCTTATGACTTTTTGAAAGTAATACTTGGGTTTACGTTGACCCCTTATGCATTTTTGAAATATGAAATATGTGAGATGCAAAATACTCTATAACATGCTTCTAAACCATGTAAAAATCCATAGAAATTCTCAAGGATATCATATTATACTCAGTTTGCAACATAGCAATTTCTATACATTTCTATCAACAAAACATGCTTCAATTCTCTTTGGTCAAATATCACATTTTAGTCATGCTTTCATAATAAGTCATATTCTCAAATTCTCATGCTTCTCTACTCAATACAAAAACAACATCAGATCACTTAGCCAAGCATTTCTCATACACAGTGAACTCAACATATATATACTGCATAGCAATCCATTCAATAAATTCATCATAACATTCTCATTTTTTATCAAAATTCTACGAAATCAAAGCCAAAACGTGCGTCGAGACGATCCCGAGGTACCGAGCCAAAAGAGCCCGTGACACCTGGCCCGAAACGACACGTAGCTGAGCCACAAGGGCCCAACCACTGCAAAAAAACTTCTCAAATAAATACTCAGGGACCTGGGGCGGGACTCCTCATGAGCCGCCCCATGAGTCCCGTTACATTGTCGGGCCTAGGCAACAACCCTCTCCTAGGGCCGTGCCCTAGGCCCGGGTAACCCGGCGGCCCTCCTGATGGGCCGCGGCTAGGGCCGCTGGTCTGATCTGGTGCACACTATGTGTGCACCAGATGGGCATTTCATCTGCAAAATTAATCCAAACATGTCCAAAACATTCTCAACAACTCAATGGCAAATACTACATCACTTCCAAGCATAAACACAACAAAATCTCATAATTTCTACTCATTTCTACTCAATATCAAAGGCTTCACAAAGCCAAAATCAAAGAGGGAGTCCATGGGGTTATACCGCTTGAAGCTTCTTCTTCTTGTATGGATCTCTACCTCCTCTCTACTCAAACACCACCTCCTTCACCACCTAAACATCTCAAACACAAGCCAAGACTAAGAAACCTCAGAGATTGAAGGCTAAGAGAAGAGAAAACCTTAAGATGGATGGAAAATGAATGGAGGAAACTTACTGCAATGTTTTCTTGCTTCTATCAGACAAAAACTTGGGAGAGGCAAGAAGGGACAGAGAGACATGTCACTTGCAGGGGGTCCAAGCAATTGGGGGCCTTGGTGGCTCCCCCCCCCCCTCCCCCCCCCCCCCTCCCACCTAAAAAAATTATTATTATTAGTGTGAAAGTCAATTGTGGCCCCTCACTAGTCACCAAAACATTTTCCCTCCTCAAACAAGCTTCTTGTGTAAGTTTTCACTCAAATTAACCCATTCTAAACCAAACCAGATACTGCAACCCGCATACGCAAATCACGAATCAAAGCAATACATACAAGCTATTTCTCTTCCATTTTCAAGCAGCAAATGTATAGGTAATTTTACATTTCTTTTTTATTATTTAAATCTTTGAATTTTTTTTTATGAATTATTATTTATTGGAGATAAATTCATCATTCTTCACTACAATAAAAAGTCTAGATATTGTAGTTAAATGGTAGCTAAATGCCTAAATTCTCTCTTTCGTTTCTTCAGTTGACGACGACAACCGCGGTGAACTCGGGCTACTGGCTACGAGTAGTGCAGGCTGGATCCTGTTTGGAGTGTCGGCGTTCTCCTTTTGTTGGTGTATGTTTATACTTTTAAGAGTTCTATAAGATTTGCTAGAATATAAATACCAGTGCATAATGAAATGGGTCATTTGATGAGTTTTGAAAATGACAGTATTAGTTGAGGAATATATGTCATTATTGTGGATTTGAGATGATGTTATAATTATAGAAAGGGTTAGTGTTATATATGATGATATTAGCTAGGAGAAAGAGATCGGAAGCTAGCATATTCAATTCATGCAGACAAAAAATTAGATTATTAGAATGCCAAATCAAGTTAAATTAATATTTAGTTAAGAAGAAGTTAGAACCATTGATGTTACTACTCTATATTTTCATAAACAACATAATATATAATTTATATAGTATATGTAGTTTATGCATGAGGAGTAGTTAGGAAGTCATCCCTGTCCATCAGTTTTTCACTAAGTTAAACTCCACTATTAATGTTGTTGGGGCTTCATGTAAGCGCAATGACCAGTTAAAAGCTGCTCATGCCTCAAATATTTCTCATTTGCTTAGTATTGATGAGCTAGAAAGTGGGAGGGGTCTTAACCAAATTGGTTCTTTACAAAGGCCAGGTGATACTCGCTGGAGTTCTCATTTGAAATCTATATCAAGTTTGATGAGAATGTTTAGTGCAACATGTGAAGTTTTACATAATATTATTGAAGATGGAACTACACATGCTCACCGTGGAGATGCCGATGCAGCTTATGAGGTACTCACTTCTTTTGAATTTGTATTCATTATGCATCTCATGAAAAAAGTTTTGGAGATTTCTAATATGCTTTGCCAAGCTTTGCAACTTCAATCTCAAGATATATTGAATGCAATGCATCTTGTATCATCTACTAAACTGCTTATTCAAACCTTAAGAGATAGTGGATGGGATGAATTAGTTGCAAGTGTGAAGTATTTTTGTGAAACTGTCAATATAACTGTGCCGGATTTTGATGCTTAATATATTGCAAGAAGAGGAAGGGCTAGACATCAACAAGATGAATTAACAATTGGGCATCATTACAAAGTTGATATTTTTCATGCGGTGATTGATTCTCAGTTGCAAGAGTTGAGCAATAGGTTTGCTCATAAAGCAATAGAGTTAATTGTTCTCAATTCATCGTTAGATCTAAAAGAGATGCATATATCATTCAGAATTGATGATGTTTGCAAGTTGGTAGAGAAGTTTTACCCACAAGACTTTGAAGATTATGAGACTTTGCAATTGAGAGTGCAACTTGAACATTTTGAACATGTGCAACAACTTCCTGATTTTAGAACACTAGAAAGTATTTCTAATCTATGCCAATGGTTGGTAAAAACTAGAAAATCGAATATTTATCCTCTTGTGTTCAGAGTAGTAACTCTCATTCTCACACTTCCAGTATCTACAGCTACTACAGAACGATCTTTTTTCTGCCATGAATATAGTCAATACTACACTTCGTAACAAGATGGAAGATGAATTTCTTAGTGATTGTTTGTTAGTATACATTGAAAAGCAAATTGCAAAACAATTTAGTATAGATTCAATTATAGATGATTTTCGTGACATGCAAGAGAGACGGTCTAAATTTTAGTAGATTTGTAATATAATGATGTATTTTGGAACATGTTAAATGAATATTATTATATTTCATTATTCTCTCTTAAATCGTGATTGACCCCCCCCCCCCCCCCCCTCTTTGCATTGGTTAATCCTGGCTCCGCCCCTGGAGGCAAGGTTGGAGATCAAGGAATAACAAATGGATATTGTTGTTTATATAGGGTGCAAAACCCTATGTAGAAAGCAAATGATTGGGTGAGGGCAAAATGGTAAAAGCTTGGCTAAAATGAGTTCTCAGGCAATGCTTCTTGGAGTGGTGTGGTTCACCTAGCATCATGAACCAAGGGCTAGAAATGCTATTTTAAATACTTTGGGGTTGAAAATGAATTTTCTCAAAAAATTTTCTAGATGAACCCTTGTTTAAAGTCTTTTTGAACTCTCCCGGTTTCATTCAGATTGATTTCTCGATTTAAAACTTGGTACGGGAAGTACCCAAAAATTTAGGATTTTGGAATAAAATAAGTTTTGGTGTCGAATTAATTTAAAATGCGACGAAAATACTTTCTTCCAACACCAATTGATTGCAAAAATTTTTAATGGAGTGAAAATGACTATTTTGGAATTTCTTAATATTGGATTTATAAAATAAAATTTTGGGTTGTTACACTATGTGTTCGGCCGGCGGTGGGAATGGAGGAGAGGAAGAAGATGACTCCTTTTGGGTATTCCTTTTGCTTCTACCCGTTAGAAAGGGTATTAAATGTCCTTGGAAATTACTCTTTTGCCCCTTAGTGGGTGGAAAGAGAATTTGTATCACTTGAGGATAATTTCAAACTTTCCATGATTTAAATTTTCCAGATCACAATTGAACACTCCATTTGTAGATATATGGCGCCAAAAATTAAGCTTCAAATAACCGCCACATGTAGAAGACTAAGGGTCCGTTTGGAAAGCAGGAAAATGACTTCTGGAAAATGTTTTGTGGAAAATGGAGTTATTTTCCGGAAAACATTTTACTTTCTCGTGTTTGGCTACAAAACGGAAAACTGTCTTTTGTGTGTTTGGTTCATTTTCTAGAAAATGAGATAGAATTATATAATTAAACAGTTTATATAATTAATTATTTTGTTTAAAATATAAAAAAAAAATTATGTTTTTGAAATTAAATAATATTATTATTATTAAAAAGTTATAAAAAAATTTTTTTAAACAAAAGAAGAAAGAGATGGCGGAAACCAGAGAGTAATACTCTCTGGTTTCCGACCGTATTCTCTGGTTTCCAGTCGGAAACCAGAGAGTAGGTGCTCTCTGGTTTCGGCCGGAAACCAGAGAGAATCTCTCTCTGGTTTCCGGCTGGAAACCAGAGAGCATTGCTCTCTGGTTTCCGGCCGAAACTAGAGAGCACCTGCTCTCTGGGTTCCGACCGGAAACCAGAGAGCACGCTCTCCGGTCAGACACCAGTGCTTGCCGAAAAATGTACGGTTACAAATCCGAGAACTAAATCCGAAGAGGAGAGAATTGTGCACAATAAGTGTTGGTGAAGTTGTGGAAATTTTCTGGCCAAAAGATGAGAGAACAAAGAATGGAAAATGACTTCCCCAAAAAAAAGGGGAAGTCATTTTCCGGAAAAATTGCATCATTTTCCATTGACTATGTGACATTTTCCTTTGACTTCCATTTTCCTTGCACAACCAAACACTAAAAACCCGGAAAATGATTTCCAAAAATCATTTTCCGGGTTTCCAAACACACCCTAAAGCAAAAACTTCTACAATAAGTAACAGTTAGTGCGAAAAATAAATTCTAACTGTAAATTTATTTCGAACTCAAGTTACGATAAAACTGAAAATTCCATCTGTCAGATAATCATTCCGATTGTCATTAATGAACACAACTTTTTATTTTTCTAACAAAGAATTCACAATTTCCAAATAAATGTCAAAAGAAAATTTTGACTTAAACAGGTAAAAATTAAATTCTAACTAGGCATAATGATCACACTATTTACTTTATATCTAATCAATTAAGCAATTTGGTAGGGAATACCCCGACCGACATGCCTTCGTCCTTTTATTCTTATTTGTGCAGGTTGCAGGTCGGATTTCTTAGAAGAACCCTGTCGATTCCCGACCGGCGTCGTCGACCACCGAGCGGTAGCCCTTAGGCGAGAAAGCTGAGAAGAGACACGTGGCAACGCTATGTGCTGACAGGCAGGGCAACCGGGAGGACGACACGTGGTTTCTACGTGGGCGACATGCCGGACGGCCGGACTTGTGTCTCCGGCCTCGCGGCTATAAATACCCGCGGTGGCAACAGTGTGGGGGACTTTTGGACGATCTATAGGTTGTTATCAGAGCATCCCAACCGCAGTCAGTCGGTACTCGGAACAGCCATTTAGATTGTACTTAGGGCCTTCACCTTGATCAATAAAAGACATTTATTTACTTTAATTGGTCTTGTGTTAATTTATTTTCCGCTTACGTGGCAATTAACACTATCATTTTGGCGCCGTCTGTGGGGACCCGTGCACGAAAGTTAACGTCTTGACGAGTACCCGTCCTTTCTATCACAATGTATCCCTTCGCATACAACCTGTTCGGTGACGATCAAGCGGATGCGGCGAGCTCATCCGATCATCAGCCGACCCAGTATCAAGGTCAGACAATCGACCTTAATCTCAACCTCTCACCACCCTATCGAGCAGGTCAGTATCCGGCCGCCCAACAGCCGGTCAACTACATTCAGCCGGGATATCCAACACCCGGTCAGCAGCCCCAGTTCCCCGGGCAGTATCCATACCCGGTCCCACCACCTCCATACGGGTACTAGCCTAGTCAGCCGATGTTCTACACACCACCGGCCGGTTATCCCCCTTACACGGCTGCGTACACGGCTCCAGCCACCGCCCCTCCGATTTACCAGACTGCTCAAGTAGAGCCGGAGCATCAGCCCACTTCCCGGGCTCGACGCTCGGCTCGTTCGCGGTTGGGGTCGGTGGGTGCTGAAGCGATGGAGGTACCACGGCAGGCTCCACAAGTACAACCGGAGGTTCAGGCCCAAGCGGAGGACCCCGAAGAAATCAACCGGGCTACGACTTTTCAGCGCCTCCGACCGGCGATGCGACAACGGTTGGGACCACAGGACCCGAGCCGGCGCTCGGGAGATGTACAGATGCAGGAGGCCAGCCAGGAGGCTTCATCCGGGCACAGTGGGTCGAGATCTCACCGTCGACGACGCGCTCGGGAAACAACCCAGGCCCAGGCGGCTGAGCTCAACGAGACCCGAGGACTGCTCCACAATCTCCAGGCGGAATTCGCTCGATTCCAGAACGATCATGCAGTGAGGCCTCCAGTCGACCAGTCGTCCTTATTGAGGACGCCCTTTACAGCGGAGATAATGGCCCAGCCATACCCGCTCGACCTGCAGGTCCCGAGAAACAAAGGTTACGATGGCCGAATGGACCCTAAGGTCCATGTCAATGACTATTACGGCAATATGATGATGATGGGCGTGTCAGACGCCGTGATGTGTAGGGCTTTCTACTCCACGCTTTCTGGTCGGGCGGCGGAGTGGTTCCGAACGTTGCAGCCGGCTTCTATTTCTGATTTTCCCACCTTGGCTATGAAGTTTGTGCGGAAGTTTATCACTTCCAAGACGGTGAGGAAGCCCTACAAGTACTTGGAAAAAGCCAAGCAGCTTGAAGGGGAGAGCTTGATCGATTTCCTTGTTAAGTGGAAGGCCGTGGTTGGGGAAGTTGAGCGAATGGATGATGCCACCGCTACCCACATGCTTCACATTTCTCTCCGGGCGGGTTATCTTTATCAAGATTTCATCCTCCATCCCCCGGCCACATACGAAGAGGCCCTTCGAAGGGTCACAAATTATGCTAACGCCGGCGAGGCAAATGCCGTGAAACGCTCGCAGGAGGTCGGGTCTTCATCCCGTAAACCGGCCGGCCGGGCGGAACACCGATCGGGTGATGACCATCCCCGATCTCGCACCAGGCCTGGTGAGTTTACAGCCTTGAACCGATCCGCAGCGGAGGCCATGCAGTACGCACAGTCCTGCAATCTCATCAAACTCCCCCATCCCGGACAAGACGGACTGGACAAGAGTAAGCACTGCGCTTACCATCGATGTGCCGGGCATGACACTGAAGAGTGTACCCACTTACGCCAGCTATTAGAAGATTTGCTCAGTATTGGAAAGCTGGACAAGTGCGTGGGGAAGAGAGAAGAAACGAAAAAGAATACCGATCGGAGAGATCATTGACGTTCATATCACCGCTCTGATCGCTCCGATCGTGATGAACGTTCAGACCGGTCGGGTCGTGACCGCAGGGATGATCGCAGGGACGACCGCCGAGATGATCGCCAGGACCCTGACCCTCCATCAAGCAGCCGACCGGCTGGTAAGCCGACCATCCACGTAATATTTTGTGGATTGGATGATGCTTCCCGACCGAGGGAGAACTGCCCGGTCGCCATCGTAGATTCCTAGGACACCGGGAAAAGACAAAAAATGGAGCCATAACCTTCTCTCTTGAAGATCAACCTAGCAGCGGTGACCATGGCATGGAAGCTCTCGTGGTCACTATCGACGTCAACGGGACAGACGTCCAGAGGGTTATGGTAGACACTGGGAGCAGTGTCAACGTCCTTTATTTGGACGTGTTTGAGAAACTTGGACACGACAAGAGAGAGCTGATTCCGGTCGGTGTACCATTGTCGGGATTTACCGGGGCTCTTATCCGCCCCGAAGGAAAAATTGTGCTCCCAGTTGACGGCACCCGCCGAAGTCGATCAAAACCGAGATGGAATTTGTTGTGGTCAACCTACACTGCGTCCACAACATCATCTTGGGCCAACCTGCGATTATGAAGATCGGTGGGATTATTTCAATGCCCCACCGGTGCATGAGATTCCCCACCCCCAATGGGGTCGGTGTGGTCCGCGGTGATGTCCAATCCGCCCGGAAGTGTTACACCCGAGCAGTTAACAGACGTGATTCTGGTACGTCTTCTCGGCTGAACACGATCGCCAAGGAGGTTTCCAACGACCGGAAGGAGCAACCTGAGCCTTCCGAGGAAATCGAAGAAGTTCCCCTGTCCGAGGAGCCCTCACCCCCGATCTCCGAGCAGAAATTCTGGCAGTCCTCCGGGAGTTTGCCGATATCTTCGCATGGGGGCCCGAAGACATGCCCGGGATCGACCGAACGGTCATTTGTCATAAGCTGGCCGTTGATCCCACAGCTAAGCCGGTCGTGCAGAAGACCCGGCACCTTTCATCCGATCGCCGCGAGTTCGTTAGGGAGGAGGTCAAGAAAATGGCGGCGATCGAGCACATCCGACCGGTAATCTATCCCGAGTGGGTGGCCAATATTGTCCTTGTTCCTAAGCCCCCAGCTTGGAGGATGTGCATTGATTTCACCGACCTCAACAAGGCCTGCCCGCTCGACCCGTATCCGCTACCGAACATCCACCAGATGGTCGACGAGACGGCCGCGGCCGAGTTGATGAGCTTCATGGATGCATTCAAGGGATATCATCAGATCATGATGCACCATGAAGATGAGAGCAAAACAGCTTTTGTCACCCCGGACGGGTTGTATTGCTACCGAGTGTGTTAATAAATGTTATAGTATATAGTTTTATATTTCTTTATTTGTGTGGTTTCGATTTAATTGACCTGAGCTCTCTATTAGATAGGAGAGTTTCACGTTAAGTTATCGTTTATCTCTGATGTATTCTCGTTCAGTTGTAACTGTTCAGATAATTCAATTCTCATTTGGTATCAGATAGGATTACGATCCTTTTCTCTCTCCACCCCACAAACACCACCGTTCGATCACCATGTCATCGCACTCCTCCGAGCGTATAGTGACCGCCGGTGGCTCCCCATCGCCGGCGACCGGCGTCTCCCTCTCCGGCACACACCACCACGTCTCCATGAAGCTCAACAGCCGCAATTTCCTCTTCTGGCGAACTCAGGTCATCCCCTTCCTTCGGGGGCAGGATCTACTGGGATACGTAGACGGCTCGACGTCGTATCCTCCACCGACGATCGCCGCTGCCTCCTCCGGCGAGTCGGGCTCCGATGCGACGACGATCACGGCTGTCGTTCACAACCCCGCATACAAGGCCTGGGTCTTGCAGGACCAGTCCATCTTATCCATGTTGATCTCCTCCATGTCCGATGAAGTGCTGCACCTAGCAGTCGGACGGGAGACAGCTGCGGCGGTTTGGCAGTCGATCACCTCCTCGCTTGGATCCTCCACCGAAGCTTGCTGTCTCAGCCTCTTAGGCCAATTTCAGACGTTGAGACAAGGAAATCAGACGACGGCCGAGTACCTGGGACGTGCCGGGGTTCTCGTGGAAGAATTGGCGCCAGCCGGACGGCCTCTATCATCCACCCAGCAGAACCTATATGTCCTGCGGGGTTAAATGTTATAGTATATAGTTTTATATTTCTTTATTTGTGTGGTTTAGATTTAATTGACCTGAGCTCTCTATTAGATAGGAGAGTTTCACGTTAAGTTATCTTTTATCTCTGATGTATTCTCGTTCAGTTGTAACTGTTCAGATAATTCAATTCTCATTGAGTGATGCAGTTCGGCCTACGCAACGCAGGGGCCACTTATCAGCGGATGGTCAACATGCTATTTGCTAATCTTTTAGCCCGAACGATGGAGGCGTATATTGATGACATGCTGGTCAAGAGTCGGGACCGATCCGACCACACTCGGGACCTCCGGGAATGCTTTCAGATCATGAGGAGGTACGAGCTGCGTTTGAACCCGACCAAGTGTACATTTGCGGTTCAGACTGGGAAGTTCCTCGGCTACATGATGACTAAAAGAGGAATCGAGCCCAACCCGGCCAAGGTTAAGGCAATTCTGGACATGCAACCGTTCGGGAAGTCCAGCAATTGACCGGTCGGTTAGACGCACTCAGCCGGTTCCTCTCCAAATTAGCCGAGCGCGCTCTACCATTCTTCAAGGTATTGTGTAAAGTCAATGGTTTCATCTAGGACGACGAGTGCCGAGCGGCCTTCGACGAGCTAAAAGAGTATCTCATGTCACCAATTGTGCTCTCGAAGCCCGAGCTCGGGGAAGAGCTAGACGTGTACCTCGCCGTATCCGATCGAGCAGTAAGCGCAGTATTGTGCCGAACTGATCCGGAAGGGGTCCAGCGACTGGTATACTATGTAAGCCACGTGCTACATGGTCCCGAGCTCCGGTACTCCCGGCTTGAGAAGGTCGTATATGCTTTATACATTGCCGCGAAGAAGTTGGCTCCCTATTTCCATGGTCGAGTAATTCGCGTGTTGACTGATCAGCCGATCGGGCCAGTCCTCCGCACTACTTCATCATCCGGTCCCCTAGTCAAGTGGGCGTTAATGCTGACCCAATACGCGATCGAATACCGACCAAGACCAGCCATCAAAGGTCAAGCCCTTGCAGATTTCTTGGTCGGGTGCACCGCTCGGGACACCCGACCTCCGAAGGTCGCCGACCCCGAGGCCGAGTAGTGGTCGCTGGCTACTGATGGGTCTAGCAGCAAGAAAGGGGCAGGAGGAGGAGTGGTAGTTACGAGCCCGGAGGGATTCAAAGTCTATTTCGCTCTCATGTACCAGTTCCATCCGACCAACAATGAAGCCGAGTACGAAGCCTTTGTCAACGACTTGCAATGTGCTCGGGACTTGGGGGCTGAGTATATCCGGGCTCAAACAGATTCTGCGCTCGTGGTTGGGCAGGTCCTCGGCGACTACGAAGTGAACGGTGAATGATTACAATCGTACCGGGACCTTGCAATGGAGAAGCTTGCCCTGTTCCAGGGGTACACCGTCCGGCACGTACCCCGATTGGATAATGCCGATGCGGACATCTTGTCCAAATTGGCCCAAGACGCCCCGGAACATATGTCAAAGATCGCTCGGATTTTGGTGATCCCAAGACACAACATCCACCGATTGCCGGTTGCACCTATCCAACCGGTAGAAGATAACTGGACCACCGATCTAATGGAATTCCTTGAGCACGGTCGGCTCCCAGACGACCTCCAGTGTGCTCAGAAGGCCAAGCTTAGGGCACCCAGGTTTCAGATTCAAGACGGTCGTCTATATAGGCGGTCGTCTAGTGATGAAGGAATTGCATTCGGGCATCTGCTCGTCACATCAAGGAGGCCGATCGTTAGCTCGTCGTATCATGTTGATCGGATATTATTGGTCGTCCCTCCAGTTTGATTGTGAAAAGCTCGCTCGGGATTGTGAGACGTGCCAATTATTTGCCCGAATGCCCGGACGACTGTAACACCCCGTGTTACGATCCCTCAACCCGGAATTAATTATGAAATTAATTCCGCCAAAAACAATTAAAAAGGGATTTAATCCCCATTAGTTGATTGATATGACCCACGGTGGATCATGGACCCTTGTCCAAATCCAAAGCCAAATATATATACCCTATAGGTCCAATAAGTATAGTGTAGCCCAAGCCCAAACATACTTAACCTTGACCCACCTAAACCAAGAAACCTAATCCTAATAATAATAATAATAATAATAATAATAATAATAATAATAATAATAATAATAATAATATATATTATTATTATTATTATTATTATTATTATTATTATTATTATACAAAGATGAAGTAGGATACGTATATACGTATGAGAATATGTATATATATATATATATATATATATATATATATATATATATATATATATATATATATATATATATATACAGTACATACATATACACCCAATCCTATACGAACAAACATACGTATATGTATACAATTATATATATATATATATATATATATATATATATATATATATATATATATATATATATATATATATATATATATATATATATATATATACGTACGTAACCCCCCCTCCCTTCGCATCTCTCTCTCTCTCTCTCTCTCGACGTAAGAAGAAACAAACCATACAACCACAATCCAGATCCCTTGTCCCTCTCTCCCTCCCGGCGGCGAACTTCTCCGACCAAAGCTACGGCGATCCCGGGGAGCACTCCGAACACCCTTTGTCCTGGCAAAGTAGTAAAGCAACGAAGGCGGACATCGACGGCGGGATTGGCAGAAGAAAACGACGAGAGGAGGGCAGGCGATGCACTTCCCAGAAACCACCCGCTGTCGCCTTTGTCAGGAAGCAAAGGCAAACGTCGCTCCTTCGACGGTAGCAACGGCAATCCATGATGATGGAGGTAAGGTGTCGATACTGCCATAATAGTGGATATCTGGGATGGGGAGCGTAAGGCGTGCGTAGCGACCATCACGTACTGTAATGGTGATGAGAACGGATGAAGATGATGGCGTGGCGGCACACTAAAAGAATAATAAATCTGGCCTTAGTATTAAGAAGTTACGGTGGTGAGATGGTAGGGGCGTTAGTAGCGTGAGAGGAATGTCTAGCGTTTGAACCCTACCCTTAGCATGTTAATTATATAATCTTTTGGTAAGCCATGAACGTTGTCACTGTAATTGGTGATAATAATGGGATAATACGGCCACGGATTTCCAATATGGGTTACTTGAAATAGATTAGGTTAGAATTAAGTAATAATGCCATTGGTTAACAAAAGGGGTTTAGCCTAGATGGATAGGATACCTTTAGCGTTGGGAGAATATTAGGGTTTGAATCCCCTAGGGTTTAATTATTCTATTAGTTTGATTATTTAGTGAAAGTCTGATTTGATTTACAGGTTTTGCTAACGGTATTTTTGGGATTGATAAGCGAATGAGGTAACCCATGTCTCAACAAAACCTATTTTCATAGCTATGATTTCCCCTTAGGGTTTCCCCCATATTATTGTGAATGGCGAAATTATGGTGATTATTATTGATGTTGATTTGACGATTCCATGGGGAATCTTGATAATCTTGATAATTGGGAGTTTCTTGATAATGATGATATTCTTGATGATTAATTCGGGATCCTTGATGATTATGTGTTGTTCTTGATGATTATGATGTTCTTGATGATTAATTGGCATCCTTGATGTTTATGTGTTATTCTTACCGAATCTTGCAATTAGAAGGTGAATCGTATTCTTGTTGATATAAAAGTAATTAGAACCCTAGGTTGTATCGTATGTTATTATTCTTGGGTTATCGGGTGGGGAAATCGCATGTTTGGGTGTTGATTACGTTTAGAAAAGCATGATAGGTTAGGTGCCGTTCGTTTCTCGTATTTGATCCGTTAATTGTCTACGTGTTGTCGTTAATTGCGTTGTAAAGTGTCTAAGCATGGTTTCGGGTTCCACAACGGTTCCCGAGGTGAAAAGTGATGAAAAGAGTCAGTGGGGGGTAGGTGGGGGTAGGGGACCCGCCACCTACCCGTGGCAACTTCGGGCAGTTCCGGCAGCGGGCAGCCGGCGGGCGGGCAGCTGCCCGCCGGGCACCCGCTGCCCGAAACAGTGTTGGCCGGCGGGCAGCCGGCGGGTGGACCCCCCACCCACCGGCTACCCGCTGGAATTTTCCCCCCCTCGGGACCCCGGCTTCCCCGTTTGATGTTTCCCCGATCCCCGTGGTGTCCCAACGGACCCCGTTTGTCGTGCCTATGTTTAGTTTGATGTTTCGGGTACCGTTCGTAGGTTTATGAGTCTATTATATTGTATGCTAGTTGAATTGGTATCCCGTTGACCTAGGTGAAAGAAATATGAACCCCTTAGGACTATCCTTAGTATGTGATGGATCACGCATAGGTTTGTTATACGCTTTATCCCCCTTCCCAATGTGTAATGTGGGTTGCATGTGCTTGCTATGTGTTATGTGTGCGTGTTGCCCCAATTCGGTTGCGATCGGATTGGTTATCCTGAGCTGCGGTTCAGAAGCCGGCTACAGTCAGATGGGAATTCCTGGCTGCAGTCGGATGACGGTATCCTGGGCTGCGGTCCAGAAGCTGGTTGTAGTCAGATGGGAATTCCTGGCTGCAATCAGATGACATTTTCCTGAGCTGCGGTTCAGAGGCTGGCTGTAGTCAGATGGGAATTCCTGGCTACAGTCAGATGACACACTCTCTTGGGCTGCGGTCCACTGTTTGGTTGCGATCAAACATTATGGTGAGCTGCGGTTCATCGGTCGGTTGCGATCGACCTCCCCGTCTTGCGATACGGGGCATGGTGCTGCGGGGCTGTGTCAGAGCTATATGCGCTGACCCTCATGTATGGGCATGCGATCGGTCCCGTGGCGCCAACAATGTGCGTTATGTGTGTGATATGGACGAATTGTGACTATGAGCGCCTTGGGGGATGTGACTATGGGATTTATATTGGGAATTGTTTATGATGGGTTGTGATTATTGTTTATGCTTTGCCTTATCTGCCTTATCTATTGTGAACTGCATATACTCATCATAACTATTGCTTGTGTCTGACCTTATCTGTCGAGTCATTCCCGGTTTTAAAGCTAGAGTTCGTAGGATATATCTTCATGCTCAAAACGGTTTTCATATATCTATATATATCTCTATATGTATTGTATTTCAACGCGTTGGAGTGGGTTACCAGCATCTCTCGCTGAACAGATATATTTGGCTTTCAGGCACAGAGGACTAGAGCACTGGAGCGCGCTAGAATTGGAGCGTAGAAATAGATTAGTTTCTCTTTCGGCCTGCGTGCCATATTATGCATTGTGTTTCAATGGATATTAGTTAGACAGCCTGTGCACCTGGGT
Organism: Ipomoea nil; assembly: GCF_001879475.1. NCBI lineage: Eukaryota > Viridiplantae > Streptophyta > Magnoliopsida > Solanales > Convolvulaceae > Ipomoea > Ipomoea nil. The sequence goes on from NW_017617301.1 coordinate 1,022,779, forward strand.
TCTCTAGCCCAGGTGTGGCATAGCACCCCGTACACTTATGATACACTTTGGGATGTAATGAGATATTACCTTTATTATATAAGCTTAAAATGTCTTGAAAATCTAGGGTGTTACAACGACCGGCCACCTTTTATCAGCCGGTACCAACTGCAATTCCTTTCGCAAGGTGGGGGTGGACATTTTGAGACCATTTCCTCAACTTGCCAGTCGAAGAAAGTTTGTCATTGTCGCCATCCATTACTTCTCCAAGTGGATCGAGGCCGAGCCGTTAGCCACGATCACCTCTCAACAATGTGCTCGGTTCTTTTGGCGCAATGTGATTTCCCGCTTTGGTGTGCCCATGCAGCTCATCAGCGACAACGGCCGCCAATTCATAAGCCAATATTTTCAGAATTTTTTGGCTACGATCGGGACGACCCATGTCCGGTCGTCGGTGGCTTACCCGCAGGGAAATGGAAAAGTGGAGAATGCCAATCGGACAATCCTAGAAGGTCTGAGAAAGAAGCTACACTCGGCTGGTCGTAGTTGGGCTGATGAGTTGCCCTATGTTTTGTGGACTTATCGGACGACCTCGAGAGAAGTGACTTTAGAGACGCCGTTTGCCCTTGTTTACGGAGCTGAAGCCTGACTCCCGATCGAGGCATGGATCCCGACCGCTCGAGAACGGACTTACAACGCGGAGGAGAATGAACATTCGATGGTCGTGGATCTCGACGGGGTCGAGGAGAAGAGAGAGCTAGCGGCTTGGCGAATGCCTGGGTATCAGAGGAGAGTTAAGAGTTCAAAGGATGTCCGGGTCAACCCTCGGTATTTTCAAGTTGGAGATTACGTCCTACGCCGACGGGAAGCCAATCAACCTTTAGAAGGCGGAAAGCTAGCTCAAAATTGGGAAGGGCCGAACGTCATCAACGCTGTAGTACGGCCGGGGACATACCGACTGGAGACGACGACCGGTCGGGTAATCGAGGGGACTTGGAATTCCGAGCACCTCGTTATGTTTAGGCATTAGCCTATTTTTTGTAATTTTAGGCGAAGTGGGGGCTCGACCTGCGAGTGGGCTCTATTCGTCGATTAAATGTTTGTACATTATTTGTTGTAAATATTCCTAACCGTCTGCGAACGGGATTTCCTTAATGTAAATACGATCGGTGATTGCTCGACCGTTTGCACACGGCGGCCCGATCGGTTTTCTCATTATCTTGATTAAAAGTAGAGTAATCCTAGCCTCGCTCATAACCTACCCGATCGAGCTTCAACATCAACATAGAAGAGGGGCTCTACGCTCCACGAACACCTCTCCCTCGGTTCTTATCGATAGGTGTGTGCAATTAGGCTCTAATAGCCGTCAATATTTTGGCTCTAATAGCTAATCTTAACTCAACCGGGCTAATATATCGACCAGTTAAATGCGCTCCTCTTCAACGGATATCAGGGTCACGCCACCGATCAGGAAAGCCAGAGCTACAGTAGAATTCTCCGATCCGTCCAACTTCTTTTCGCTATTGCACCCACTCGTGCCTCAAGCGCACAATAGTGTGGGGGCTAGGATGAAGGAAGTGAATTCTAGGCCTAGTGATCGGGAACATCCCGAGCAAAGAGGCCAAACAGATTTCGAGTGAATTCTAGGCCTAGTGATCGGGAACATCCCGAGCAAAGAGGCCAAACAGTTTTCGAATTTTCGACAAGGCCAAAAGGTCGGGAAAATCCCGAGCGGGCAGGCCATTAGATGTCGATATTTCGTCGGGCCAGCTGGCCGTTCGGGCGGAATGTGCACGACCAGGCCATAAGGCCGCGGGGTCGGGTATTAGGCGCTCGACATACATGCAATCAAAAGTAAGAACGTAGGAAGTACGAGCCACATAAGTTGGACAAAAAACGGATTTCATTATGTTAGTGTTTTAATTGTTCAAAAACCCCAACTTATAATTGGCAATATTATTATGGCATACTAAGATAGGATTAGTTTAGTGTCTGTTTTGTTCCACAGAGGACTGATCAACCAGATTCAACAATAGAAGGACTTACACTAAAGATCTGTTTTAGGAAGCTGTTTTCCTAAATACTGTACGCGATTTTACAGAAGTCAGATTTGGAAACAAGATCAGCGTATCTGCTTTGGAAAGGTATGGACCGAATCCTTAAGATTACATTCTTCAAATATCGTCCTACCATCTACAATCAAAGACATCTATGGAAGGAGTGTTCTTTTGACGGAACTATAAGTATCCACATTCGAAGAGAATTAGGGTTACGCCTTTGAGAAAGAAGAAAACACTTCACATCAGTTTGACGAGATCAGATCTTTGATTATCATGCCTCTTCTCAATACAACATGTTCATGGTGATTAAGATGACGAACTTGAGAAGAATCACTGCTGCTTAAACGAAAGGACACTGTGATCACATTGTTGTGGGAACAACTGTAAAGAGCGTCATTGAAGTGGAATGCATCAGAGTGGGCTCTCCAAATGAAGGGATTTCATTGGACTTCTGTATGCATAGCTCTCCATCTTCAACAATCCACTAAACCTATATAGACTGGGTATGTACCTTGTGTGGGGCACTTGGGTAAGATTATTGTATATCTACCTTTGTACATCGGATTATGATTTAGTGGATTGGACACCTATGTGATCGTCCCCCAGACGTAGATACACACTGTATCGAACTGGGTAAACATTCTGTGTCATTGGCTTTGTGGTGTTATCTTTTCTTTAATCTTCACTATGACTAGTTATTACTGATTGAATTCATCGCTGAATCAGTCAGTCCATTTAGTTAGTTGATTAATCCATTTAATCTGTTTAAAAAGAGAAAATGCAAAATTACATGTGGTATCAGAGCTTTTAAGTCTACATAGTGACTTGATCCGTACGGGCTGTTTTGTTTAGTTTTGCATTGTTCTCTGTCTTTTGGAAGTGCCTCTGTGTGTTTGTTGGCTGGTTGTTTGTATTCAAGATGGATGCATGTATGAAACCACCGGAACTAGATGGTCACAACTACTCTTTCTGGAAGGCTCGCATGGATATATATCTCCAAGCACAAGGTACCAGGGTTTACCGTACTGTCCTAACTAGGTGGAGCCGTCCAACTGTTCAGAATGCAGATGGAACCACTGGAGATAAGCCCATGGAGACGTGGACAGACGATGAAATGAATGCCTCTGATCTAAACAACAAAGCTTTGAACTCGATTGTAGGATCTCTGCATGAATCTGTTTTTACTCTTGTCTCCGGGGTAAAAGAAGCTAAACGTGTATGGGAAATTCTTGAAACCGGATTTGAGGGAACTAGTGATGTCAAGCAGTCAAAGCTACAAATGGTACTATCAGAATTCGAAGCCCTTAGAATGAATGAAGAGGAAACCATTTCGACCTTTCATAGTCGGGTTCAGAATTTGATGAATAGAGCCTCAATTCTTGGTGAACCTTTCACTGATGAGAGAGTAGTCAAAAAGATCCTTCGATCTTTGCCTAAACGCTTCCGGATGAAAGTAACTGCTATTCAGGAACACACAGGTTGGGAAAAGAAGACTGTCGGAGAACTTATGGGAAGCTTACACACATATGAACTAGAAGTGCTTGCGGATGACGATCTTGCAAGCAACAGAAAAGGAAAGTCAGTGGCTTTTGTGGCTGAGGTTGATCGAGAATCTGACACAGACGACATAGATGATGAAACCTTGGCTCTTCTAACCAAGAATTTCAAGAAAATATTAAAAGGTTTCAACAGAGAGAGTCAAGGTCAGCCCACCAGGACACAATACAAAGGCAATAACTCCTCATATCAGAAAGCCGAAACAACTCCCTTTTCACAGAACAATCAATCTCAGACTGGTCGAACAAGACAGAACAGAAACAGTTCCACAGACACAGGGAAGCCCCTCAACCGGTCAGTGCAGTGTAGAGAATGTGAAGGGTATGATCACATACAGGCTGAATGTGCAACGTATCTCAAGAGGAAAAAGGTTATGTCAGTAGCTACATTAAGCGATGATGAGGAGGAAACATCCAATGATCAGTCAGATGATAATGTGGGAAACTTTGTAGCCTTCTTTACAGCTACATACATTCAGTCAGACGGAAACCAATCAGATGAAGAATCTTACATATCAACTGATGATTTTGAAGAGAGACATACTCAACTTGAAATAGAATTTGCTAAACTTGTTGCAAGCTGGGAACAACTAGTGAAAGTCAATAAAAATCTGAATGACGAGCTGAAGCAAAGGGATGAGCTTCTAAGAAAACTGAATACAGACCTTGTCATAAAAGAAGATCTCATCACTCAGATAAGAACTAGAGAAGGAAAACTGATAAAAGAATTGGAGGGTCTGAAGAAAAATATCCAGATGATGGACACCACATCAACCTTAGACAAGATTCTAGACTCTGGCAGAAATTCTAATGATAAAAAAGGTATAGGATTTGAACGAGGTGAATCTTCGAATAATGCACCTATGTTTGTCAAAGAGGGTATGTTTAAGACCACAACAGTTCACAACTTTGAACAAGGATAGTCATCTCGGTCAGGGCAAAAAATTGACAAGAGAAGGAGATATGACCAGACTGCAGATACTGACCTTGCCAAAGTAACTCATCAATCTCATTATTCAAGGTTCAAGAATAAGCTTGTCAAAGTTAGACATTACACTCCCATTTGTCACTACTGTCAAACAAAAGGTCATACTCGGCCAGAATGTTATTTTTTCTACAGAGATCAAAGGAAGGAGAAATATCAGAACAAGACTATTACACCGTTTACTAGACAGGTTTGGGTCAGAAAGTCAGAAGTTATTTGCTACCCCACTATAGTTCTGACTGCGTCTACAACTGAAGCTAGATGGTATTTCGACAGTGGCTGTTCCAGACATATGACTGGAAATGTATAGTGTCTGATGGCTGTTCAACCAAGCAGTGGAGCTGTAACATATGGAGATGGACAAAAAGGGAAAATAGTTGGGAAAGGTAGCCTGAATGTACCAGGTTTGCCTCAATTAGAAGAAGTTCTGTTAGTTAGTGGGTTGAAAGCTAATCTGATTAGCATCAGTCAGTTGTGTGATCAAAATAGGAATGTGTGCTTCGATCGTAACTGTTGCAGAGTTAGTGACAAAGCAAATCAACTTGTCATGGAAGGAACCCGGTCCTCAGACAATTGTTATGTTTTGGCAAATGAAACTGCATATCACCTATCCAAATCTGATGAATCAAAACTCTGGCATAGACGACTGGGTCACGTAAACTTCAGAGATATGGATAAACTGATAAAACTGGAAGCTGTGAAAGGTGTACCTAAGATCAGAATAGATCTGGAAAAAGTTTGTGGTGCATGTGCCATTGGGAAACAAATCAGAACTCCGCACAAAGCAGTAAAAGGTATCACCACTGAGAAATGTCTAGATCTTATTCACATAGACCTCATGGGGCCAACACAGACTGAAAGCATTGGGGGAAAGAAATACATATTTGTGTGGAGCAAATTACACTTTTGGTCCTATGACTATAAGGGGCATGTTAATTTCAGTCTGTGACTTTTAAAACTAACAATTTAGTCCTTTAACTATATTTTTTTTAACAGATTTGGTCCTCCGGGCCAAATTACCGGCCAAAATTCGCCGGAAAAACGTAACCCATTTTAAAGTATTTATAATTGGGGGTAAAATGGTCCTTTCACGTCCGTTCTTCTTCTTCCTTGCTGCGCCTTCCGCCATCAATTACCCAAGATTCCAGTGCATCCTACGCGCGTAGCAGCCTGCGGCGTTTTCCGGTCATCAAATAATAATTCCTCCCGGCCTATAATCTGGAGCACCAAATGAATAGCGTTTGCATATTTCTTGCAATTAAGTCAGAAGCAATAAAAACTTCTTGATGCCTGGCCTATAATTTTCTTCCAAATATGAAGAGCAATTAAACAACATAATAACTTGATTTTCCACCTCAATTTCAAGCTTCCACAGAAAGAAAATATCACACAATAATATTAAACAAAAACCTTTGCCATTAAATTCGTTGAATTTCCATTAACATTGACAAATAAATCTTCAACTGCATTGGTCCCTACGTGTAAAAGCAATAGAAAAGTAATTGATTTGAAGTGACCTGAAATTAAATTGAAAAGATCATTGGCCGGGCTTTGTGGGCTTCCGATACTTCTCCTCGACGTCCTTGGCCGTGAAAAGGGCGGAGTCGATGACCTTCTTAGTATTGGGAATGCTGTAGTTCTGAGCTATGTAGATTCCACACACTGTCCCAGCTATGAATGAGAAGCTGCTCTTGATTATCCACATCTCTCTTCGATTTTTCGATCTTTGAGCCTTACTCTGCGATTGAGGGTAAAATTCAAGCCTTGATAATGTTAGGGAGGTCTAAAGACGGCGGCGTATACGACAACGGAGGCTGTTCATACTTGGAAGAAATTTATAGGCCGGGAGGAATTATTGTTTGATGACCGGAAAACGTGGCAGCTTGGGTAATCGACGGCGGAAGGCACAGCAAGGAAGAAGAAGAACGGACGTGAAAGGACCATTTTACCCCCAATTATAAATACTTTAAAATGGGTTACGTTTTTCCGGCGAATTTTGGCCGGTAATTTGGCCCGGAGGACCAAATTTGCTAAAAAAAACATAGTTAAAGGACTAAATTGTTAGTTTTAAAAGTCACGGACTGAAATTAACACGCCCCTTATAGTCATAGGACCAAAAGTGTAATTTGCTCTATTTGTGTGTGTAGATGATTTCTCTCGATACAGCTGGGTATACTTTCTAAGAGAAAAATCAGAAGCATTCAAGGCTTTTAAAACTTTGTGCATAAGGATTCAAAAGGAAAAGAATGAGTCTATAATAAAAGTTCAGAGACTGAGAAGTGATCATGGAAAAGAATTTGAGAATTCACTATATTCAGATTTCTGCTCCGAGCATGGTATATCACATGAGTTCTCAGCTCCTAGAACTGCTCAACAGAATGGTGTAGTGGAAAGAAAGAATCGAACTTTACAAGAAATGGCTAGAGTTATGCTACATGCCTCTCATATGCCGCAGCGCTTCTGGGCTGAAGCAGTACACATAGCCTGTCATACTGTAAATAGGGTCTATCTTAGACCAGGAATGACCAAAACACCATATGAGATCTGGAAGGGAAAGAAGCCAAACCTGAAGTATTTTCATGTGTTCGGGACAAAGTGTTATGTGCTGGCTGATAGAGAACAAAGAGGGAAGTTTGAACCTAAGAGTGATGAGAGCATCTTCCTTGGATACTCTCCAAACAGTCGTGCCTACAGAGTCTACAACAAGAGAACTCAATCTGTGATGGAATCAGTAAATGTGGTTATAGATGATAGTCCAGAAGAATCAGTAGACACATCAGTGACATATTCAATGACAAAGCTTCCTCTCAATGAATCAAATACCACTGATAGCAACAGTCAGCCCAAATCACAAGAATCCTCAGATGAAGATCAAGAAAGTTCGGAACAGGAGACAAATCTCATAAATGGTACAGGTAAAGACAAACCCACCAGAACTCAGAAAAATCATCCGTCAGACAACATCATTGGAGATCCAACGGATGGGATGAAGACCAAGAGCAGAATAAGAAATAATCTGACAGAAATATCTGGGTCTGCTTGCTATACCTCAAAGATAGAACCCAGGAATGTTAAAGAAGCTTTACAGGATGATCTGTGGATCAAGGCAATGCAGGAGGAGCTACATCAGTTTGAGCGAAATCATGTCTGGGATTTAGTTTCAAGACTTGATGGTGTTAACATAATTGGAACAAAATGGATCTTTAAAAATAAAACTGATGAAGCTGGAAATATAGCAAGGAACAAAGCCCAGTTAGTGGCCCAAGGGTACACTCAGATTGAAGGGATTGACTATGATGAGACATTTGCTCTTGTAGCTAGACTCGAGTCAATCAGGATTCTGTTGGATGTCGCATGTATTTTGGGATTCACATTGTTTCAGATGGATGTTAAGACAACATTCCTGAATGGCTATTTGCACGAAGATATCTATGTTGCTCAACCTAAAGGTTTCAAAGATCCAGACCATCCATCATATGTCTACAAGCTTCGAAAAGCTCTCTATGGCTTCAAACAAGCCCCACGGCATGGTATGAGCGACTGACACAGTATCTGCTTCAGCATGGGTATAAACGGGGAACTGTCGACAAAACCTTGTTTGTAAAGACTACTGGAAGTCATGTAACCATTGCCCAAATCTATGTTGACGACATTGTATTTGGATCAACCTTACAGAGATACACTGACGAGTTAGTAAAAGTCATGAAGGAAGAATTTGAAATGTCCATGGTTGGTCAACTGACATAATTTCTAGGACTACAGGTCAAGCAAAGCTCTGAAGGATACTTTATCTCACAAGAAAAGTATGCCAAGAATCTAGTCAAGAAGTTTGATCTGGAATCATGTGAACCATCCAGGACACCAATATCTACCTCCACAAAAGTATCAAAAGATGAAACCGGTGTATCAGTGGATAACACAGTCTATCGAAGCCTGATAGGCAGTTCGTTGTATCTAACCGCCAATCGACCAGACATAATGTTCAGTGTTGGAAACTGTGCAAGGTATCAATTAGATCCAAAGGAATCACACCTGATAGCTGCAAAACACATTCTGAAATATGTAAAGGGAACGATGCAGTATGGACTCTGGTACTCCAAGGACAGTGAACTGAGTCTTGTCGCGTACTGTGATGCTGATTGGGCAGGAAACATTGATGATCGAAAAAGTACATCTGGAGGATGCTTCTTTATTGGTAAGAACTTGGTTTCGTGGTTAAGTAAGAAACAGAACTCAATTTCATTAAGCACGGCAGAGGCAGAATACATAGCTGCTGGTGGATGTTGTACTCAGTTGGTATGGATGAAACAGATTTTGCTAGATTATAGTCTTACTCAAGGGATTATGACACTCTATTGTGACAATGTCAGTGCTTTTAATATTTCAAAGAATCCAGTTCAACATTCCAGAACGAAGCATATTGATATCAGGCATCATTACATCAGAGACCTGGTTGAATCCAAGGAGATTGAATTGGAATATATTCAAACTGACAAACAACTGGCGGATATTCTGACTAAGCCTCTAGATGCAAATCGTTTTGAAATTCTCAGGTCTGCTCTGGGAATTTGCAGAATTGACTGATAAAGCAGTTGCTCAGTCAGAGAGGAGTGGAGGTTTCCGTATATGGGTTAGAATTTTGATTTGTCTTCCTTTTTAAGACTCCTCTCTATTATGTTAAGTGGATTCTATAACCTAATATATCTTAAAGATATCTTAAAGATTCTATTTTTTTTTAAAATTCAAATTTCCTTGGGTTCCGTTTCCTTCCTGAAAAGAAGCTGTATCGTTGGGTCAAATCAATCGCGTCTGCATTCTATTTGACAAGCCACATTAATTAGTGTTCATCACCCTTAAGTCTATTTGTTATCGGGCCAAGAAGAAAAATATCTACGAGTACCTCAGCACTCAGTCTTCCTCTCTCTCTGCATCCTTGCCTCCCTTGATTTGTTCTTCTCCTCTCACAAAAATCTCCAATGGCGGATCCAGTAAGAAATATCATCATCAAACTCGGAAGCAAGACACATTCTCCAGAAGTGGCTTTTAAGTATATCCAGACGCTATTACAGTTTGCCATGAAGAAGAAACTCAAGCTTGATCCTCTGCTTCGTGATGAGATATTGGTGACTGTTATGACAAACTACCCAGAGTTTTATGCTAATTGGTCTGAAGAAGATGCAACTGAACTGCTAATGATGGTTTCTGAAGCTAGTGATGAGGTTTTTCCAATATCTATTCCAGAACCCTCGGATGGAAATCGGGCCGGGGCATTTCTTCGACACTTTGCACAACGAGTCCTAGAATCTGCTGAGGTCTCTCGACGGCAAGCAGAGTCGCAGCCCCTGTATCTCGAAGCTGCTGAAAAAAAAGACAAGACATAGACTTGAGATCCTTCGAAACAGGTCAAACAATTCTGATTCTCCTATTGAAATTTCACCGGATAAACCTGATGATTCTGCTACTCCATCTTGTGTGCCTGTTAATACTGAAAGCTTATCTACTTTAATCTCTGAGAAACCCCCTGTGAATGCTGATCCTTCATCCCTGCCGTTAAGTGAGTCTGATTGTGTGAAAAATGATGTCTTGCATGTGTCTGATGAAAAAGAAAAATCATCTGATGAGCCCAATAATATGAGTCTAATTGTATTCTCTTCTGATAATATTGTTCTGCCATCTGCTGAGATTGCTGTTGATCCCAAAGAAATTTGCCCTGCTGATGATCCTTCTGATTTACTTGCTAATGTTGAGTCTGTTGACCTCTCAAGCCCCCATAAGTCTGAGAAAACAGGTGGAATCCCAGTCTACATTGCCACATTGTTAGGTGAAAGTCTGGAGCATGTGCGACATTTTGCTAGATTACCGTCTACTTTGATTCCTCAACCGTATCGAGTGATTCACCCATCTGAATCCTCCAGCGAAGATAATAAGATTCTGGCTGAAGTTTATGGGTCTCAAGCACCTCCATCTTACATTCCAACCATTGAGGCCACTGCTCATCCTGACTCCACAAAATTTAAAATACGAGAGGTTACTAATCTGCTTGATGGCTCTTCTGCTCAAGTATCTGACTCCAGTCATTCTGTGACTCCTGTTCAATCCCCAACCAAAGAAACAAGAAGGTCTAAGAGGAAGAATGTTCATGTAAAAGTTATTGCTGAGACAGGTGATGACAATGCTGACACAGATCAGCCTGAGAAGAAAAAGGAAGTCTAGTGAAACAGTCAAATCTGAATCTAATCCACCTATCCAACAAGTTTTCAAGACTCTACGCTCTTCTGTTAAGCAAAAGGGTTCTGTTGCTACTCAACCACATGTTGTCCCCGCATCTTCCACCAGAAAAGTGAAACCTGCTACCCGTGCCAGAGGTTGGAGCATTACACCTGAGGTTCAAGCTGCTGAAAGCTCTGACACATCCATTTACAGACCTCAATTTGTTTCTCCTTCTGCTCAAGCCAAGTGGTCCACAATGGTCCGAAGAGAGCTGATTGTTCAAAGATCGGTTGATGAAAACCAGATGAATTCCGTCTGTGATGTTCTGCCCTTGCTGAGAGAAGTGGGTCTTCTGAAGACTGTCACTGCCATCTGTCCCTATTCCAAGCTGCTCACATACGAATTTTACTGTAATCTCAATGTGGAGATGAACAATTTGTCTGGAGAGCATCCACTGCAGGTTTTCATTCGAGGGAAATGGTATGTGTTTGGCCCTGACATGATTAACGAATACTATGGCCTGCAAGGAGGCTATCACTGACTAGGATGCAGTGGCCAAAACAGTCACAGGTGGACAAGCTGACAGATGGCCTACTGGTGATAAGGATACTCTACCTAGCTCTCAGCTCACCTCAAAATATGTGATTCTTCATCGTCTTGCTCTGCATAACTGGCTCCCTTCGGCACATTTCCACACTGTAGGCAAGCCACTGGCCAGTCTCTTATTCAAAATTGGAACCAAGATGTCCTTTGACCCTGGGTCATGGATCTATTCTCATATTCTCACTCTGATTCACCCGAGAGAACAAAAGGTACGACTGCCCTTTCCTAATTTGATCTTTGGAATTCTTACATCACAGGGCCTTGAGCCTATGACGAGTGAGGTGATCAGTCCAACCCTTCTCTACACGGTGGACCGGCGTCTGTTGATTGGAGAACATATCTGTGATGTTACACCGGTGACTGCACCCTCCAATCCTGAGACTGATACAGTGGGAAATAACTCGCCGCATGCACGAGATCTTCAACTCTCTATCCAATTGAAGGCAAGAGTCTCTGAGCTCGAGACCATTCATGGCATAATCGCTAAACAGCTGACAAGGGCTCGTACAGAATTAGCCACTGTTCTTCTTCGTTTAAGCCTGACTGAGGCCTCGGCTGCTGCTCCTGTGAAGTCTGACAGTGAGACTCCCTCCAACGCTTGACCTGGCTTTGGCTCTCTTTTGGCAAAAAGGGGGAGTTGTTTGTGTTTTTGTGTACCTTCTGGTCCTGGCTGGGCGATTGTTTGTGATGGCACCTCCTTTTGAAGAATGTTTTTCTTGACTTTGTTTTGATCCAGCATGACTTGTATGCTGTGTTTCTATTTCTGCAATGTAATCAAATGTTGGGTGGCTTTATGATAGCCTATCTAAGTTATCTCAGTTCTTATGTCTTTCTATATAGTCGAGTTGTTTTGCCAAATAATAGCCAAAGGGGGAGTTTGTTAGTGTTTTAATTGTTCAAAAACCCCAACTTATAATTGGCAATATTATTATGGCATACTAAGAAAGGATTAGTTCAGTGTCTGTTTTGTTCCACAGAGGACTGATCAACCAGATTCAACAACAGAAGGACTGACACTGAAGATCTGTTTTAGGAAGCTGTTTTCCTAAATACTATACGCGGTTTTACAGAAGTCAGATTTGGAAAGAAGATCAGCGTATCTGCTTTGGAAAGGTATGGACCGAATCCTTAAGATTACATTCTTCAAATACGTCCTACCATCTACAATCAAAGACATCTATGGAAGGAGTGTTCTTTTGACGGAACTATAAGTATCCTCATTCGAAGAGAATTAGGGTTACGCCTTTGAGAAAGAAGAAAACACTTCACATCAGTTTGACGAGATCAGATCTTTGATTATCATGCCTCTTCTCAATACAACATGTTCATGGTGATTAAGATGACGAACTTGAGAAGAATCACTGCTGCTTAAACGAAAGGACACTGTGATCACATTGTTGTGGGAACAACTGTAAAGAGCGTCATTGAAGTGGAATGCATCAGAGTGGGCTCTCCAAGTGAAGGGATTTCATTGGGCTTCTGTATGCATAGCTCTCCATCTTCAACAATCCACTAAACCTGTGTAGACTGGGTATGTACCTTATGTGGGGCACTTGGGTAAGATTATTGTATATCTACCTTTGTACATCGGATTATGATTTAGTGGATTGGACGCCTATGTGATCGTCCCCCAGACGTAGATACACACTGTATCGAACTGGGTAAACATTCTGTGTCGTTGGCTTTGTGGTGTTATCTTTTTTTTAATCTTCACTATGACTAGTTATTACTGATTGAATTCATCGCTGAATCAGTCAATCCATTTAGTCAGTTGATTAATCCAGTTAATCTGTTTAAAAAGAGAAAATGCAAAATTACACATTAATTTCGAAATGTGCCCGGTACAAAAGTGGGACCGGGCTCCCGATCGAGTTCACTTACAAAAATGAAGAAGAAACTAATCTACTTCTTCGTAGTCTCCACATCGCTCAGTGTGGCAGCACTAGCCCCACTTGGCTCAGCAATCACCCCCTCTTCGCGGCCGAACGGGGCTTCACCGGGGTCGGGGACAGCGGCGGAAGAGTTGTTAAGACGAGTCGGAGGTCTTCGCCTTCGAGTGCCTCGTCCATATTCTTTTGAGTCTTCTCTCTCATTTTCCGTTGCCCGGCCTTAAAACCCCAACGGCCGAACTCCCACATCAGCTCGTCCCCGACCAGATTCTTCCGCATCTCCCGGACGAACTTGATGCCGGTCTCGACGTCTCGGAAGAAAAACTTGGCCATCTCGGCCGGATCCGCCATCCGGGCCTTCAGATCGGCGGCTTCCTTGAGCGCTTTCTGCGCCGCCTTGTCCGCCGAAGCCCGGTCCGCTTTAGTCTTTTTCAGCTCGGCTGACAGATCGCCTACTTCCTTTAGCCGCCGCTCGGCCACCTTCTTCAATGCCGTGGCCTCGTTGGCCAATAATGCTTGGCGTTGAAGGGCTAGACCCACTTGCGAAGCCTGCAAAACCGAGTGACTTAGCTCGAGCAACAGCAGTTAAGCAATTAAAGCAAGATAACAACTTTTGAGTACCTCGACCAAGTCGCGGCTGAGCTTCTCGGCCAGTTGGGTCGAGGTCATCTTCGACACATCAGCTGGGAGCGGTATGAGGTTGCCGGTATGAGCTGGGGGGGGGGACTTCGCGCCTTCATCATCGAGTCCTCTTGCGGCCATTCCTGCAAATAAAGAAGTTGGTTAGGCTGGGAATAAAGAATGTTCGGGGTGTTAGGGTCGGGGATAATTGGTTAGTGTTAGACCTTTATCCTTTCGCTTGACCCGAGCGGGTGCCCTTGCAATCGTTACGCCCATCGGCTCGGGCTTGTATTTTTTGGTCAGGTCGTAGATCGGCGCGGGCAATTGGGCTGCCTTGTAACTCTCGGCCATCCGGAAGATCTTGTATTCGTAGATCTCGCCCGAGATCTTTTGTGACCGCATCCCGGAGAGCTTTCCGGAAATGGGTGCTCCAAGTCCTCTCGACCGGGAGGATGCATGGGTCATACTTGACCGAGAAAATCCTGTTTTTCCATCCCCGGTTGTTCCCGGGTAGGCTCTCGATCGAGCACATTTCGGCCCGGGATTGGGTCATCAAAAACCTGCCCCCGTGTGAGGCCGAGAGGACCTTCACTTGGTACACAAAGTTAAACAGCTCCATTGTGCAGGCCACGTCGTGCCGAGCGCATATCTGAGGGAAGCAGGCAATCATCCTATGCGCGTTCGGGCAAATTTGGGCCTGGACGACTTGATAGTAGCCTAGGAACGCCGTCAGGAGAGCTGTGAAGGGGAAAGTGATCGGGGCCATCAGTGAATTGTAGTGCATCCCGATCCACTTTCCTCGATGACGTTCCCAAGCTGACGACTGGTGTCGAACTCGACCCGACCGCTGAGTGTTGCGGCGATCTTGGCCGCTTCTCCTTTCGTCAGTTTACTCATCTGACGTTCGACGTTCTCGTTGTTCAAGAACTCGAATCCGCCTGCGGCCGGTACTGCCGGGTCGGCTGGTTCCTCCTCGACCGGCTCTGCAGCGTTTTCCCGGTCGTCTTCTTGAGGCTCGGCTTAGGGGTAATCACCGATAACCCCAGTCGGCGTATCCCGAACGCCTCTGGTTGGGAGATCTTGCCCGCTCATGGACGTCTCCACGCTATCTCTGCTCGAGCTCCCTGATCCGCTCGAGCTGGACCCTGACGTCTCAGATGAGCTTGACGACCTTCGTCGCTCGGGGGCTTTTTGTGGTCGTTGATCGACCTCTGGTGAGTAGGACATTATGTTCACCTCTTCGCTAATCTGTTCAACCTCATCATCATAGTCCGCGATCGATACGTTCTGGCTGTCTGAGTCTGACATTTGGTCTACCTAAAGGCCGGTCGGGGTTAGTTTGGAACTCGGGATGTTGGGTCGAAGTTAGTTGTCGCCTACAATTGGCTATGCGAAAGCGTAAAGCAAGAAATAAATGCTAAGGACTAGAGAACTTACCGAGTGAATAGACTTTAGAGCTTGAAAGCTAGTTGCTCGACCGATCTGCTGAGATGCTTCGCTCGGGACGCTCTGAGGGTACCGATCGATTCAGGAAGATTGGGAAAAGTTCAAATGAGGGCCTCAAAGGCCTATTTATAGGAGAACATTTGGGCGGGAAACCAATCCACTTGCGTGATGCGACCGCTCCAAATTCTGAGGTGACCGTTGTGGTCGCAGAGGCCGGCAGTCATCGACACGTGGCGCGAGGGAATGACAGCTCGACGGTCGGTTTGGCGGCGGGCGGTTTGGCTTCTTCATCCCGTCCCGTTTTTTCCCGGACGATCAAAAAGGCACGAGCTGGGGGGCTCTTGGTAGGGAATACCCCGACCGACATGCCTTCGTCCTTTTGTTCTTATTTGTGCAGGTTGCAGGTCGGATTTCTTAGAAGAACCCGGTCGATTCCCGACCAGGCATCACCCGACCGGCGTCGTCGACCACCGAGCGGTAGCCCTTAGGCGAGAAAGCTTAGAAGAGATACGTGGCAACGCTACGTGCTGACAGGCAGGGCACCCGGGAGGACGACACGTGGTTGCTACGTGGGCGACATGCCGGACGGCCGGACTTGTGTCTCCTGCCTCGCGACTATAAATACCCGCGGTGGCAACAGTGTGGGTGACTTTTGGATGATCGATAGGTTGTTATCAGAGCATCCCGACCGCAGTCAATCGGTACTCGGAACAGCCATTTAGATTGTACTTAGGGCCTTCACCTTGATCAATAAAAGACATTTATTTGCTTTAATTGGTCTTGTGTTAATTTATTTTCCGCTTACGTGGCAATTAACACTATCACAATTCTTCCCCCTGAATCATATATTCCTACCAAACTCCAATTAATTCATGCAAGTTCTACGTACCTAATTTCGTAAGATAAAACTCATTTTGCACATAACAAAATAAATCAAATTTAAATCACATAAAGCATATAAGTAACAAAATTTCATGCAATTTCACATGCAAACACATACACAACTTCGAAATTAAGGGTTTCGAAATACTTAGCTGATTTCGATCATTCCCATTTCATACCTTAGAGTCGCAAAACGAGATTCACAAAACGTTTTTGTGAGAATTTTGACTATCTGATTTTCTGTGGGAATGTGATCGATTGTTAATCCTTCTTTTCAACATGGTCTCGTATGAAATGATGTCAAACATCGATATACTTGGCTCGCAAGTGAAGTACGGGATTTTGAGTTATTGCAATCGTGCTAGTATTGTCACATAAAATACTAACATTTTTGCATTTAACACCGTAATCCAATAATTGTTGCTTCATCCACAAGATTTGCGCGCAACAACTCCCAGCGGCAATATATTCGGCTTTGGCAGTGCTCGTAGCTATAGAGTTTAGCTTTTTGCTGAACCATGAGACCAATCTTCCCCCTAGGAACTGGCATGTCCCTGAGGTACTTTTACGATTGATTTTACACCCTGCAAAATCTGCATTTGAATAGCCTGTTAGTGTAAAATCACCTTCTTTGGGATACCATAATCCCACATTTATCGTTCATTTTATGTAACAAATGATCTTCTTTGTTGCGATTAGATGGCTTTCTTTCGGCTTTGATTGAAATCTTACGCATACACCAACCGAGTAAGATATGTCTGGTCTACTCGCGGTTAGGTATAATAATGATCCAATCATTACTCGATGCATCATTTGATCCACGTCTTTTCCTTCGTTATCTTTGTCCAACCGTTTGACGCCCTCATTGGAATTTTAACTGATGATTTTCTGTCTAAGCCAAACTTCTTGATAAGATCTCTTGTATAATTGGCTTGATTTATAAAAATTCATTCTTTGAGCTGTCTGACTTGAAGTCCCAAAAAGTAGTTCAACTCACCCATCATACTCATTTCGAACCTGTTCTGCATGAGCTTAGAAAACTTTTCACACAAGGATTTATTAATACTTCCAAAAATAATATCATCAACATAAATTTGTACTAATAAAATGTGATTATTTTCTTGGATTCTAAAGAGGGTTTTATCGACTAGGCCCTTGGTGAATCCACAACTAATTAGGAACATTGATAAGGTGTCGTACCAAGCTCGTCGAGCCTGTTTTAACCCATACAATGCCTTCTTTAGTTTGTAGACCTGATCACCAGTGCCTTTTACCTCAAATCCGGGTGGTTTCTCAACGTAGACTTCTTCTTCATGTAAGCCATTTAGAAATGCGCTTTTTACGTCCATTCGGTATACGGTGAAATTCTTGTGGGCTGCGTATGCTAGGAATATTCTGATTGTTTCGAGTCTTGCGATGGGGGAAAATGTCTCATCAAAATCTATGCCTTCTTCTTGCGAGTACCCCTTTGCGACTAATCTTGCTTTATTCCTAACAATAACGCCATCTTTGTTTGCTTTGTTCCTAAAGACCCATTTGGTGCCGATTACATTTTGGTGCGTTGGTCTTGGAACAAGTTCTCATACATTGTTGCATTTGAATTGATCCAATTCTTCTTGCATTACATCTATCCAACTTGGATCGGCTAGAGCATCATCGATTTCTTTCGGTTCTAGTTACGATAGGAAGCACGAGAACATTGCATCCCTCGTAGATGATCGTGTTCTAACTCCGTCTCTTGGATTTCCAATGACTAACTCATGTGGATGATTTCTGAGCCATTTTCAATCAGGTTGAAAACTTATTGCATTCTCAGAGTTTTCTACTCGTTGTAATACCACTTGTTGTGAATTGTTCACGGATATTCCTTCGGGTGCAACTTCGGCTGTGGTTGTTGGTGGCTCTTCTGGTGTCACGTTAGGTATTGTTTCAAATTGATAATTATCCGTGTCACCTACTTCTTCGAAATCCTGCAACATATTATCTTCAAAAATCTCGTTAGGATTATTTAATTCACACTTACCTCCATTTTCATTGTCTTTCTTGTCGTGGTTTTCATTGAGCACGACGTGAATTGATTCTTCCATCACCATCATTGATTTGTTGAATATTCTGCACGCCTTGCTAGTGGATGAATATCTTAAGAATTTTCTTCGTTCGCACGCTCGTCAAAAGTCTTTAAATGAGACGTTCCATTAACAAGTACGAAGCATTTACAACCAAATGTATGAAAATAGGTGAGGTTGGGTTTCCTCCCTTTCCATAACTCATATGGTGTTTTGTTATAGGACTTATGGATTAGACTGTGATTTTGAGTGTAGCATGCCGTATTGATAGCTTCTGTCCAAAATCTTTTTGGTAGCTCGGCGGCTGATATCATGAGTCGTGCAGCTTCTTTGAGTGTCATATTTCTTCTTTCTGCTACGCCATTTTGTTGCGGCGTTCGTGCGGCAAATAATTGGCGAAAAATCCCTTGTGAGTTGCAATAAGATTGAATGATATTGTTCACGAACTCAGTTCCTCGATCGGTTCGAATTGTTGCAATCTTCATGTCTTTCTCGACTTGTAGTTGCTTTAGTAGCTCTGACAACTTTGATTCAACTTCGTTTTTCTTCTTGATGAATATCATCCATGTGTACCTCGAAAAATCGTCAACAATAACCAAAGTATATTTCTTACCACTTAAACTTACTGGGTCTACTGGACCAAATAAATCCATGTACAGTAGACTTAGGGATCTTGATGTTGACTATTGAGCTTTGGATTTGAATGACGCGCTTTGGATTTGAATGACGCTTTGATTTGTTTTCCTTTCTGGCATGCGTCGCAAAATTGATTTTTCTTGAACACAATGTTGGGTAAACTGTCGACTAGCTTGCTTCGCGCAAATTTATTAATGGTTTTGAAATTCAAATGATTTGGTTTTGAAATTCAAATGATTTAGCTTTCTGTGCCATTCCCAGCTTGCTTCGTTTGAATTGCTTGTTTCGTATCGATCATTTCCTCTGAAAACTACTTTTGGTCCTTCGACACTTTTGAACTCAACTAGACTAGGTCATATGTCGAGAGCATCCGCTATCGAAATACCAAATTTCCTGCAATAATTTGAACTTTGAACTATGGAACATATGGGTTGATTAACAAAGCACTTTCCAAATCAACTAGTAACACCTTTGATATAAGGTGTGTTCACACATGTACTTGACTTAGTGCTTCCACTTGTTCTACTTCGATACTGAGTTGCTTCTTTACCACTTGCCTCGTCACAAAAAGGCTTGCACTAGTATTTGAACTTGGGATCATTTAGATAACTCATCATGTCATTTTCCATCTCAATTAGTAATAGCTTTGGTGTAAAATGTGTTTCCAAATATATTTTTCTCTTACTTCATCAACCATCTTCTACTTAGTCATCAACATCTTCAGCTTAGCTAAGCTACCTCGTCACAGGCTTAAAAATATTTACTCAAGATGGGATTTGAACATAAGATCATTTAGCTTACTCAACTAGTAACAAGGCACTTTCCAACTCAATTAATAACACCTTTGATGTACTTTGTGTTCACACATGTATTTGACTTAGTGCTTCCACTTGTTCTATTTCGTTACTGAGTTGCTTCGAACCAATAACGCCCCCACTGAGACTTGAATTCGCAAGCTTCCAAATGGAAGTCCAACCCGGGTACCATTAGACCATATAGTCTTGGTAAAGAAAGAGTACCTGTCAAAAGGTAATAAATACTTTTTGAAAGAATACACCACCTTGATAAAAGTGTTAGCATTATTTTCTCTTTCAAATGAACAATACTTAGATAATCACATTGTTTATACTACATGTTCAAATTTCATTTTCAAAGAAAATTCAAAAACTACATGAATTTAGACTTTAGATTCCTCTCAGAATAAGTTTAAAAAAAAATACTTGTCACCTAAATAAGAGTGTTAGCATTTTCCCCTTCACATGAACAATACTTTTTTTTTTCATGAACAATACTTAATCACTAAGAAGTAATGCTTGATGTACAAAAGAACTTTACCAGAAGTTCTGCCGAATAACAATACTCACGTCAACAATATTATTGAAACTTTTGATGAAATAACGTGTGTACTCATTCATTCATCAAAGCATTCTAAACAAGATTTCCGTGCCGTTTTGTAAATCATATTTGGTGCATACACAAGTGTTGGTTGGTTGGCTGCGCGATGGCATTACAAGAACACCACTTGGCTCTGCCTGCACGAACATTAGCACATATACACACAAAGCATGCACGCATATATAGAGAGAGAAAAGAAAAACACAGCTTTAGAGAGAAAGAATGGAAAAAAGGGGTCGTCTTTGTTGATGTCCGGCGTGACCTCTCCATTGCCAGTCTGTGTTTCGTACCCAACTCTCCCAAGCAAGATATATAGCTGGCTCTTCCTCATAATTGAACTCAAGAAAATCACCCCAGCGCTCTGTGCTCTCAACCATGAGTCTCTTTGGCATTGGGAGCAGCAGGTACATTCATATATGGGGAGTACTAAAACTTAAAAAAAAATAATCTTTTTCCCTTTTGCCAGTTTGGGTTTCTATTGTTTTTCTTTAGCTGTGGGGCTTGATTACATTCTCGGTGTTTCTTGCTAGCTTGTTAGTTATATGTATGTTTAGGGCAATGTTGATATATATAAAGCTTTTTGCTGTATTTCTTATTGTGTTTGCAGAAACCAGAAGACATTTGGTCCCAAAAAGGGTGCCCCATCAGGAAGCAAGGTTGGCAATGGATTTTGGAATTTATGTTCTGTCAATAAATATTTTTTCATTTCTAGAAAAAAAAAAATGGTTGGTTATGGTTTTATGTCCTTTCATTCTCATTGTTTTTCCTTAGTTTCTGAGTTTAATCTCTGTATTTTGGTTTAATTCAGGGTGCAGAACTTGAGAAACATATTCATGAAACCTTGGGGAGTGGAAACTTGAGGGAAGTGGTGCGTCTTCCGCCCGGGGAAGATCTTAATGAATGGCTGGCTGTTAACAGTAATATATTACTTTCTTCCTATGAAACTTCTTGTCTATTGACTTATAGTGTCAATTTGCATATTGGAATTCAAATTTTGTTTGTTGTTCTAGTTGGTATATCTATTGTATAAGATGTTGTTGAAGTGAGCATCTCATAATCCATATAACTTGTAGAATGTGCATTTATTTCCCGTTGAGTCCCACATATAAGTTTATAAGGCTATGAGTTAGACTAGCTAATTGATTGGATTCAGTCTTTTAGTGTGGTCTAGAAAAGCACTTTTAGTGGAGCTTAATAGTCTGTATTGTATACAGCTGTGGATTTCTTTAACCAAGTGAATATATTGTATGGCACTCTCACTGAATTCTGCACTCCAACAACCTGTCCAACAATGAATGCAGGCCCGAGGTATGCTTCTTAGCTTACACTCTCGTGATACAATATAATGGCATGTTCTCAAATTAATTTGTTTTTGGGAAGGTATGAGTATCGATGGGCTGATGGAGTTGCTATAAAGAGACCCATCGAGGTTTCTGCTCCTAAATATGTTGATTATTTGATGGATTGGGTTGAAAAACAGCTAGACGACGAGTCAATCTTTCCTCAAAAGTTAGGTGTGTACACTCTATCGATATGTCAGGGCTGAAACGAGCTTTTCATGATTATACAGTATTTGATTGCTCGTTTCCTTGTGTGCAACAGGTGCTCCGTTTCCAGCCAATTTCCAGGATATTGTGAAGACGGTGCTTAAAAGGCTGTTTCGCGTATATGCTCATATCTACCATTCACATTTCAAGAAGATTGTGAGTTTGAAAGAAGAAGCTCACCTTAACACCTGCTTCAAGCATTTTGTTCTCTTCACATGGGTGAGTTTTCTTGAATAAAACGCCTCGAGTTTCTTCACGTGCTTTTCTGTCATCCTGACGCCTTGCCTACTTGGGTTGATCGAATGTAGGAGTTCCAGTTAATCGACAAGGGCGAGCTTGCACCTCTCTATGAGCTCGTCGAATCCATTTTGCAAGCTTTGGATCATCTTAATTGTTGTTTGTCATTCCATTCATTAGTTTGTTTTAGCTGCAGAATGATACAAGGAATTTTGGTTTCAGTTCATTGTTTCGTTTGTGTTTTCGAGCAAATGTTGATTGTTTTCTGGCGTTTTATTTTTTCTTTTGAAGTTTTCAAAGATTTCTGTGCAGTTGCTGTGCAGAATTGTTGATTCTGTGTACATGTACAAAGACTAAGTCAGCACCTGTACATGAGCTGCATCAAGTTATTATGGATGTTAAAAGTCTCAAGTTGAAAATATAAGAGAGAATATATAGATTTGTAAGGCCATTGGTTAGACTAGCAAATTAATTGTATTCAGTCTTTCAGTGTGTATTATAGCCCAATTGAGTGACATTGGCCTCGGTATATAAAATCCCTCACCACTGGCCTTGGCAATCCAAATGCCCTGTCTACGGGCGATTTGGCTAATGCTATATACCATATCTCAATGTTTTGCTGTCAATGTTGCAGAAACCGGGGGCTTTCACCATTTCTGGGCCACGAATTGCCCAAACTCTAATCTTTTGTCCTGAATGAGCTTTTCAGAGGGAAGCTGCAGATGTGATGGAGAAACTGTTTGCAGTTGATGTGGTTTAAACAATTCTTCTCGATTGCTCGTCGGGGAGGAACTACAATTCATCATCCTTCTAAACACAAAAAAGAACAAATTAAACAACAGTGAATATGAATATTCATTCATGCAAAAGGAGAAACATGGCTGGAAAAGACTCACATTGTGTAAGATGCAGGAAGAATGTGGGTGTGTGTTCTAACACCATAGCTGGAAGGTGTCAAGAAACTGGATCTCTGCAAGGCCATTGTAGACATGACAGATTATGCTCTTTGATTGCCTGCCTTTCAATCATGGGAAGAGTAGAGAGAGATGCAGGCTTTCTGGTTTTCAATATTTGGAATTGCCTGCAAAAACTAGTTGTTTGTATGGTTTAATCTTCTGGAGTCTGGAGAGCACATGGGCAGCTTAAACATCAGATTTTAAACCACTTCTACATCTGTAGTGGGCCATGGATAAAAGACAAAGGGCTTGTTTGGTTATCAGCGGTTAGCGGTAGCGGGTTGTGTTAGCGATTATCCGATAGCGGATTGTATTAGCTGGTTTTGACCAGCAGATTGTATTAGCGGTTTATAAAAAAACGTTTGGTAAAATTAACTGTTTAGATTAGCGGTTAACATTTAAAATGACCTATAAGGATATACATTATAATAATAATTAATAATAATAATAATAATAATAATAATAATAATAATAATAATAATAATTTTTTAAAAAAAAAAACAAAAAAAAAAAAAAAAAGAAGGGAACTGCGCAAGCTGCTCCCTCTTGTATTCCCACTTTTCCAACCGTCCTACATCAGTGGGTAAAGTGGGAAGGAGCCTCAAGGCTCCACTAATTCGTTGCCCATTGAGGAGCCGAAATTCGGCTCCTCATGCATTAGTTTAAGTTAATATATATATATATATATATATATAGGGGCATTTTCTAAGCAGGGTTTGGAGCAAATCGCTGCTAACCAAATGATTTTTTTGACGATTTGACATGGTCAAACCGTCAAAAAATAGCTGATCCGTCAATAACCAAACATGGCCTTTAATCTGTTTTCACTTTTTAGTTACCATAATTCCCAGGTATCTTTGAAATTCCATTCTTGCCATTTTTTTCACCTCTTCTGTTATTGGTTTCTGAGAATGATTTGTCTCAATTTGTAGCTCTTCATATACTAATCCCTGCGACAAATTATACCATGAACCAGGGTCTATCTTGTATTGTAGACTTTGGTTCAAAAATAACATTCAGGTTCTGTATCTATAGTTAACACATTCTGTACCTGCAGTTGATAGTTTCTGTACTTGTAACTATCATATTATGTAACCTCTAGATTCTGTATCTATAATTGATATATTCTGTACCTACATTTGATAGTTTCTTACCTGTAACTATCATATTATGTAACCTTCAGATTCTACATCTATAGTTGACACATTCTGTGTTGGGTTGGGCTTCCCTCCTATGTGAAAATAGTTCATGTTTAGACCAAGCATTTTTGTACTTACTATATAGTTTTATTGAGCTCTAATTATTATTATTATTATTATTATTATTATTATTATTATTATTATATAATATTAGGGATTATGAAGGGTTTGGAAACAAAAGAGACTTTTGGCATCTCGTGACCTTTCATGTATTTCATTCCCTATAAAAATGCTTAGGGATTTTGGATGCAAGATGACCACTAGACACACACACATGATATTGATTCGGCACTAGTGCAAGACAGTAGATATCAGTGAAACAAAGCCAAGTTTCTTTTGCTTCTTTTTGTCTCCTTGGCCGGTCTTGTGAGGACATTCTCAACTACTTTTAGCGGCACGATGGCAACGTGTTCGGCGGGTTTTGTCACACGTTTGATGGATTTGTCGTGAGGTTTGTTGAGGTTCTTGGGTGCTTTATTCATCAATACTTTTTGGAGGTCAGCTTGTTTGTTCTAGACATCTTTTGGATAATCTCGTAGTATTTATATTCTTTTCATCTTGTTCGTGATGGTTGAATATTTTAAGTACGAGTTTGTATACTTTTAAGGTTGTGAAACATTATAGAAGTCTTTGGCCTAGAGTTGTTGTATTTTGATGATTTTTGGATGTTTGGCTCGTGTGGTAGCCATAAACTTTGTACCCAAGAGTTGTTATAGTGGAATATTTGGTTGTGGTGGTCCCGTGGTTTTTCCCGTGATTTTGAGGTTTTCCACGTAAATCTTGTGTCCCTTCCGTTGTTATTTATTTTGGGCTATTGTGTTATCTCGTATTTGTGGACCGTGTCGGGATCTGTGATTTTCATTGTCACAGGAAGTGGGAATTTTTCCAACATTCTGTACATACAATTGATAGTTTCTGTACCTGTAGCTATCATATTATGTGTCAGCAATTATCAGGTTATTTGTTTACATTTACAGAAACCGTTAACTGTAGATAAAAAATGTGTTAACTTTAAAGGTACATAATTTTTGTATCGGGACTCACAATACAATATGAATCCTGGTTTATAGTATAACAATTGATCCCCTACTCTAAAAATCCAAAATGAGTTGGCCGCCACCCTAATTTGCCCAATTGACACGTAAAGTGCACGTATCCCTAATTGGAATGTTCTAACCAAATCTCACTTGGACCTCAACCTTATGTTTTCTTATTTTAAAGCAACTTTCAATCGTTCTATCCAAATAAATAAATCAATATGTACTTTTTATGTGGGAGCATGTTCTCATATATATATATATATATATATATATATATATATATATATATATATATATATATATATATATATTTATTTATTTATTTATTTATTTATTTATTTATTTATTTATAATATGGTGTATTAGTATTAACAACTTATGTTATTCTATTTTTATTTGAATTTATTTTTTTAATATTGAAGTATTACTAACTATATAATATTTCTTTATAAAAATAACATTATTAATAATAAAACAAAAAAATACTAATTAAAATTAATTATTAATAACAATAACGACAACAATAATAAATTGTAAAAGTAATTTAAATGTTATGTAAATAACACAATATACTCATGCAATTATATGTTCTTTTACATGAAATGAACTAAATGTATATAAATACTCCTTCCGTCTCATTTTATGTGTTTGGTTCGGTTAACAATGTTTGATTGAAGTTATTTTTAATTCAATTTTTCATAATATTAAGTTTAGTATTAGTATACAAAAATTTATATATTTAGAAACTACACTAGAAGTACTATTAAACATAAAAATTCAAATTTAAAAATAAGTAAACATACTAAAGAAAATAAATAAAAATGAAAGAGTTGGTTTGGCCAATTAATAGTAAGTGGGACAGATAAAATGGGACAGAGAGAGTAATTTATTAAACACATTTTTATAACCGGTTAATACTACTAATTAGTCAAAATATATAGTTAGCAAAACTGGCTATAATCTATAACTATTGAGATTCTCGAAAATGTGACATTACCTTAAAATATCCACTAAAATAAACACCCTTTTATTGAAAATTCTATTCTATTAATCTGTGATTTATAATTAACATGTATACCTAGTTTTATTAGATAGCCCCAAGAGGTACGTTATAGTGGTGATATATTAAATGAATTGCACACTAATAATGAAACAAAGATGCATGGGAAAATGTTCAATTTTGAACCATGTATTAGGTGTATGGGAGAATAGTTATAATATGTAGTGAGTTAGATTTGGATAAACAAATAGTAGTATGTCAAGTTGAATGAATAACTCTTTGATAATTTCAATTCTAAATAACAAGTAAATAGAGAAGTATTTAATTTGAAGTGCACAGCGGAATAAATATGTGTAAAGAGTTATGCCCAAGTAATAAATTGAATCACATGCACACAGTGACGGAACTATATATGGTGTGCAGGGGGCCTTGGCCGCCGCCCCCCCCCCCCCCCCCCCCCCCCCCTCCCAAAAAAAAAATTTAGTATTTAGTATTATAATATATAAATATATATATATATATATATATATATATTTGGCCCCTCCCTCCAAAATATTTGCCCCTCCTAGCCTAGTAGAGTAGTAATAGCCTAGTAGTAGTGTAGTACCATTGAGCCTCACAAAACTAATATTTTTTTTCTTTTGAAATCCCAAGTACCCAACAAATGTTGTCTTCCTCTCCGGTTTCATCTTCTTGACTTCTTCAATCTACTATTCTTCTTCTCTTCAACAATGAATATGGTAAATTTTTTTTTTTTCATTTGTTTTAAAGCTTTAAATAATTACTTTGTAAATTTGTATTATTATATATTTTGTGGAAGAGTACATTTATTATTAACTCCAATGTTCAAAGTTTCTTTTCTTTAAGTTTATGCTTTTATATTAGTTTTCTTCCATTAATGGCTAACATCAAACTAGTAGAGTAGGAGAAGCACATAGAGAATTCAGATTAAATATCTCAATGCCATAGTCTATATACTTATACAATAGAATAATTTCAAACAATAAAAATGAATTTAATTTGGTTGGCAAAAAAAAAAAAAAAAACCGAAATGTAAAACAGAAGTGAGAAGAAAGAAATAGAAACTAATGTTGTGGAAGACATAATTTAAATAAATGAATTGAATGAATAATACTATACTAATGAATTTAAAACAAAAATGAATTTAAATATTGTATATTTGTATCCTACTAGTCTTAAAGTGCTTTGTCCTCATTTGTTTTATGTCATTACTTATATGTTTAAATGTTTAATTGACTTGGTTAGTTTAAATATTTAATTGACTTACCAAAATATTAATATTGTGATTAATTGTGAACATAGGAAGATTGAGCTACAATGAAGAAGACACAAAAAATTGATACTTTTTTTAAAAGAAAGAATTCTGAAGATTCATCATCGCAAGTAAATCCATCTACAAGTGTTGATCAATTAAATTCTGAAAGTCGTCCTGGAAAATCTCAAAGAATTGAAATAAATGAGAAGTTTGACATTCAAGCATTAGAACGTGATCCGGGATTGCGACTACCAATATGGATGTGCCCCGTTGACAAACGTGATGAAGTTAGGAGAGCCTATATCAAGGCCGGCCCATATCAATGTTTGCTTTCAAAGTATCCAAAATCTGGAGAAAAGCATCCTCGTAGTTTTCAAGCATCTTGGTTTAAATTATTCCCTTCTTGGTTAGAATATTCTCCTAGTAAAGATGCAGCATTTTGTCTACCATGTTATTTATTTCATACTCAAGATGGGCCTTCCGGATTGCATGCTTTTACTACCAATGGTTTTTGTTCATGGAAGAAAGTTAGAGATGGAAAAAATTGCTCATTTTTAGCACCTATTGGAAAAGATCTCACCTCCCCTCATCGAAATGCCGAGAAAGCTTGCTCATATCTCATGAACCAACAATCACACATTGCACAACATATTGAGAAATTCACATCTCAAGAAGTAGTTGAAAATAGACTTCGCTTGAGAACTTCAATTGAGGCAACGAGATGGCTTGCATTTCAAGGATGTTCTTTTAGAGGTGATGATGAGTCAATAACATCAACAAATCGTGGAAACTTTTTAGAGTTATTGAGTTTCATTGCTTCTTTTAATGATGAAGTAACAAAAGTTCTTGATAAAGCTCCACGAAATGCAACATACACATCACCAACAATACAAAAACAAATTCTGCAAGTGTTGGCAACTAAAGTAAAAAGTGCTATCCGAGAAGAAATTGGTGATGCAAAATTTTGTATCATTGTTGATGAAGCTCGAGATGAATCAAAGAAGGAACAAATGTCAATTGTCTTGAGATTTGTTGATAGAGATGGCTTTATACAAGAGCGATTCTTTGGTGTTGTTCATGTTAAGGACACTATTGCATCAACATTGAAAGAAGGTATCTTTTCTATCTTATCTCGTCATAATCTTGATGTTCAAAATATTCGAGGACAAGGTTATGATGGTGCAAGTAACATGCGTGGAGAGTGGAATGGATTGAAAGCTTTAATCTTGGATAAATGTCCTTATGCTTATTATGTTCATTGTTTTGCACATCGATTGCAATTGGCATTAGTAGCTTCATCAAAAAAAGTCATCCCTGTCCATCACTTTTTCACTAAGTTGAACTCCATTATTAATGTTGTTGGGGCTTCATGTAAGCGCAATGACCAGTTGAAAGCTGCTCATGCCTCAAATATTGCTCATTTGCTTAGTATCGATGAGCTTAAAAGTGGGAGGGGTCTTAACCAAATTGGTTCTTTACAAAGGCCCGGTGATACTCGTTGGAGCTCTCATTTGAAATCCATATCAAGTTTGATGAGAATGTTTAGTGCAACATGTGAAGTTTTACTTAATATTATTGAAGATGGAACTACACCTACTCACCGTGGAGATGCCGATGCAGCTTATGAGGTAATGACTTCTTTTGAATTTGTATTCATTATGCACCTCATGAGAAAAGTTCTAGAGATTTCTAATATGCTTTGCCAAGCTTTGCAACTCCAATCTCAAGATATATTGAATGCAATGCATCTTGTGACATCTACTAAATTGCTTATTCAAAAATTAAGAGATAGTGGATGGGATGAATTAGTTTCAAGTGTGAAGTCTTTTTGTGAAAATGTCAATATAAGTGTGCCAGATTTTGATGCTCAATATATTGCAAGAAGAGGAAGGGCTAGGAATCAACAAGATGAATTAACAGTTGGACATCATTACAAAGTTGATATTTTTAATGCGGTGATTGATTCTCAGTTGCAAGAGTTGAACAATAGGTTTGATGATAAAGCAATGGAGTTAATTGTTCTGAGTTCATCCCTAGATCCAAAAGAAATGCGTATATCATTCAGAATTGATGACATTTGCAAGTTGGTAGAGAAGTTTTACCCACAAGACTTTGCAGATTATGAGATTTTGCAATTAAGAATGCAACTTGAACATTTTGAACATGTGCAACAACTTCCTGATTTTAAAGAACTAGAAAGTATTTCTGATCTCTGTCAATGGATGGTGAAAACTAGAAAATTGGACATATATCCTCTTGTGTTCAGAATAGTAACTCTCATTCTCACGCTTCCCGTATCTACAGCTACTACAGAACGATCTTTTTCTGCCATGAAAATAGTCAAGACTACACTTCGTAACAAGATGGATGATCAATTTTTCAATGATTGTTTGTTAGTGTACATTGAAAAGCAAATTGCAAAACAATTTAGTATAGATTCAATTATAGATGATTTCCGTGATATGCAAGAGAGACGTTCTAAATTTTAGTATATTTGTAATGTAATGATCTATTTTGAGTATATTAAATGATTATTAATGTATTTAGTTGTTCACTCTTAAATCGTTATTGGCCCCCCGCATCCTATAATCCTGGCTCCGTCCCTGCATGCACACGTTAAATAAGTTCAGATGATGTGTAAGGATGATAAAAATATCTTGAATATTTAAAGGAGATGGTGCACTCAATATTTAACAATAATATTCAAGATTATAAATAAGATTTTGTGTCACGTCAACCGTATGATGAATGTCACATGCAACACATCAAACTTGCTTAGAATAATTCAAATGTTAAGCATGATAAGTTTGAGTTGCATGCATACGTGAAAACACACTAAACCCGAAAGATTAACATAGACAGTGAATAGTAAACAGGTTAGTTAAATAATAGATAAGTAAAGCGAGTTAAGTAAGTGCGGTATGTAAATGAGAGAGGCAATTTATAGTGGTTCGGAAGTGGCGTAATCTTCCTAGTCCACTTTATTCCATTCACTTCTAGGAGTAATTCACTATTTTCCACACACAGTTACAATAGTGAATAAGCGCTACACAAGCACTTCTTCCGGATGTCTTGCACACGGCTACACCCAACTCCGAGTGTCTCGCACAAAACTTTACTCAACTACGAGTATTTCGCACACAGTTATACTCAACGCCAACTAATAAGTGTTTTGCCCACAGCTACACTTAGCAACTACGAGTGTTTTGCACACAGCTACACTTACTAGAGTCTTGCACACAACTATTCTCTTTTTACAATTACAAATACAAAGGTAATTGTATCTCTCTCCAACTAATTTTGAGACTCTTCCGACTAAGTCTCTTTTCTAGATATTTCAAAGAATATTTGAGCACTGGTATTTCTAGAATTCGCATTTGTTCATCCGTGTTGTGTGTCTTGTGTGTTTTTTTCTTCTTCAAGTCTTCATGGCCTTTTATAGATAATCAAATATATCCGTTGGTGTAACACCCCGTGTTACGGCCTCTAACCCGGACTAATTATTTAATTTATTACCATTAATAATAATTAGAAAGAATTTGATTGGGCCAGGATCCCCTTAATTAATTGAGGTGGCCCACCATGGATCATGGACCCTTATCCTTAAACCAAACCCTTAGTCCTATAGGGAATAGGATAAGTGAATCTCTACTATTCAGACCCTAGTTAGGATACCTAAATATATATAAGGACTCAGGAAGCACTTAGAAATCCCACCACAATTGATTATACCACACAAGATACTCTCAGGATTTTCCCTATCACCAAACGTAGGAGAACCACGGGGAGAAGATCTTAGAGAAAGAACCTTAGTAGCCAAGGATATTGATTAAGGCTAAGAGGTAATCCATGTCTAACAAAACCTATTTTCCTCGCTATATCTTATTCATTGGCTCCTTTGATATATGATTTTGTGCTTGAGTCTTGATAGAGCTTTGCCTAGGATTTATATTGTGTTTATAAGATAATCTTGATGTTTATGTGTTAATATTGATGTTTATGTGATAATCTTGATGTTCTTGATACTATGATAAATTATATAAACGATCTTGTGTTTCGATTATGTCTAGAGCCCTAGGGTAATAAACGTGGATTTCGTATTATGTGGTTTCGATAGGTTTGGGTGGGATTTTGCATGTTCGGGTGTTGAGTCTTAGCATGTTTAGGAGTCATGTTAGGATGTAGTTGGTGTGGTTCTTGGTTTAAATCCGTTACTTGAATACGTGGTGTCGTCGCTTGTGTTTGAATGTGTATGGACATGATTTCGGGTTCCACGAAGGATCCCAGGAACAAAATATTACAAAGGAGTCAGTGGGGGCAGGGGTGCCCGCTACCTACCCGCTGCCCCGTGCCCAATTCCCAGCGGGCAAGCGACTGCCCGCCGGGCACCCGCTGGTTTGTAGTCCGCCGCCGACCGGGTGGTCTTCCACCCGCCGGGCACCTGCTGGAATATTGGTGCAGGTCGTGATGTTTTTCCCCATTTGATGTTTCCCCATGTCCCATTGTACCCCGTTTTTCGTATGTGAGTCTAGTTTGGTGTATCGGGTACCGTTCTTAGGATAAAAGAGTCTTGTGTATTACATGCTAGTTGAATTGGTATCCCATTGGCCTAGGAGGAAGGCGTATGATCCCATAGGAAGTGTCGTGGGTGGGTTAGTGTGGTTTGTTATGAGTTATGTTAGGATAAATGTTCCCCAATGTTTCCCCCTCGTTATCTGTTAATGTGGGTTGCATGTTGTTTGGCTTCTATGTTGATTGTGCATGATACCCCAATTGGTTGCGATCAATTGGCTATAATGACTATCTGATGGGTTGAGAACCATCAGGTATTAACCCGACCGGTTGCGATCGGTCAGCTATACAAGCAGTTGGATTGGTTGAGAACAATCGGCTGTTATCCTTTATATAATAAAGCTATATGGTTTGGGGAATAATTAATGTTACAATTAATGCCACAACATCCTTTATTATATAAAAAAAAAAAAAAAAGCACAATATTTAAAAAATAAAATAGCTATATATTATATAATCATATAAAAAATATACTTTTGAAAAATAAAATAGCTATATATTATATAATCATATAAAAAATATGTTCAATTAGAGTTTAAATTTACACATACAAAATTTAAAATTTGCTTTCCAAATATAATTATCTTAGTTATTATTCGTATTATGAAAATTATAATATAGATGAAATACAATTAAGAATAAATCAATGTAATTATGTAAATTCTCTCTATAAGTTTATTTGAATATGCACATAATTAGAGATTATATTAACCATACAAAATTTTAATTTTAATTGTAATTGTAATGTTGTATTCTATAAAAATAATAAATACTTGACCAATGGAAGCTCAAAAATATTATTATATTAAATAATTTAAAATATTTTAGTTTTTCTATTTTTATTTATATTTATAATAACATAATTTTTTTCCGTGCATCGCGCGGGTGAATTACTAGTGTGTGTGTGTGTGTATATATATATATATATATATATATATATATATATATATATATATATATATATATATCTTGTTAGGGAATACCCCGACCGACATGCCTTTGTCTTTTATTCTTATTTATGCAGGTTACAGGTCGGACTTTCTTAGAAGAACCCGGTCGTACCCGACCGGTAGGACACCCGACCAGCGTCTTCAGTACCGGATTGATAGCCCTTAGGCGTGAGAGTTGAGAGGAGGCACGTGGCAGCGTTAGGCGTTGACAGGCAGGGCTTACGGGGAGAAGACATGTCATTGCTACGTGGGTGACATGCCGAACGACCGGATTTGTGTCTCCGGCCCATCGGCTATAAATACTCGCGGCTGCAACAGTGTGAGGGACTTTTGGACGATCGATAGGTTGTTATTAGAGCATCTCGACCGCAGTCAGTCGGTATTCGGAACAGCCATTTAGATTGTACTTAGGG
Source organism: Ipomoea nil (assembly GCF_001879475.1). Classification (NCBI taxonomy): domain Eukaryota; kingdom Viridiplantae; phylum Streptophyta; class Magnoliopsida; order Solanales; family Convolvulaceae; genus Ipomoea; species Ipomoea nil. The sequence continues at coordinate 1,056,297 of NW_017617301.1, forward strand.
CCTTCACCTTGATCAGTAAAAGACATTTAATGTCTTTTACTGATCAAGGTGAAGGCCCTAAGTACAATCTAAATGGCTGTTCCGAATACCGACTGACTGCAGTCGGGATGCTCTGATAACAACCTATCCACCGTTTGGTTGCGATCAAACGTTTATAAATGAGCTGCGGTTCATTGATTGGTTGCGATCAATCTCCTTGTGCTGCGGTACAAGTTAAAGTGTTGCAGGGCCATGTCAGGGCTATATGCACTGACTCCTTGGCAATGGAACTCAAGGTTCGGGTCATGTGAATGGTCCTGTGGCACCAACATATGTGCATATGTGTCTTGTTGTTGATTGCGTTCCTTTGCCGAAGATGCAACAAGGACCATAGGGGCAAGGATTGCCTGGGGAACCCCTTTCGGTGCTTCAACTGCGGGAGAGAAGGACACAAGTCCTTCCAGTGCACTCGACCCCCAAGCACAAACCCTACGGTTATGGGCTAACAAGGAGGCGCGAATAACAGAGGGAGTTACGGTGCTCCCTGAAAGGTATTCGTCATTAGCCGCACCCAGGTCGACCTTGAAACCGAAGATAACATCGACGCAGAAAACATGGCCCTAGGGGACGAGGATCCCGCGAATCAATCAGAGGAAAATCAGGAAGAAGAATTCTGCTTAGGATAAACAGTGAACCCCTATAAACTACCCTCTTAGTAGAATTACTTGTTTAGTTCGGTTATTTAGAAATTCTTATAACCTTAAATAAAAGACAAAGTCAATTAATTCGATCAGCTTAAAATTCTCGGCTACCGCCCCTCGGGATAAGTGGAGAACTAAGATCCACACCTCCTATAATCCACGAGTCTCAAACCCAACACACGGTGAAAGCAAAAGTCCGACAAAGGGATCCAGTCAATCCACTTGCCACATCGGACCAAAAGAAGGATAGGAAGCCTAAGGCATGGAATGGATGAACTAAAAGGACTAATGCAACTAGTGGGAATGGAACCTTAAGCCTTTCACTTACAAGACTAAAGCCTTAGCCACTAAACCATAGGTGTTTCTTGAAATCTCAAGGGAACACTCCATTCTTAAACCCTTCTAAATCCCTAAAACCCACAAAATCCTCAAATCAAAAACCCTTCTCCTTCTTATCCCTTCCACATTTTCTCTCTCCCTCTCTCTCTCTCTCTCAACAAAAACCACCGTCGGCACCACCCCAAAGACCACAACCTCTGCCGCCGCATCACCCCAACCGCCCGGTGACCGCCCGTCCCGTACCCGCCGGAGACCCGTTGCCACCGCTCCCCGCCATCACCGAGACGAGGCACCACTGCCGCCTCGGCCCCCGATGCGACGCCTCAACCCCCGACGTAACACCGCCCCCCACCGTAACCGAACTGCATGCCACCACCGATCGGCGCGACCTCCGCGCCCCGCCGTCGACACCCTACCGCGCCATTCCCGTCGCCCAGCTCGCCAGAGTTCCGCCGGAAAAGCCCCGCCAGAATCCTCGCCGGAAAAATCACCGGGAAGTCCCTCCAAACCATAATCAACCCCGAGCAATGCCGAAGAGACCCGTCGGTACCCGAGTCCCGGAGTGAAACGACGCCGACTACACGATGATCGGAGGTAAAGCGCTTGAACCCAACCAATTATCTCCGGAGTTGGTTGAAATGCTTAGATTCCAAGGCCTCTTGGATACCTATTTCACGATCAAAGGAGATAAGTACCCCAAGCTGGTAAAGGAGTTTTATCGTCATTTAGTAGCCACCAAACGGGGGGACAAGTTGGAGATCAGCTCCATGATCCGGGGCAAGGAGATAGTGCTCTCCGAGGGCCGCTTGGCTAAGCTCCTAAAATTGACCACCACGGGTGTGTCAGACTATGACCGGAAAGCGTGGATCTGTACTCGAGACACAGGGTACACGGACTACCTCGGGTATTTATTGGGTAGAGAAGACGGTTTCACTTCGGCCACAAGGCCAAACAGGAAGTGGCTAACCGCCGAGCAGAAATTGCTAGTCATGGTTGTGTCCGGCAGCTTGTTGCCCACTAACAACAAGAGCAAGGACGTGGGGAGCTTGGAATGCACCTTTGCCTATTTCCTTAAGCATAAGGTCAAGTTCAATTTGCCCGCCCCTATGTTGAAACACATGGAATTCTGTAAATCTAGCAACCGGCTCAGCTTACCCTACGGAATGATCCTAAGTTGGATCATGGAAAGAAAGGGGATGGACTTAAGCCATACGGAAGCCAAACCCGTGAGTGGGATGATTTTCAATGCTCAGAACCTCCGGCAAAATGACATCTACCATGTCGGAGAGGGACAGTACATCACCCTCGAGGAGGTTTGCCTGAAATCCACAGAAGAACGATGCGTGTTGGTTGACCAGTTAGAAATCTCTAACAAAAAGCTGAGAGGGGCAATGCAAGAATGTGGAGAGCAGGAGGAACAGGAAGAAGACAGTGAGCCTAACCAGCCTGAACTCGCACATGGAAGAGAAAACACGGAGGGCCAAGATAAAAAGTCCACCAATGAGCGCATTCCGCACAGCTCACCAGGCAGAACCAGATTATGGACAACGGGTTCTCATCTCTGATTCTCGCGAAAAACTCATTGGACCGGAGAGCGGCTGCAATCGAGGCCATGTTGGGCACACGCGGAGCTTCAAACTCAAGAGCAGGAAACCAAGGTAGACCCAAACTTCCCAAACACTACTTGCCGCCGACCTAACCAAACCCCACTCTACCCCCAGCAAACGACACGTGGAATCACATTTCCTAAATCAGGAGGCCGAATGCGTGACGTCCAGGAGTGATAGAATGGATCCATGCCCAGGCTTCGGGGACGAAGCCTCTCATAAGGGGGGGGGGTGTAACATCACGTGTTACGGCCTCTAACCCGGACTAATTATTTAATTTATTACCATTAATAATAATTAGAAAGGATTTGATTGGGCCATGATCCCCTTAATTAATTGAGGTGGCCCACCATGAATCATGGACCCTTATCCTTAAACCAAACCTTTAATCCTATAGGGAATAGGATAAGTGAATCCCTACTATTCAGACCCTAGTTAGGATACCTAAATATATATAAGGACTCAGGAAGCACTTAGAAATCCCACCGCAATTGATTATACCACACAAGATACTCTCAGGATTTCCCCTATCACCAAACGTAGGAGAACCATGGGGAGAAGATCTTAGAGAAAGAACCTTAGTAGGCAAGGATATTGATTAAGGCTAAGAGGTAACCCATTTCTAACAAAACCTATTTTCCTCGCTATATCTTATTCATTGGCTCCTTTGATATATGATTTTGTGCTTGAGTCTTGATAGAGCTTTGCCTAGGATTTATATTGTGTTTATAAGATAATCTTGATGTTTATGTGTTAATCTTGATGCTTATGTGATAATCTTGATATTCTTGATACTATGATAAATTATATAAACGATCTTGTGTTTCGATTATGTCTAGAGCCCTAGGGTAATAAATGTGGATTTCGTATTATGTGGTTTTGATAGGTTTGGGTGGGATTTTGCATGTTCGGGTGTTGAGTCTTGGCATGTTTAGGAGTCGTGTTAGGATGTATTTGGTGTGGTTCTTGGTTTAAATCCGTTACTTGAATACGTGGTGTCGTCGCTTGTGTTTGAATGTGTCTGGACATGGTTTCGGGTTTCACGAAGGATCCCAGGACCAAAATATTACATAGGAGTCAGTGGGGGGTAGGTGGGGGTAGGGGTGCCCGCCACCTACCCGCTGCCCCGTGCCCAATTCCCAGCGGGCAGTCGGCGGGCAAGCGACTGCCCGCCGGGCACCCGCTAGTTTGAAGTCCGCCGCCGGCGGGTGGTCCTCCATCCGCTGGGCACCCGCTGGAATCTTGGTGCAGGTTGTGATGTTTTCCCCCGTTTGATGTTTCCCCGTGTCCCGTTGTGTCACGTTGTACCCCGTTTGTCGTGTGTGAGTCTAGTTTGGTGTATCGGGTACCGTTCTTAGGATAAAAGAGTCTTGTGTATTGCATGCTAGTTGAATTGGTATCCCGTTGGCCTAGTAGGAAGGTGTATGATCCCATAGGAAGTGTCGTGGGTGGGTTAGTGTGGTTTGTTATGAGTTTTGTTAGGACAAGTTGTTTCTAAAAATTATTATCTTCTTCATCATCTTCAAAATATCCAACGTCTCTTAGCAATGAATTCTTCTGACATGATTTAATTTTTAGGATAAGATTCCCTGTTGTTCTGATTATGTCCTCAGGCAATTTGGATTCTTGTGGCATGTGGGATGAATCAAAATAAATTCTTTCGAATTTATCTATTTTCTGATCATCTTGCTTCTTTGCCACATTTTGCTCCTTTGGATACATCTTGCTTGTTAACAACATTGTGCTCCTTTGGATCTTGCTTGTTTGACTTGACACATCGTGCTTTTCTGAGTAGGCCACATTGTGCTCCTTGGGCACATCCTGCTTGTTTAAGACATCGTGCTCCTTAGGCACATCTTGCTTGTTGTCATTGTGATTGTTTAAGACATCGTGCTCCTTGGGCACATCTAGCTTGTCGACATTGTGCTTGTTAAGAATAAATCCTTAATGGGAATCAATCTCAGGTGTAATCGTTATAAGTAAGGGCTTTTACCATTTCACCATTAGGCTCATTCGATTATTTGTTGTAACGCCATTGTTTAATACTTCTTTCCCTGATGAATACTTGTAGAATCAAAATTAATTCTCCATATTAATTTTGTTCTTCATGTGGTAGAGTTTCCTTTGACTTGATATTCTGAATTATGATGCTTGTACTAAAGACCTAAATTCTAAGGGGATCTAAAGTACATTTGGCTCATCAAAACTTTATTACAAAAATATTCCTATCAATTTTCCATCTTTTTGATGACGCGAAAACCTATACTCAGTCATTTGGCTTGTCTTTTAAAAAAAATTATTTTTCAAAAGATTTTATTAAACTTGACATAGCCATGATGAGTTTAACAATTGATTTTGACTCTAGAAAGGTATTTTTAGCAAAAATTTTCCTTTTCGCATTTTTTGGATTTTTAATGTTTAATAAATTTTGCAATTTTTCCAATTATGCGATTTTTACAAGCTAAGCTAAAATTTTACCTTTCAAGACAAAAAGAAGAGAGAGAGAGAGAAAAAAAAATAAAGTACTATTAGCATCATAATCAGATAATTGATCAAAATATCATTGTAAATTGTTTTACGGTCATACTTTAAGTTTGTAGACCAAATAAAACATTGTATCATCAAATACAAATTACTTAATTATCTTGTTCCTTCTTCCTTCCGACATGCGATTAACATGATTTTTAACTTCAAGGAAATTTTCACTGATAGCATAGTCTTTACATACCTGCCCAGTCACGTAGTAATTGAAAGCTTCAATAATGTTGTTTCCGGGCAGTATACTCTCTTCATACCATATTATGCACTCTTCTAGACTTCTGTCTTCTTGAAGTTCTGCATCATTCACTTTGATGTAGTCTCGAAGCACCATGATCATTAGGGACCTTGCATAGCTCTTGATGTGTCTAAAGTTCTCATTTAAAACCCACATATTTTGATCGCTTGGACCACTCTTCTTCATTCCTTTTGGTAGGTCATTCAGATTCACCATCTTTGGCATTTCAACCCTGCCATCTCTTGGTGTGGATTCCGAGTAAAGAGCTACTTTGTTGAACCAATTGATGTGTTCATGACTTCCTCCTGCATAAATAATATCACGAAATGATCTGTTAGTGGTATTAGCACTGCTAGATCCTCCTGGACTATTTGCATTACCACCAAACCAATACTCTAATCCTCATTTTCTGGTTGTGGTATTAATTCTGCTAGCAGCAGATCTGCCTCCTCTTGAGTTGTTTCCACCACCATTGGCTATTTCGGACATTATTGTTTGCATCATGCCTTCCAAATGACTGAACCTTTCTTCCCCTCTTCTTGGCGTAATCAATGAGTGTATGCACAGATTCACGAAGAGAAGAAACTGATTCTGAGATGGTTTCATAGGAACCTCGAAGGCAGCCAACTTTAGTGTTGATGGAGTCAACATCCGTGTCAACATCGTTGATCTGATTTTCTTGTTGATGTACCACATTGAGAATTCCTTTGCTTTGATTCACAGAGATTGCTTCACTGACCTTCCTATCATTCTTGAGAGATTGAGACAGTTGGATAAAGAACTCATTGAGCAAGCCTTTGATGTTTGCATTTAAGCCGCCAACTTGTCTTTCAAGAGATTGGTGTGTATCAATCAAGTGTTGTTGACTCTTCCTGTTTTCATCAAATGAGCCTTCGATTTTTCCTGTTTGTGTATTAATAATATGATCCCCATGTGTAAAAATTCCTTGAATCATGCACTCCATTCGGTTCACTAAACCCAACACAATATTCTCCAGATTCTTCAACTGATCACTTGAAGTAGTGCCATCAAGATTGTGCTCTTCTTGGGTTGCGGGGTTATGTCTTGCTCCTTCTTGAGCAGGATTATCTCCAAGCAAGTGAGATTGTGCTTGATTTTCTTGCACATTCCTTGCTCTTTCCAGCGTGTGCTCCTCCAACACAAGTGTATCATCTTGAACACTTTCTTGATGTTGTGACTGTGCTTCTTCCATGTGATGGCTGGCTTGCATGGCTTGGTCTTCATGCTAATTTCAGTTTGATGCAGTACACTCACATCATAAAGTTCAATATTCATGAAGTTTGGACTAATCACATTGTGATAAAAAATCTGAGCATGTGCACCACCTTCATTTTCTGACTGTGTAACTTGTCTAGATAGCTCAATAGCTCGATCATAATCATCATCCAAGAATTCATTTCCGGTTGGCATGTTCTCTTGCATTGTATTTTCTTGATCATTGCTATCAGCCAACTTAGCTTTAAACTTAGCTATGAATACGCCATCGATAGTTGACATCATTGTTGCATGGGCAATGTCTAGGCATACGACATCATGGTCGGTCGGTTTGTTGGCCGACGTTTGGGCTTCTTCATCCCGTCCCGTTTTTCCCGGACGGTCAAAAAGGCCCGGGCTAGGGGGCTTTTGGTAGGGAATATCCCGACCGCCATAGCTCTACCACGACCGAGGTGCCTTCGTCTTTGTCTTTTTGTCTTTGCAGGTAGCAGGTCGGGCTCTTTGTGAAGAACCCGGTCGGGGTCTGACCGGGAGTTGCCCGAGCAGTAGTGTTAACCACCGAGCGGTAGCCCTTTGGCGAGAGAGCTGACAAAGGACACGTGGCAGCTCTTTACGACGACAGATAGGGCACCCGGGAGGATGACACGTGGTGGCTACGTGGAGAACATGCCGAACGGCCGGATTCTTGTCCCCGGCACAGCGGCTATAAATACCCACAGTAGCTACAGTGTAGAGGACTTTTGGACGATCGATAGGTTGTTACTAGAGAATCCCGACCGCAGTCAGTCGGCACTCAGAGCAACCAAGTAGATTGTACTTAGGGCCTTTACCGTGATCAATAAAGTCTTTTACTTGCTTTAATTGGTCTCGGGTTTATTTTATATTGCTTACGTAGAATTAGCAGTATCATTTTGGCGCCGTCCGTGGGGACCCGTGCAAGAAAGCAACGTCTTGAAGAGCACCCGGTCTCTTTGCAATCATGTATCCGTGGGCTCACAACAACTTCGCCGAGGACCAGGCGGACGCAGCGAGTTCAGGGCACCATGCCACCCAACAGCAAGGTCAGACGGTGGAACTGAATCTTAATCTCTCACCGCCGCATCCGTCTAACACATACCCGGTTGCCCAACAACCGGTGAACTACATTCAACCGGGATACCCAACACCCGGTCAGCCATATCAGCAACAGCCGGTGATGTATCCCGGCCAATATCCATACCCGGTTCCACCTCCGCCGTACGGGTATTGGCCTGGCCAACCGATGTACTACACTCCCCCGGTTGGGTATCCACCATATACGCCTGCTTACACGGCTCCAGCCGCCGCCCCTCCAGTTCACTCGACCGCACAGGTAGAGCCGCAGCGTCGGTCCGCTTCCCGGGCTCGACGCTCGGCTCATTTGCGGTTGGGGTCGGGGGGTGCTGATGCGATGGAGGCACCAGGGCAGGCCCAGCAAGCGGCCGAGGTTCCCGTCCAAGCGGAGGACCCCGAAGAAACTGCCCGAGCGGCAGCTTTTGATCGTGTTCGACCGGAGATACGTCAGCGTTTCGGACCCCAAGACCCGAACCGCCAGCAAGAAGACGTACAGATGCAGGAGGCCAGCCAGGAGGCTTCATCCGGGTATAGCGGGTCGAGATCTCACCGACGGCGACGCGCTCGGGATACAGCCCAAGCTGCTCAAGCCACCGAGCTCAACGAGACCCGAGGATTACTCTATAACCTTCAGGCGGAGTTTGCGCAATTCAGAAACGCGCACCCTGCAGCACCCCCGGTCGACCAACCGACCCTACACCAGACGCCTTTCACAGCGGCGGTGATGGCTCAGCCTTACCCGCTTGATTTAAAGGTCTCCGGAGAGAAAACTTATGATGGCCGGACAGACCCCGAGGCTCACGTCAACGATTTCTACAGCAATATGACGCTGAAGGGTGTGTCAGACACCGTAATGTGCAGGGCTTTCTATTCCACGCTTACCGGTCGGGCGGCGGAATGGTTCCGAACTTTGCAGCCGGGTTTGATCGACAAGTTTGACACCTTGGCTATCAAGTTCGTGAGGAATTTCATTACTTCCAAAGTGGTGAGGAAGTCCTATATGTATCTGGAGAAGGCCAAGCAACTTGAAGGCGAGAGCTTGACCGACTTCCTCATCAAATGGAAAGCGGCGGTCGGGGAGGTCGAGCCCATGGACGATGCGACCGCCACCCACATGCTACACATCTCTCTCCGGGCGGGGTATTTATATCAAGATTTTATTTTACATCCCCCGGCTACTTATGAGGAGGCCCTTCGAAGGGTCACAGATTATGCCAATGCTGGCGAAGCGAACGCCGTAAAGCGCTCGCAGGAGGTCGGGTCTTCGTCCCGTAAACCGGCCGGCCGGGCGGAACACCGATCGGGTGATGACCATCCCCGATCCCGCACCAGGCTGGCGAGTTTACGGCCTTGAACCGATCTGCAGCGGAGGCCATGCAGTATGCCCAGTCTTGCAATCTCATCAAGCTTCCCCATCCCGATCGAGATGGTCCTGACAAGAGTAAGCATTGCGCTTACCATCGATGTGCTGGGCATGACACTGAAGAGTGTACCCACTTGCGCCAACTGTTGGAGGATTTGCTCAATCTTGGGAAGTTGGACAAGTGTGTGGGGAGGAGAGAAGACCCCAAAAGGAATACCGATCGGAGAGATCAGCGGCACTCCCATCACCGCTCCAACCGGTCAGGTCAGGACCGAAGAGATGATCGAAGGGATGATCGTCGCGATGACCGACGGGACCCTGACCCTCCATCTAGCAGCCGACCAGCAGGAAAGCCGACCATCCACGTTATTTTCGGTGGATTGGAAGACGCTTCCCGACCGCGGAGTAATTGCCCGGTCGCCATAGTGGATTCCCGGGATACCGGGAAGAGGCAAAAGATGGAGCCCATAACCTTCACCCTGGAAGATCAACCCAGCAGCGGTGACCACGGCATGGAGGCGCTCGTGGTCACAATTGATGTGAAAGGGACGGATGTCCAGAGGGTTATGGTCGACACTGGCAGCAGTGTGAACGTCCTTTATTTGGACGTGTTTGAAAAGCTTGGACTAGACAGGAAGGAGCTGACTCCGGTCGGTGTACCACTGTCTGGCTTTACCGGGGCTCTTATTTACCCCGAGGGAAAGATAACGCTCCCGGTCGAGATCGGCACAGCCCCGAAGTCGATCAAGACGGAGCTAGAATTCGTTGTGGTCAACCTCCACTGCGTCCACAACATTATCTTGGGCCGACCCGCCATTATGAAGATTGGTGGGATAATTTCAATGCCTCACCTGTGCATGAAATTCCCCACCACCAATGGGGTCGGTGTAGTCCGTGGCGATGTCCAATCCGCCCGGAAGTGTTACACCCGAGCGGTTAACAGACGCGACTCCGGTTCGTCTTCCCGGGTGAACACCATAGCCAAAGAAGAGGCTAAAGATCGGAAGGAATAGCCAGAGCCTTCCGAGGAGATAGAAGAAGTTCCCCTATCCGAGGACCGACCGGATAGGAAGATTAAGATTGGTCGGGCCCTTACCCCCGAGCTCCGAGCAGAAATTTTGGCCATACTCCGGGAGTATGCCGATATCTTCGCCTAGGGGCCCGAAGACATGCCCGGGATCGACCGATCGGTAATTTGCCACAAGCTAGCCGTTGATCCCGCAGCAAAGCCGGTTGTGCAAAAAACCCGGCACCTTTCTTCCGATCGCCGCGAGTTTGTTAGAGAGGAAGTCAAGAAGATGGCGGCGATCGAGCACATCCGACCAGTGATCTATCCCGAGTGGGTGGCTAATATAGTTCTTGTTCCTAAGCCCCCAGCGTGGAGGATGTGCATTGATTTTACCGACCTCAATAAGGCCTGTCCGCTCGACCCGTATCCTCTACCGAGTATCCACCAGATGGTCGACGAGACGGCCGGGGCCGAATTGATGAGCTTCATGGATGCATTCAAGGGTTATCATCAAATCATGATGCACCATGAAGATGAGAGCAAGACAGCCTTCGTGACCCCGGACGGGCTGTATTGTTACCGAGTGATGCCGTTCGGCCTCCGTAACGCAGGAGCGACCTATCAGAGAATGGTCAATATGCTCTTTGCCGATTTGCTGGGCCGAACGATGGAAGCTTATATTGATGACATGCTGGTTAAGAGTCGGGACCGATCCGACCACACTCGGGACCTCCGGGAGTGCTTCCAGATCATGAGGAAGTACCAGTTGCGGCTGAACCCGACCAAGTGTACATTCGCGGTTCAGACCGGCAAGTTCCTCGGCTATATGATGACTAAGAAAGGGATTGAGCCTAACCCGGCCAAGGTGAAAGCGATTCTGGACATGCAACCACCTTCTACCGTTCGGGAAGTCCAGCAATTGACCGGTTGGTTAGCAGCCCTCAGCCGATTCCTCTCCAAGTTAGCCGAGCGCGCTCTACCTTTCTTCAAGGTATTGCGGAAGGTTAATGGATTCGTCTGGGACGAAGAATGCCGAGCAGCTTTTGATGAGCTGAAGGAGTATCTCATGTCACCAATCGTGCTCTCAAAGCCCGAGCTCGGAGAAGAGCTAGACGTATACCTCGCCGTCTCCGATCGTGCAGTAAGCGCAGTATTGTGCCGAACCGATCCAGAAGGGGTCCAGCGACCGGTGTACTATGTAAGCCACGCGCTATATGGTCCTGAGCTCCGGTACTCCCGGTTAGAGAAAGTCGTCTACGCATTATACATTGTCGCGAAGAAGTTGGCTCCCTATTTCCAGGGTCGAGCAATTCGCGTATTGACCGATCAGCCGATCGGGCCAGTCCTCCGAACTGCTTCGTCATCCGGTCGCCTAGTCAAGTGGGCGTTGATGCTGACCCAGTACGCGATCAAATACCGACCGAGACCATCCATCAAGGGTCAAGCTTTGGCTGATTTCTTGGTCGAGTGCACCGCCCGGGATACCCGATCCCCCGAGGTTGCGAATCCCGAGGCTGAGTGGTGGTCGTTGGCTACTGACGGGTCGAGTAGCAAGAAAGGGGCAGGAGGAGGAGTGGTGGTCACGAGCCCGGAGGGATTCAAAGTCTATTTCACTCTCATGTATCAGTTCCATCTGACCAATAATGAAGCCGAGTACGAAGCCTTTGTTAATGGCTTACAATGTGCTCGGGACTTGGGGGCTGAATACATCCGAGCTCAAACAGATTCTGCGCTCGTGGTCAGGCAGGTTCTCGGAGATTATGAAGTTAATGGAGAGCGTCTGCAGCTATACCGAGACCAAGCCATGGAGAAGCTAGCTCAGTTCCGGGGATATACCGTCCGGCACATACCCCGATTGGATAATGCCGACGCGTACATCTTGTCTAAGTTGACTCAGGACGCCCCGGAACATATGTCGAAGATAGCACGAATTCTGGTGATCCCGAAACATAGCATCCATCGTCTACCGGTCAATCCGATCCAACCGGTGGAAGACAATTGGATCACCGATCTGAAGGAGTACCTCGAGCACGGTCGACTCCCAGACGACCCACAGCGTGCTCGAAAGGCCAAGCTTAGAGCCCCAAGGTTCCAAGTCTTGGACGGTCGTCTCTACAGGCGATCGTACGGAGGACCTCTTATGCGTTGCTTAATCGCATTCGAGGCTGATCTGGTCATGAAGGAATTGCATTCGGGAATTTGTTCTTCACATCAAGGAGTCCGATCGTTAGCCCGTCGTATCATGATGATTGGGTACTATTGGCCGTCCCTCCAACTAGACTGTGAAAAGTTAGCTCGGGAATGTGAGACGTGCCAACTGTATGCCCGGATGCCTGGACGACCGGCAACTTTCTATCAGCCGGTAACGACTGCAATTCCCTTCGCTAGGTGGGGGGTAGACATCTTGGGCCCCTTCCCTCAGCTCTCCGGTCGGAGAAAGTTTGTGATTGTCGCCATCGATTACTTTTCTAAATGGATCGAAGCCGAGCCCTTAGCCACGATCACTTCTCAGCAGTGTGCTCGGTTCCTTTGGCACAATGTGATTTCCCGCTTTGGTGTGCTCGTGCATCTCATCAGCGACAACGGCCGCCAATTTGTGAGCCAATATTTTCAAAACTTCTTGGCCATGATCGGGACGACCCACGTCCGATCGTCGGTGGCTTACCCACAAGGGAACGGACAAGTGGAAAACGTTAACCGGACGATTTTGGAAGGTCTAAAAAAAGAAGCTACACTCGGCTGGTCGTAGTTGGGCCGATGAGTTGCCATATGTGCTGTGGACTTATCGGACGACCCCGAGGGAAGCTACTTTGGAAACACCTTTCGCCCTGGTTTATGGAGCAGAGGCCCGACTCCCGATCGAGGCTTGGATTCCGACCGATCGAGAAAGAACCTACAATGCGGAGGAGAACGAACATGCGATGGTCGTGGATCTCGACGGGGTCAAGGAAAAAAGAGAGCTAGCTGCTCGGCGTATGGCTGAGTATCAAAAACGGGTCAAGAGTTCGAAGGATGTTCGGGTCAACCCTCGTTATTTTCAGGTGGGAGACTATGTTCTACGACGAAGGGAGGCCAGTCAACCTTTGGAAGGCGGAACGCTAGCTCAAAATTGGGAAGGGCCGTACATCATCAGCGCTATCATACGGCCGGGTACATAACGACTGGAGACGACAACCGATCGGATAATCGAGGGGACTTGGAATTCCGAGCACCTCGTTATGTTTAGGCACTAACCTATTTTTTGTAATCTTTGGACGAAGTGGGGGCTCGACCTGCGAATTGGTCCCGGTCGTCATTTGTAATTAAATTTGTTACTGTAAATATTTCTTAACCGCCTGCGAGCGGGAATGTCTAATGTATATACGATTGGTGATTGCTTGACCGTTTGTATACGGCGGCCCGGTCGGTTATTTTCTATACCTTTTGGTGTGTGCAGATGAAGTTACATCGACCGAAGCGAGTTTATCGACCGGTCAAATACGCTCCTCTTCGGCGGACAATCGGGTCACGCCATTTGATCGGGGAAGCCAGGAGCATACAGCATAATTCCCCGATCTAATCAACTTCTTTCCACTATCGCACTCACTCGTGCCTCGAGAGCACAATAGTGTGGGGGCTGGGACAAGGAAGTGTCTGTAGGCCCATCGCTCGGGAAAAACTCGACCATGGGGGCTTACCCATTTTCAAAATTTCGTCAAGGCCTGGAGATCGGGTAAACCTGATCGGGTTGGCCAATATGACGTTGACATAAGTCCGTCGTTCGGAGATATCCCGAACGTGGAGGCTTACCTATTCTCAAAATTTCGACAAGGCCTTAGGATCGGATAAACTCGGTCGGGTAGGCCAATGAGACGTCGAAATATTGGATGTGCGACCGGGCCATAAGGCCACAAGGTCGGATATCGAGTGAGTGGAATAATGCACGACCGGGCTAAATAGCCGTGAGGTCGAGCACTTACGTTCGGTATACGCGCGTTGAAGATAAAAACGTAAAGCAAAAAACGAAAGGCACAAGTTAGACATAAAAGAGTTTGTTATTAATCAAAACGTGCCCGGTACAACTCGGGACCGGGCTCCCGATTAAGTGTTTACAAAAGAAGAAAATAAAACCAGCAGTCCTCATTTCTTTACGGCTTCGGCGGCGGCCAGGTCGGTAGGCTTCTCAACAGCAGCTCCGCTCGGGCCGACGATCTCGATCTCGGGATCGTAGGGGTCCAGCCCAGGGTCAGGGACCTCAGTCGGGAGGGTGGTCAAGACCAGCTCGAGATCTTCGCCCTCGAGTGCCTCCCTCATGTTGGCCTCTGTCCTTTCCCTCATATCCCTTTGGCCGCTGTTGTACGCCCAATGACCGAAGGACCAGAAGAGCTCGTCCGCAACGGCATTCTTTCGCATCTGCCGAATGAAAGCCATTCCGGGCTCGACCTCCCGAAAGAAGTGCTCGATCGCAGCGGTCGGGTCTGTGCTTTTCTTGGCCGCTTCTTCTCGAGCCTCCTTCTCCTTCTGCAACGCCTTCGACAAGGCGCTCCGGTCGGTCCGAGCCTTCTTCAGCGCCTCCTCGGCCTTCTTCAGTTCCCCGGACATCTCCTCCAGCTCCTTAAATCGCCGGTCGGCGACCTTCTTGAGCCTTATGGCCTCAGAGGCCAGTAACGCTTGGTCGTGGAGGGCCGCCCCGATCCGAGATACCTGCAGAGTATGGTATGTTAACTCGATGGAGGGTCCTTCATACAAAAGTGAAAGAAGGAAGAACTCTTACCTCGGCCAGCTCACGACCGAGCCGTTCTGCCAATTGGGTCGGGCTCAGCTTGGTCAGGTCTATCTCGACCGACGTCAGATTGCCGATCCGAGATAGTATGGAGGCATCAGCCATGGCAGACCCGACCGCTGGGCTCGGGCTCTTCTCTGTCCTTTGCCTCTTGCTCCCGGCCGCTTCCTCGACCGCTTTCTCTGTTGTTTGCCCCTTTGGCTTGCTGGTCACTCGGGTGACCAATGTGTCCGAGGCATCCAGGACTCCGCCCTCGTCGGTGATGATCGGGATGGGGCACAAGGGTCGGGCAACCGGGATGGAATCCCCTCCCGAAGACCCAGCAGTTGTCTTTTTCTTCCCCAAAGTTATCTTCGTTCGGGGAGGAGACTTTGGAGCTCCGCTGTTGAAGCGTTTTGGCGCCATATCTGCAAAAGAAATAACTACGTTAGCTCGGGAGTAGATTCGTTGCTCGAGGAGTTACGAGCGGGAGAGTTAGTCAAGGATAAACCTGTCTTCTTCCGTTTACCCCGAGTAGGAGGACCTGCTACCACCACGCCCATCGGCACGGGCTTATACTTCTCTTTCAGATCATATACCGAATCTGGTAACCGGGCGGCTTTAAGGCTCTTTGCCGATTGGAAGATCTTGTATTCGTGGATCTCGTTTGAGATCCGGACGGCAGCCTCCCGAAAAGCTGGGGTCTCGACCGGCGTGACTTGTTTCCTGAAACGGGTGCTCCAGACTCTGTCGATTGGGAGGATCCATGGGTCGTACTTGACCGAGAAGATCCTCCTTTTCCACCCTTTGTTGTTCCCGGGCAGGCCTGCGATCGAGCACCTTCCCTCTCGGGATTGCACCATCAAGAACCCACCTCCGTAGTTGCCCGAGAGGACCTTCACCTGATAAATGTAGTTGAAGAGCTCCATCGTGCAGGGTACCTTATGCCGAGCACAAATCTGCGGAAAGCATGCTATGATGTGATGCGAGTTCGGGCAGATTTGGGCTGGCATGACCTGGTAGTAGCCCAGGAAAGCGGTCAAGATGGCGGTGAATGGGAAGACGACCGGGGCTAGTAGGGAGTCATAGTGCATCCCGATCCACTTGCCCCGGTGACGATTGATAACATTCCCGAGCCGCCGACTTGTGTTGAACTCCACTCGACCGCTTAGTCTTTCCGCGATCCGCGCAGCTTCCCCATGCGTCAGTTCACTCATTTGTTGGGCGACGCTCTCGCTGTTCAAATATTCGAACCCGTCATCCTTACCGATCTCCGGTTCGGTCATCTCCTCATCGACCAGTTCGCTACTGTCCGGCAGATCGTCTCCTTGTAGAATGGTCTCCGGGTGATCCCCTATCACCCGGGTGGGCGTTTCTCTAATAACCACACTCTCGCGGCCTAAGTTTCCCGAACCGCTCGAGCTCGATCCCGAAGAGTCGCTTGTGCTCGAGGATGCCTGTTGCTCGGGGGCTCGCTCGGGAGCCTTCCCCGGTCATTAAACGACTTCGGGAGAATCGGACATGATCTCTATCTCCTCGTCGCTGATCTGCTCGAAACCGTGGTCGTAATCTGCGACCGAGACGTTTTGGCTATCCGAGTCCGACATGTGGTTCTACCTAAAGGTCGGTCGGGGTTAGTACGGGGTTCGGGAAGTTAGTTCGGAGTTAATTCTATCCTATTCCTACGCAAAGTTAAGAACGAAGAAAAAGATAAGGAATTAAGAGCTTACCGGTTGATGATACTTAGAAGAAAACTTGAAGCTTGGTTTGCTCGATTGGTTCGCTGAACTGCTGCTCGGGACTCTCGGAGGGTACCGATTGCTTCAGTGGATTGAGGAAAGTTCAAATGAAGGCCTCAAGGGCCTATTTATAGGAGAGCATTTAGGCGGGAAACCAATCCACTTGCGTGACACGACCCGCACTGATTCCGAGGCGACCGTTGCAGTCGTCGAGGCCAGCAGTGGCCGACACGTGGCGAGGGAGGGAATGACAGCTGGTCGGTCGGTTTGTTGGCCGACGTTTGGGCTTCTTCATCCCGTCCCGTTTTTCCCGGACGGTCAAAAAGGCCCGGGCTGGGGGGCTTTTGGTAGGGAATATCCCGACCGCCATAGCTCTACCACGACCGAGGTGCCTTCGTCTTTGTCTTTTTGTCTTTGCAGGTAGCAGGTCGGGCTCTTTGTGAAGAACCCGGTCGGGGTCTGACCGGGAGTTGCCCGAGCAGTAGTGTTAACCACCGAGCGGTAGCCCTTTGGCGAGAGAGCTGACAAAGGACACGTGGCAGCTCTTTACGACGACAGATAGGGCACCCGGGAGGATGACACGTGGTGGCTACGTGGAGAACATGCCGAACGGCCGGATTCTTGTCCCCGGCACAGCGGCTATAAATACCCACAGTAGCTACAGTGTAGAGGACTTTTGGACGATCGATAGGTTGTTACTGGAGAATCCCGACCGCAGTCAGTCGGCACTCAGAGCAACCAAGTAGATTGTACTTAGGGCCTTTACCGTGATCAATAAAGTCTTTTACTTGCTTTAATTGGTCTCGGGTTTATTTTATATTGCTTACGTAGAATTAGCAGTATCAATATATATATATATATATATATATATATATATATATATATATATATATATATATATATATATATATATATATATATATATACTTGCGTTCAAATGATGACAAGTATATTATAGAGGACTGTGAGGACAGATGTAGTGTGTGTCATTAGTCTGTATGTCGTGTGCATGGCCGAATGTAGTCGTGTGCCACAGTTTGTATGTCGCGTTCATACATTTGTTAATTAATAGAGCCTGGGTTCGAAACCTGATGTTTACATGTATTCTTGTGTGCCATTATATATTAAATTGTGTCTGATAGTAATTTTGTGTGTGCCCATTATTTGTCCTCACAGTCCTCTATATATTGTTGTCCTCATTTGAACTGAACCATATATATATATATATATATATATATATATATATATATATATATATATATATATATATATATATATATATATATATATATATATATATAATAGGGTTCCAATGAGAACACTTGCTTAGGTGAGAACGTGAGAATAAGTTGTGCATCCATCTAATTGTCTAGATTAGATTAAGTGTGTGCGAACGCGAATTAAATGTGTGCAAACGCACTTAATCGCCTTTGCACACATTTAGTTCGCGTTCGCACACACTTAATCTAATCTAGATCATTAAAAAATATTAGATGGATTCACACGATTTGTTCTCATGTTCTCACCTAAGCAAGTCTTCGCCGGTCAAGGAGACACACAAGTGGGACTTGCGTGTCTCTCGTAGTGTATACGCGGGTCTGAGAAAAAATGCATTTGGCAAATGAGCTTTGCCTATTTTTGTCTAACTTTCAAAAGCTTCCTATTTTTGTCAAACTTCTTTATTTTTTGCCTATTTCACTCTTTGATCCTAGTAAAATATGTGAAGGTATAATAATCTAAAAATATAATAAGTTTCAATCCAGGTTATACCTATGGTTTTTGTCCCTTTTTTTTTTTTTTTTGTATCTTATGCTCTAAAAGTTGTACAACATAATTTGTTGGACAAAAATTTCCCTACCGTTATAACTTCTGTTATCTTTCCACATTATTATTATCATGTACATGCATACCCATTATTTTTTCTTGCATCCTTCAATGGTAAGTTTGAATTCATTTATTAGATTTTAATTAAATGTTACCATAGTTATATTTAGTAATTTATCATTTCTATAATTCTTACCTCAATAATATTAATATGAATCACACCTGGTCCTATGACTATAGGGGTCTTGTTAATTTCAGTGCCTAACTTTCAAAAGTGTCAATTTAGTACCTCGACTATGTAATATTTGTCAATTTTGGTCATTCCGGCCGAATTTCACCGGAAAATATTAATGGGTAAAAAATTGAGGGTATTTTAGTCTTTTGCATGTATTTTTTTTTCTTCCCATATCTTCTCCGGATCTGTGGAAATTCATCGGAGAAGATGGTGATAGCCGGTGGCATTGAGGTGTTCGACGGCAACAGAAACTTCGTCCTTGTTCTGCAGTTATACCTAATACCCAATTACGCTATTCAATGTCTTCGGAACGGCCGTCATTTCTCTGGTCCGCTTCTATCCAGAAGTTCTCGGCTGGGAGCGAAGAATCGAATGAAATGGCCGCTCACTACGTCTCCATCGTCCCGACTGCCACCACCGGAATCAACAAATTCCGTCCAACTCGCAGCGGAGGAATTGAAGTTTCCCTGCCTCGCTACTCTCACCAGAATTTCACTGCAACCCTTCAAGTTCAGACCCTTTTTTTTCCAAGCATTCACCCATAAAAGCCACAATCTCTCTCAGCCTCCCAACTTTGAATGCATATGCAGTTGTTTCTCTAGAGAATGCTCCCAAATGGTCATCAAAGGCGATTAGGTCATTTGCAATGGCTGAATTGGAAGCAAGAAACTTAATGTCTCCGGAACGCATCGAGCAACAAAACTCTGGCGAAGTTTCCGTTGGGAAAAAAATCACGCCATACGCCATGGCTTCAAACAACGAAGTTTTCGTTGGAAAAGACGGACTGCGGGGGAAGAATATAAGAGGGGTGAAATGACTAAAATATCCTTAATTTTTTAACCATTAATATTTTTTGACAAAATTTAGCCGATAATTTGGCCAGAGTGACCAAAATTGAAAAAATTTCCATAGTCGAGGTACTAAATTCACACTTTTGAAAGTCACTGACGGTGAAATTAACAAGACCTCTATAGTCATAGGACTAAAATTAAAATTTTCTCTATTTAATATTAATATTGGACATATAATTTTTTGCACATCGCAAATATAAAATACTAATAATAATAATAAGTAGGAAAAATAAAATGCCAAACAAGTATAATGAATTCATTTCCCTCAAAATCCTTTTTTTTTTTTGTTAAATTTAAAGAAAAATATTCTCCCAAATCCCAATAAAATATTTTTTTTTTGTTGTGAACCTAACCGGCTACAATTGATCGCCTTATATATAAGCTATATATATATACACTCCATATTTCGTACGTATACCCCTTCACTCTTCTCTATTCTTCTGCACTCAATTCACGTTTCTCCCTAATATAATACTCTGCTCTGCTTTATTGGCGGCACTGCTCAGTTGAAGCTCCTCCCTCTTCGCTCTTCAGGTAATTTTGCAGTTTTCTGAAGGCTAAGCTTTTCGATTAGTAATAATTGAGTTCTTTGATTACTTCACACGCTAGAAAAAGAATTCGTTAAATATTTTTCATTTTATTTCCCCGAA
This sequence comes from Ipomoea nil, assembly GCF_001879475.1. Taxonomy (NCBI): domain Eukaryota; kingdom Viridiplantae; phylum Streptophyta; class Magnoliopsida; order Solanales; family Convolvulaceae; genus Ipomoea; species Ipomoea nil. The sequence goes on from NW_017617301.1 coordinate 1,076,439, forward strand.
TAAAGTCACCAACCAGTAGTACTTCTGAGTCCCAAAAACGGGTTTCATTTTGTTTCTCGGTCTTACAAGTTACAACATTTGAATATTTGATTTTGTGTATTTGTAATGTGTATGTATATATGTATATGTATTTTTCAGTGAAGAGTAATGACGGAAAAAGGAGGGAAAGGGAAATCGCAGCCTAATGGAGGAAAATCTGCTCTCAAAACTTGTAATTCCACCCCTTGATCGTTATCTTATTATCTCAATACTTGCGTTTGATTAGTCCTGTTATTGGTTTTCTCTGTTCTTTGTGTATGTATGTATTTGTGTTTGCTGCTTAGTGCTTTTAACATATGAAATTTCTGTGATTGGATTGTGCTGGATGTAGTGTTGCTTATGTCTTTTTCCAAACTTATACTATTTTTTATATATTATTTATTATTATACACCCTTCTCTCATGTGTGGGCTGAATACTTTTTGATGGGTCACAAGGACATAGTCTCTTTATTGGTAGCAAATTAAATGATGTATTCCGTCTCAACTAAAAGTCTAACCAGTTAGACTACACATTTATATTTTATATAAATTATCCTCAACAATTGTTATGTAGCAAACACATTCTTGTTTTATTCTTTTGGAGTAATAGGTGCAAATTAATGCTTTAACATGTTTAATGAAGAAAGCATTTTATACATTGTGTTTTACTTGTTCAAACAGTGTATGTTTCCATTGGGTTCTGTTCGAATACAATTCTCTAAAAGTGTATTTAATTTTGTAGCATCTGCAAAAGGGAAGGATGACAGCTCAGGAAAGACAAAGAAAGGAAGGAAAGTTCAATTCGATTCTGATGGTTAGATAATTGTTTGACAGCATTTTTCTTATTATGTTCAATTTTTTCCTTAAGAGGGGAAAAAAACATATTTCTGTAAATATCTCATGCTTATCTGGTATTTATGGTGCTTGATGACTTCAATGTTGTTCAATATTATAAATGCTAGATTCACTGGATGGGAGTTTCATGAAATCTAATGGGAAAGCAGATAAACCAGTTGGCAAAGGTTAGGCTCCTATTAGTATTATTGAATACCAAAAATGTTTCCACGCAATCACTTTCTTTTCCATTTCAGAATTTATTTTTATTTTTGGTGGAAATACATTTTGTGATTGTGAAAAGGAGACAAGGTTGGAAAAAGTGGCAAAGGCCAAACTGCAAAAGCACCTACTCCTTTGGAGCTCAGGGTTGAGCAAGGTTTGTTTACTGTCTTAGCTTAAATATGCATTTTTAGTTGCCAATCATTTTTCTAGCTTGGATACTACACTTGATAGAATAGCAGTACATAATTTTTACCTTTCTAGTTCTCTTATCTGCATTTTCTTCTTTTCTCTTTTCCCTCTTTATCTAATTCTAATTTTAAAGAGGATGGCTTTGCTCTCAAACATTTGAAATGCTTAAACAAAGAACTAAAATTGTGCCTGAATTATTTCTTCATTTTCCTTGTTCTCTCCCAGTATTTTCCATGACTTCAGAAGTTAAAACAAACTGTATGTTCTAAATGTTGCCTATAAATTATAGTGGTTGCTACTTCAACTTCCTTTCAAGCGTCTACATGTTACTTTTCAGTTTATCGGTACTCTTCTATTCTGTTATTCAAAGGAAAATTAAATAGGTGACCTTTCTGCAATGACAAGGTTCTTCACTTCCTTTGTTTAGGAAGTTCACTCCTGAAAGATTTAACTGTGCCACATTGGATATCTTGCTAATTGTATTTATAGTTGGTATCCCCGTTTCATTTTCCTAAAACTATTAATCTCTGGATTTGCAGAAATTTCTGGGAATACTAAATGCCTGCTGGATTGTGAGGCTGCAGAAATCTTGCATGGAATCCAGGAGCAAATGGTTGTACTCTCTGAAGATCCAACCATAAAACTTCCTGTGTGGGTAGCATGTTATGCCTTTTACTCATGACTTGTCATAAAAAAAAATATGACTCTTGTTTCTTTAGTTATGTGCATGTTTACTAAAGCTTATTAATTCTTATTATTGACAGATTATAAATTAAGCAATCTACTTGCTAAATATTTGCAAAGATCGTGGATTGTACAATACATTTAAGCCAATGATCCATAAGTGTTGATCTTTGATTATTCATATAATCAGGAAAAAATACTTTTGGTACCTAAGGTTGTAGCGTTTTGTTAATTCAATCCTTAAGATACTAGGTGTTACTGATCTACTCCTTAATTATCTTCTAAAGTGTTTATTTCGGTCCCCCATATCACAAAATAGCCACTTTGGAGGACAGCTAATATGGAATAATTGAATTTACAAATGCTATGTTATAGGCCAGGATATCTAGGATCGCGTCACAGGCTTAGAAACTTAGGAATAAAATCGAAGCTTTTCTGGAGTGCTTCTTCTCCCCAAATGAAGCGTTTTTTTTTGGAGTGCTTCTTCTCCCCAAATGAAGCATTTTTTTGGAGTGCTTCTTCTCCACAAATGAAGCGTTTTTTTTTTTTTTTTTTTTTTTTTTTTTTTTACCTTAGGAATCATAGGTGCTTTTTTCCCTTCATAATCATAAACCATAATTATATTCAAAGCTCTAAACTGGTTGTGAGTCTTCTGATTTTAATTTATTATTTTGCCACCAGATCATTTGACAATGGACTGATGTATGCACGAAGACACAAACTTTATGAGAATTCAAAGACGGTTAAACAAGCACTCCAGTATCCTTTTATAAATGTAAATCATTGTATGCCATATGAATACACTTTTTGCTATTTCTCTCTAAAGCTGTTGTGCCATTAACTCATATTAGACCTTTGAAGGAGCATGGTGTATCTGATGGCGAGGTATCTAGTTTTAAGTGGTTAATATCTGATATTCAGCTATTCTTGCAATGCATTTACTTACATGCTTAGGATTGCAGATGTGCATGATTGCCAACTTTCACCCTGAATCTGTTGATGAAGTTTTTGCACTTGTCCGATCCTTGAAGGTAAAATATATTAGTCCTTTTTAATTTGAAGTCTTGGAGAGGTATATGATCATGTCATTTTCTTTTGAAAGTAAAAGTTAAATTAACTTTAGGATTTATTTATTTATTTATTGGGTTGTTTAGTAAAAGGAAGTTTCTCAATCCTTTTAATTTTTTTTATCATCCTGCATATATTCTGCTAGAATTTTCTTATTTCTTCATGCAACTAAAAGAGGCCAGATCTTTTGTAATTAAGACTATGCCTTTTATCTTCTAAGGGTAAGGAGCTGTATGAGTTAAAGCTGTAATTAGGTTTGTGAGATTGAATTATGGTTCTGAAATACATTCGGAAATTTGTTTTTTGAAGCGTTGGAGTCGTTGTTTTTCATTACTTCATGAATTCAAAGTTCAGACCCCGATAACCTGGAGGGTGTGGTTGAGTGGAAGGGGACTCATCCATCCTTAACCAAAGGTCAAGGGTTCGATTCTTGGCTTTGGGAATGGAGCAGCCTTAAATCTCTAGGCTAGCTGTCCCACCTAAAAGAGGTGCCTACAATTCAGCTAGGGGATTATTCACTGTGTTCGACGGTGGAAATCCTGGTTATACCCAAAAAAAAAAGTTCAGACCCCGATACCTCCAAGTCATGAACCCAATACACAAGCATTGCACACGGGATGTGTTTTTGAGTGTGTGTATAGTGGAATATGTTGTTGCTGTTTCCCTTGAAATTGGTTTTTGTTTTACTTCTCACAGGGCAAGGAAAATAAGGTGCAAGAGCCTCTAAAAAATGTGTTGGATGAATTAGCAAAGCTTAAGAAGTCATCATAAGGCGTTTAGAAGGAGGTGATGCCCTCTTGCGCTTGCTTCTTTTAATATACACGTAAAATGATTCAAAGAGCGATCCAGTTGTGTCATGGATGATCATAGAAGATAATGGCATGGTTTGTGATAATGTGCAGGTATGAAGAAGAAGAAGGATCCTGTTTTGTTAACCATATTATGCAGACTCTATTTTGAAAATGATGTCTCTCATGTCTGCCAAATTTTAACAACTAGGACTAGCCATATTCCACTTACAACCTCTATTTTATCTCCTTTTTTCTTTTCATTGTACGAAATTTGTATGTGGCATTGATACATACATATTTTGCTAGCTTTGATGAAATATACAGAGTTGAACATTTTTGAAAGTAGAAAATGAACAAAATATGCCAAAATTAAAAGTTAAATATAAGAGATAAAAACTTATTAGGCTTTTTGAAGGTGAAGATGGATTCAACTTCTTGTTACTTAAGTGATTATTACTAACCAAAAAAAAAAGTCAAAAGAATTCGGCATTTCAATACAATTAAATAGAAAGTCTAAAAAGCCAATGACCTTGTGTTCAAGTGGCATCAAATTATTTTTCATATGAGAGATTGTGGGTTCGAACCTCAGTGGAGGCGGTAACAGATACTACATTGTAACAGAGTAAAGGCACTTGGAGGCCGAGGTGGAGCTAGCTCCTCCCTCCCCTCACCCCCCATATATGGAGTTAGGTGCAATGGCAAGTTATGGTTTTAATTTAAGAGGTAGCTCCTCCCTCCCTCCCCCCACCCCCATATATGGAGTTAGGTGCAATGGCAAGTTATGGTTTTAATTTAAGAGGTAGCTCCTCCCTCCCTCCCCCCACCCCCATATATAGAGTTAGGTGCAATGGCAAGTTATGGTTTTAATTTAAGAAAGGTCTAAGATTCAATTAGGCATGTGCAATACCCGTCCAATCTGATTAACCAAATCAATCCGAAACTCGATCATTTGCTCAAGTTGGATATCCAAATCCGAAGAAGAAAAACCGATTCGATCAAAACTTGTTTTAGATATTTAAAAATTGGGTAGGGTTTGTATATTTTTCACCCGATCCGTCCGAATATCCGAAATAATATCATGTGTGTGTATATATATATGTTCAAACCCATCAACATGCACCTTGAATGTTCTTCGTCCTAAAGATGATGCCTTTACTTTTAATTTGTTTTTGCTTAGTTTTGGTGTGTAAATCTTCTTGAGTGTAAAGGCGATGGAGGATATTTGGGGAACAATGAGAAATGCATTGAGCTGTTAGATTTGATTCCAAGCAAGACAGATTGTGTAGGGAATATGGGAAGGAAAAGGCCATGGCGAAGAGGAAGCTAAGAACTTGAGCTCAGTTCTCCAGGTTTGTTTATTTATTTATTTATAAAATTTTGATGTATTTTAATTTTTTTTTTATACTTATATCTAACAATATTTATGACTATGCTTTTAAGTGTGTGTGTGTGTGTTTTTTTTTTTTTTTCAAACTCTATCTTTTATATTTCCCTTATTAAAAAAAATTTCCGAATCTACCCTTACTTGGAGGGGTAATAAGACCAACTCACCAACCATCACTACCATAGGGTTATATGCTTAAAAGAAAATTCCAAAAAGAAAGTGCTTTAGGTGATGGCATCAACTTCCTAATTCCCAACCCTAGGCTAGTCTTCCAATGGGGTTGTAAAACTATTAATCGTAGTACACATTGCATTCACGTGTTACATACTACATTAACTCAAATCTCAAGTTTAAGCGATTTAAGTCAATCAACGTTAGGCAAACAACAAAATTGCCTTATGACTTGGCATGCCGTTTATGGTTTGAGGCAAGTCAAAATTAAATTAACTAAAAACGACCACTTTCAATTTGAAGGGATAAAAAAATTCTAGTCCTAATTCTGAATTAGTGGGACGTTTACGAGGTAGGGGTGGGTGTCGGGTTCAGTTAGGGTGATATACGAATTTTATTTCAGGTACTGAAAAATTCTGGTGATATTTTTAACCTCCGTTATTCAAATTAAATTTAATTCGGTTATGTTCAGTTCGGGTATTTATTTCGGGTTAGTTTGGGTATACACAAAATTTTAATTTTATCAATTTTGAGTTTTTAAATAATTTTATTATTGGTGTTTTTAGAGTATTTCGTATACTATCAAACTAAAAATAAGACAATACTAATAATTAAGTTTTGAAAATTGTACTAAAAAAAGTTTTTAAAAATTAATAAAATATTAATAATGAAATACATTTAATAGTCAATAGGGAAAATCACACTTTTGGTCCCTCAATTATTTTTAGATATGCAATGTAGTTCCTGGTTATCAATTTTAAGAAATTGGGTCCCTCAATTGTTCCAACTTTAGACAATGTAGTCTTGCGATTAGATTTCTCATTAACTAGCGTTAAAACCATGGATATTTTTGTTATTTCGCAACCCACAAATACTTTACCTCAAATTTCCTCCCTCCTCCATCATTCACCTACGCATAATTCACCCTCAATTTCCTCTCTCCTCTGCCTATTACCTACGCCATTAACCCTAACAAATCCAGTAACCTTACGAAATAGCCGTTGCTCGAATTGGTGCGAAGAGGACGCAGATGTGATTGCACGATCATGTCTTCAAACAATAGTGGTTCAGTAGAATGGATTCCAGAAGTGCGATGTTGGTGCGACAAAGTGGCTCCAGTAAGGATGTCCTGGAGTTATGCCAACCCCGGAAAGAGACATAGAGCATGCTCACGTTATGGAGTAAGTGTACACAACTTAAACCATTTTACTTTACTGTTATTAGAGTTGACAACGTAACACTTAATCTTTCTTTGTTAATTACATTTGAATGTCAGGGGAATGGGAACTGTTGGCATTTTCAATGGTTGGACTCTGATGTCTCTTAGAGTGTCTCCAAAATGTTTAGAGGTCTATTAAAGGGGTTAGATAGAGTGAAATGCAAAGGTTGCAAGAAGTTATTGATAAACAAAATGGTGACATTAAGAAGAATTTGGAGTCCAATTTTCTATTTTTTATGGGTTTGGATTTGGAATTGCCATTGCTTTTCTTTGCTTCAGACTTTGAATGAAAATTGGTGAACCAAGTAAAAAGTTATTCCAACTGAACTAGGATTTGTAGCTTACTAATAGTGTCTATTAGTATTGGATTAAAACTGGTGAACCAAGTGTAAACTTTGTTTAGTTGAATTGGATATTGCAATTTGTAGTGAATGCTTTGAAATGTTTGAAAATGACCACAAAAAAAAAAAAAAAAAAAAAAAAAAAAAAAAAAAAAAAAAAGAAGACCAAATCACCAAAAAAAGCTCTGTCAAATGACCAAAAAAACTCTGCCAAATGACTAGAAAAAGCTCTGCCAAATGACCAGAAAAGATAATTGTCATTGCATTGCATTTTATGAGAAAGACTGCCAAATTTAGATATAAGACTCAAATAATAGCATTAAATGTACAAAGTGATTACCTATGGATTTTCGCCTTGCATGTTGTTTTATTATGCCCTTGTAGTCCACATACTCTGCACATTTTCTGGAGTGGTGCTGGAAGACCTGTTTTGCCGTAACTGATAACACAAAAGATTGAATAAGAAGTATTGTAGGTTCATATGCTCTCAAATAATATTCCACTGCTACGGCATGACTGCAAGGAGTGCTATTGAGAGGCTTTGAAGTTCTCATCATCAACTTGGTATATATTTTCATGGGACTTATAAGTATTATACCTAGATGTGTCTTTGGGATAAATCTTAACTAGATGTGTCTTCATTTTTTCTCTATTGTTAAGTTGATTTACACACCCCACAATTTCTACTTCATAACATTTTCAGTAAAACCATCATTTAGAAAGTTACCATGCATATGTCTTACACAAAATTTATGTTGCAACCTAGAAAACAATTCTTCAACAGCAGGTATCAATCCTTTTTGTTTATTTGAAATTAGTGTCCAAGCATGAGGATTACTTGATATATTTAAATCATTGTCCAACTGTTCTAAAAACCATGTCCAATTGTCCTTCAATTCCCCCTCCACAATAACAAAGGCTATTGGAAACATGTTGTTATCTCCATCAACACCTATAACACTTAATACTTGGCCTCCCTTCTGACAACCCTTTAGATGAACCATCTAAACCCCCCACCCCCTCCCCCGCCCCGCCCCACCCCACCCAAAAAATAAAAAAAAAGGTCTACAACCTCTCAGAAACCCTTCTTTGCAAGCTCCAAAGCAAATATATAATCTAAGAAACCTAGATTTGCCATTAACACTAAATTCACTATCAAGCTTCATCTTAACAGTAGTTCCAGGATTGCTTCTCTTTAATTCCTTAGAGTAATCATTCAATAACATGAATTGTTCACAATATTGACCTTCCAATTGATTTATAACCTTCTGTTTAGCCCTATAAGCTTGATATTTGGTAACTTGACAATGCAACTTTTATTTCACATGCTCTTGAACCCATTTCATATTGAGCTTAAATTCATCTTTATACAATTTAGCAAGAAAACATGAGCTCACAGTTTTGTTTAATTTTCATCCTGGTCTCCACATATATGTTATGAGTTGTATGTCTTAATTTGAAATGGACATCTAGAATTGCTTCTTGATGCAAAAATAGTCCATTTGCAAATGTCAATGTGTCTACAAATACCCTTACTCTTCTGCCCTCATTCTTTAATTTGTAAATTTCACACTTTTTCTTCTCATTGCCTCATGATACTTTACAACCCACTTAAACTCAGATGCAGATTTTAAAATCATTCCTATAACAAACTTAAACCCATCTTTTTTTCAGGTTTCTTTCTTGGAACACATTCTCTAGACCATTAACTTCCCCCTCAGAATCTGAATTCTCCGAACTCCTAAACAGTTCTTTAGACTGTAGACAATCAACTTCTACCGCAACATCATTGTTCACCTATAATCAGGGAAAGTAAATAAAAGGATCACTAAACTAGGAAAGAATAAAATCAATATCACTAATTACATATTCTAAGAATATATGCATATCAATTTAATATTTTCACATATCAATTCTAATATTTCCACACTCCCCCTCAAGCTAAATTGTATATATTATACAAGCCCATCTTGGAATTGAATTCTTCAAAGCTTGTTCTAGGTAGAGCCTTCGTAAGGATGTCGGCAATCTGTTTCTTTGTAGGAATGTAGTTGAGTTCAATGATCCTCGAATTCACCTTCTCATAAATGAAGTGCTTGTCTATTTCAACGTGCTTTGTTCTATCGTGATGAACCGGGTTCTTTGCAATGTTGATGACAACTTGACTATCATTGTACATTTTGAAAGATGTAGGAGCTTCAATTTTCAACTCATTCAACAACTTTTTAATCCACATCCCCTCACATATACATAATGCCAGTGCACGGTATTCTGATTTTGCACTACTCCAAGAGACAAATGACTATTTTTGCTGCGCCAAGTGACTAGATTTCCCCATACATTGGCATAGTAACCACTAATCGATCGTCTATCAGTCAACTCTCCAGCCTAACTAGAATCCGTGTAGACTTCTAGGTCTCGGTTGTCATGTTTTCTGAAGTGCAAACCAAGACCTGGTGTCATTTTGAGATACCTTAGAATACGATAAACAACTTCCAAATGCTCCTCATTAGGGTTATGCATATGTTGACTTACAACACTAACAGAGAAAGCAATATCAGGTCTGGTGTGGGAGAGATAAATTAGTTTTCCCACTAATCTTTGATAGCTCCCCCTCTCTACTGGAATTGGTTCCCCACTCCGATTTGTTTTTAAGTTAGGGTCCATTGGAGTATATGCTAGCTTACTTCCAAGCATTCCAATTTCGTTTAGAAGATCTAGGATGTACTTTCGTTGAGATATAACAATCCCTTCCTTAGATCGAGCTACCTCCATCCCAAGAAAGTATTTGAGGAATCTTAGATCTTTGATCTTAAATTCTGATGTAAGAAACCTCTTGAGGTTTGAAATCTCACCTGAATAATCTCCAGTTAGGATATATTACGTCATCCACATAGACAATGAGAATTGCTAACTTTCCTGTTGAAGAGATTTTAACAAACAGGGTATGATTAGCTTGACACTGAGTGTATCCAAATTTTACAATTGACTTTGCAAACCTATCAAACCATGCCCGAGGTGATTGTTTCAAGCCATAGAGAGATTTTTGTAGTTTGCATACCAGTCATCCATTGGAGTTCTTTTTCAAACCTGGTGGAATTTTCATATAAACTTCTTCTTCCAATTCTCCATTTAAGAATGCATTTTTTACATCCAATTAATATAAAGGCCAATCACAATTCACAGCAAGTGATAATAGAACTCTTACTGTATTGAGTTTGGCAACAGGAGCAAAGGCCTCTTAATAGTCAACACTATATGATTGAGTGGACCCCTTGGCAACCAGCAGAGCCTTGAATCTGTTGATACTCCCATCTGAATTATACTTGACAGTGAAAATCCACTTACATCCAACTGCATGTTTTCCTTGAGATAACTCAACAAGATGCCATGTACCATTCTTCTCAAAAGCATTTATTTCCTCATTGACAGCAACCTTCCATTTGGGATCTCTTAGTGCCTCGTAGATGCTTGTGGGAATCTGGACAAGATCAAGAGAGACAACAAAGGCTCGATACATAGGAGTTAATTTCCCATAAGCAACATACCTTTCTATTGGGTGACTAGTGCATGTTCCAACACCCTTTCGATGAGCAATAGGCAAATCAAGATCATCAATAGCAGTAGGTACCAACTCATGGGTCATAGAGTCCTTACCTTCATGATTTTCAAGGTCAAGTAAGCTCAAATGTGTGTTTGAACAGTCCTGGCTTTGCATGTTAGCCTCTATATTTTGAAATGTTCTCCTTCTATAAATACGGAGTTCTTTGTTTCTTTCTTCAAGTGGTGCTTGAGGAGGTGAATTTGGTGCAGTGTTTTCTGAGGATGGATGGTTGTTTGTTAGTGGTGAAGATGGGTTGATTGTAGGAAGAGAGGATGACAGGTGATTGACCATGTTTTCTAGAGTCACATTTGATGAAAGAGGTAATAGAGAACTAGATGATGTAGGTGATAAATCATGTTGAGTTGGAGTAGGTTGATGCTGGTATGGTAGGACATTAGGTGAAGGAAATGTAGCCTAATTATCTTGAAGTGTTTCCCAAAGTTGATATTCGCTCAAATGCTCCCCCTGAATACCAGATTTGGGAAAGAATGATTGGTGTTCAAAAAATGTGACACCCAAAGTATGATAAACTCTTTTTGTGACTGAAGAATAACATTTGTACCCCTTTTGAGTATTAGAATACCCAATGAAGATGCATCTGTGTGATTTTGGGTCAAGTTTTGTTCTTTTGTGATCATAGATATGGACAAAAGCAGTACAACCAAAAATTTTGAGTGACAATTCTGAGGAAAAAATAGAGAATTGAGGGAATGCTTGTAGTAACAAAGATTGTGGTGTCTTGAACTCTAAGACACTACTAGGCATACGGTTTATCAGGTAAGTGGCAGTAAGTACAGCTTCCCCCCAAAAGTGTTTAGGCACATGATTTGAAAACATGATGGACCAAGAGACTTCAAGGATGTGCTTATTTTTTTCTCTCAGCCACTCCATTTTGCTGAGGGGTGTTGACAGAGGAACTAATATGGATAATTCCCTGATCTAACAAGTATGGACCAAGAATTGAGTTGTAGTATTCTGTCCCATTATACATTTTCAAAACTGTAACTTTTTGTTTTGAACTGATTTTGAATCATGGAATGAAAAGCTTTAAAAATTGATGCAGTTTCTGATTTTTCTTTCATGAGGAAAGTCCATGTGGTCCTAGTGTGGTCATCAATGAAGGATACAAACCATCTAGAACCATTAACATTTTTCACCCAAGGGCCCCCAAATATCACTATGTATCAACGAAAAAGGTTGAGAAGATTTGTAAGGATTGCTTGAATAAATGCCTCGAGTATGTTTTGCAACTTGACACACTTCGCAATGAAAAAACTTGAGTTTTTTATTGATAAATAAATCAGGAAACAGTTTTTCAAGATAAACAAAATTTGGATGTCCAAGGCGAAAATGCCACAACATGACTAGACTATCATTCCAGAATTGAAACCATAATTTGACTTGGGGAAATGTTTATTTTCAGGAGTGTTTTTGAGAATGTAGAGACCACCGCAAATTTCAACACTGCCAATCACCTTCTCCGAGCCCACAACCTGAAATTCACAAAGCTTAAGATAGAATTTAGTTACACAATTCATGTCTCTAGTGAGTTTACTGATGGAAAGAAGGTTGCAACTTAATTTAGGAACAAAGAGAACAGATGAAAGAAAAAGTATATTAGTTAATTTGACAGATCAGGTTCCTATCACGTTAGAGAGGGATCCATCAGCAATTCTGATCGTGGTGGGATTGGTACAAGGTTTGAATGTATGGAAAACCTTTAAATCACCTGACATATGGTCGGATGCCCCGGAATCTACAATCCAAGGACTTGTGTTATTGGAATTTGCAGCAAATGCGTGAGAAGTGGTACCTTAATGACTCATCATACTAACATGTGCTTCAGCGGAAGGTGGGATTGACTATTGTGCAACAGATATCTGCCCAAAAAGCTTTTGCAGCGCCTCAAGCTGAATTTTTGAGAAAGGACTGACTTCATTGGGTGATGTTTCAGAGGTTGCAGCAACATTAGCACGAGCTTGATCAGTACGGGATTTGGGTTTCCAATCAGCAGGCTTACCGTGAATTTTCCAGCAAATCTCACGATAATGTCCAGCCTTTTTGCAGTGCTCACACCATGGTGTACCCCCTTTTTGAGGCCTGCTATCTTGAGAGGAAGTATGAGTGAGCATTGCATAAATTTCTGAGTGTGAAGTTGTGTCGGCCATCATCAATTTTTGTCGGTTTTCCTCCCTTCTAACTTTAGCAAAAATTTCACGAATGGGAGGAAAAGGTCGGACACTCATGATTCTCCCCCTGACCTGATCTAGGTCCTTGTTTAAACCTAATAAAAATCTGAAGGTTCTCTTTTGCTCAACAATATTTTTGTAAAGTGCAGAATTATCAGGACACTTCCAAGAGTATACTTCAAACATATCAAGGTGTTGCTAGTACCTTGTTATGGTGTTGTAATATTGTGTGACGTTGGAGTCCCCTTGCTTTAACTCAAATAGCTTGGTTTCAGTTTCAAACAGTTCTGATGTGTTTTTAGAACTAGAATATGTGTCACGGGCTCCATCCCAAATTTCTTTGGCTATACGATAGAGGAGAGAATTTTCTCCAATATCAGAAAGCATGGAGCTGATTAACAAAGACATTACCATATGGTTTTCAGATTTCCATTAGCGATAGCTAGCATCAGTTTCCTTAAGCTTCACGATTTCACCAGTGAGGTATTCGTCTTTCCCTCTGCCAGAGACATACATGAGAACTGACTGGGACTACTGAAGATAGTTGTGGCCGTTGAGCTTATGAGAGGTGATTGGGAGAGGAGAACTGTCAAGGACTTGAGGAAGGTTAGGATGATTTGAGACAGTCGGGTGAGAAGGATGTGATGAACCATCTAAAGGTGAGGAATCAATTGGAAGTGTTTCAATAGGTTTAGACATAGTTGCTGGAGAGATTTGGTGAGGGAGGATAGAGAAGAACTAGGGGTTTAAAGTCAGGCTCTGATACCATGTAAGAAATTCTGAATAGTTCTACTTCTCAATTGAAAAATACAAGCCCCAATTTATACAAAGAAGAAGATTGATTATAGGGAAGAGAATCCTATAATCAGGGAAAGTAAATAAAATGATCGCTAAACTCTAAACTAGGAAAGAATAAAATCAATATCACTAATTACATATTCTAAGAATATATGCATATCAATCTTATATTTTCGCATATCAATCTTATATTTTCACATATCAATTCTAATATTTCCACACATACATTTTGGCTATGATCTCCAGTACAGTCATAATCATCTTCTTCACTTGTCTGATTTATGTCATTATACAATAGCGCATCATCTCCGAAAGACTTAGATATCTCTACTTCGTAATCACATTTATGGATCATCATATAAATGTTCAACATATATATCCAACTCATTATTTGTTAGAACCTCTGAAATTAGACTTAGAATGTCTACATCAGTGTTTAGTTTCCTTACTTGAGTTTTTCTACCCTTAACCTAAAATTGCACATTTTTGTCACAAAACCTTAAATCCAGTATACTGCCCTCATTACAATTAAAATGATAAAAATTCTCCACAGTCCCTATAATCAAATGTTGGTTGGCATACAAAATTCCCATCAATATGCAATTTTATTATAAACATAGAGGATTCCTCACCAACATCTATAAAATGCAATGCAGTAATTTAAGTGTTATTTTACAGAAAGAGAAAAGCTTCCATTCACAGTAAAATAATTACAAACTCCGTACACTCACTACCAATGGTCTCCACTAAGCAATGAAAAAGTGAACCGGCAAACACAGAGGATTCCTCATAAAATGCACTGATGTTCAACTACAAATGGTCCCCACTAAGCAATAACAACATAACCCAACAAAGTGCACATGCTAGCATCACTATAGACAACAAAAGCAAGACAAAAATATACTTTTGATAGGCAAACATGGTTGAAGTTCGGATACTTACATGTAGGAGTTGTATTGAACCCACTAATCATCTTACTAGTCATTGCTTTGTAATAGCGTCTACATCCTCTTCGCACCAGTACGAGCAATGGCTATGTCATCAGGTTACTAGAATAGTTAGGGTTAATGACTTATGTAAATGGCAGAAGAGAGAGGAAATTGGGGGTAAATTATGCGCAGGTGAATGGCAAATGAGGGAGGAAAATTTGGAGGTAAAATTTGAGTGAGTTGCGAAATTACAAAAATATCCATGGTTTTAACGCTAGTTAATGAGAAATCTAACGGCATAACTACATTGTCTATAGTTGGAATAATTGAAGGACTCAATTTTTTAAAATTAACAATCAGAGATTACATTGCATATCTAGGAATAATTGTCGGACAAAAAGTGCGATTTTCTCTACTTAGTATATAATTTATATGTTTATATTTATAATAAAACTGCAGATTAGTTTGAATGAGTAAGGATATAATTTTAACACCCGATATCTGAACTGAATTTATATTCAGATATATCATAATTAAAAATATTTGAACCGATACTTATTCAAATTCACCTAAAATTCAAAATTCGATTCGAATCTTAAGTGTTAGTTCAAATAATCCAAATTACGCATTCCTATTTACAGGGGAGTTTCTGCGAGCTGACAATACAATTTCTAAACATTTTTGTGAAACCGTGTCCGTGTGACGTGTGTGCAGGCAGATTCCTCACACGGCTGAGTAGGTAGGTAGGGTGTCGCTGTCGGGAACACATATCCTAGGAAAGGCAATCCACTATCCACCATTTCCTTAATCAACTCTGTTTCAGACAGACCATGACTTACTTGCCAAGTACCTTACTTAGCACATAAGAAACCTTGAAAATTTCACCTTCTTCCCATACTCAAGTCAACTTCCCTTTTTTTCCTCTTTGCTATCTATCAGGTAATCAACATTTGTCTTACTGCCGAATACTTTCTTTTATTATAGTAGGATAAACATGTTTGAATTTACCAAGTTTGGTGAAATTTTGTAATGAAAAATCTAAGACTAGAGCTTTTTTAGCATCATATCCTGACAAAAAGAATACAATGTAATGAAAATAAATGATCATGTCTCCCAATAGTTTCTGCAGACAGGACAGGACAGGACAGAAGATTTTCTGAAAATTGGGAGAAAACTAACAGTGGAGGGAGGATTGAAATGGGAGGGCAGCAAAGCACAGACCAGAGTTACTACTATAGCTATAGCAGTCCCAGTGGCTGTCAACCAACTTTCACTTCTTCATCTTACCATGCCAGAAATGAACAGCAGATGTACCAAACAATTGGTGACAATTTTACTTCTCTTGATCAGGTAACATCAATCAATTCTGTTAAATAAAACTACCATCAACCAGCTCCTTTTTCTTAATCTTACTAAATAAAACTCAACTAGGTTGTTTCTTTGTGTTTTTTTTTTTTTTTTTTAGTGTACACAAAAACACCCAGCAGAACTACATTACCTCGAAACCTTAAATATGATCTTAGTTTTGATATTGAAGATGCTCCTTTATACACAGCCCTGGCTTAAAAATTGGTAAGTAGAAGATCTTAGTTAGTTTCATGGAGACTGATTCTTGATTCAGTTTATGAGAACTGCAGGATAAAATGATAAACCTTACCTAGTTATAATCTAAAGGCTGGTTCTTGAATCCTCCTTTGCTGAATTAAATTCAAGCATACCTTTTAGGTGGTAGAGACTCTACGCGAAGCTGGTCTGGAATCATCCAATCTGATAGTGGGGATAGACTTCACAAAGAGCAATGAGTGGACAGGAGCAAGATGTTTCAACAGGAGGAGCCTGCATCACCTTGGCAACGACTTGAACCCTTATGAACACGCAATATCAATCATAGGAAGGACACTCGCAGTTTTTGATGAGGATAACCTTATTCCATGTTTTGGATTTGGAGATGGTATGCACAAATCACAACTTTTATGTAAAAAGTTCTGGTTTTTCATGTCACATGACACTGCTGCTGCTGCTGATGATGATGATGCTTTTAATGATTCTTACTTTTGCTTTCCCTCTTGAAGTAACTACACATGATCAGGATGTGTTCAGCTTTTATCCAAACAACAGGCCCTGCAATGGCTTCGAGGAGGCTTTGACTCGTTACAGAGAAATAGTTCCACACATCCATTTATCAGGTGGGGTGGAGTCTCATGATTCTTCAAATTTTCTTCATTCTGGCTTTTAGCCTCTTCTACCAAGGCAAAAAACTTATGATTGTTTTGTTTCTTCTTCCACAGGACCGACATCCTTTGCCCCAATAATTGAAACTGCTATTGGAATTGTTGATGACAGTGGTGGTCAGTATCATGTTTTGCTGATAATTGCAGATGGGCAGGTGAGTGAGTTATAAGTCTTCCTGATCATTTTCATTTCCCTTCCGGTTTTTTGAGGGTAAGCCTCCATTTGCTACATAGGAACTTTTGATGCATTAGTTCATTCCACTCTCATGTCCACAATTCTAGTGTACCAAACAGAACGGATAGTAAATCCAACATACTCCACCACGCTAACAGAGAACCACTTAACATGGTTTTGAAGGTGACGCAAAATGAAGGCATGGATTCATATCATCCAAGTCCTCAAGAACAGAACACAATTGATGCCATTGTCAAAGCAAGGTTAGATGGTGTTTCTTTCTTTCTATAAAAGGAAGGCATCACGTAATTTGTTTTTTTTTTTTCTTGTTTGTATGTATGTATGTATGTGTAGTGGCTATCCTCTGTCAATAGTTTTGGTTGGAGTTGGTGATGGACCATGGGATATGATGAGGAAGTTTGATGACAGCATTCCTGCTCGGAGTTTTGATAACTTTCAGGTCTCATTTTCTTAACAACAAGGATCTATCTGTACTTCTGGTGGATGGCTTGGCTTGAGAATTCAGAATCAATAAAACTTGTTATGTGTTGTTGCCTGCAGTTTGTGAACTTCACAGAGATTATGTCGAAGAATGTTCCACAAACCCAGAAAGAAGCCGAGTTTGCTCTCGCTGCGCTTATGGAGATACCTCAGCAGTACCAGGCAACATTAAGCCTTGGACTCTTGGGGTAATCATCTTTCAATATTCTGAATGTCTGATTCTGAAAAACAATGTTCAGATGTCTTAATAAACTCACAATATTTCTGCAAATTTTACTTTTTTTTGGCAGGAACCGAAGAGGGAATCTGGGAAAGAAGCCTTTGCCACCCAAACTTGGGAGACCTATGAGCTACCCAGATTACTTCTTCAAGTCAAGAAGCCTGGAAAACAATGGTAATAAACAATTACCCGGTTCTGCAGAAACAAGGTCAAATGCTATACAGTGCTGCTGTCCAGTTTGTTCATGCCGGAAAAAAGACCTCGCACTGGGTTGTGGACATCAGGTAAGGAAGATAAACTCTGTCAGCTTCTTCTTCCTGTAATCTTAGCAGTAACTGAACTCTACTGATTTTCAGACATGCTATGATTGCGGGAGAGACCTCACCTGCTGCCCAACTTGCGGAATGCATATTACCACCAGGATAAGACTTCTCTGACCACCAAAATCTTGAATCCAAATCAAACTTCCATTATGTGTCAGAGAAATTCTGCAAATTTAGCTCAGATTCTACAAAGAAGACTTCAGATACTAGAATCTAGTTTGTGTTCATTATATCATAAATAATCATCTAGTTCATATTCTGAAAAAAAAAAATAAAAAAAAAATCATCTAGTTCATACAATACATAACCACACAAATGCCACGCACTGAACGTGTACAAATAGACCTAGCTACATCTCTGGAATGGCTTCTAATCTTATATACTATTCTGTGCAGTATCTTTCATATTTTAGTCTATAGCACATTTCTAAAGAGGGAACTCTGAAAACCCCACTAGAGAAACCCCTAATCATATAGTAAAAGATAACCAGAAACCCCCAACAATTATCAGTACTGTTATAATCCACCAGGTTTGCAAGCTAAATCCTGAAGATTTGCCATCTTCAACCCCAACAAGAAATCGGCATTCACCAATTGAAGGATCCAGGAAAGTGACCATCCCGAGGCCATCAAAATCACAGGTTTGTGGATTCTGCTTTTGCAACTGATAATAACTGTTAAATGCATATGACATGTTTCCCTTTGCTCCAATCCCGTTACACGATCCACCATAGTTCAGGGTAGTGCAATCGGCAAAGCTACATGCAATTCTGAAGTGGTTAGCCACAGCTGAAGGATCTCTATCTGGTTTTGCGATGCACCACCTAAATGGAAGATACTGGACATCTTTGGCATTCTTCAACTGACCATTGCCAAGGTTCAATTGATACTTTGCTTGGCCATCAAAAGAGAATATGCCCCAGTGTCTCTCAAAATTGCCAGGAAGAACGCTCTTTCCATCTTCATCAAGGAGACTAAAAAGATAAACATCCATAGGAGGAACCCCTGGCCTCAAAGGGGTTCCTTTGTTGCCAAGCACATGATATGCTAGACCTTGGTTGAAAGCTTTTGCAGCAGTTAGGTTGGCACTAATAGCTCCGTCTGTAGGCCAACCCACCTCTCCAATAACTATGGGCATCTGACCATACCCAATTTTGGAGAGAGCTGAAACTAAAGTGTCAAAGTTTCCATCAAATGCATTATAATAGACATTTGGGCCATCCACCACTGGATGTGCTGTCCCATCAAAAAATGCATAGTCTTCAGGGAAGTCTGAATTTCCATAGAGGCTGAGGAATGGGTATATATTAACAACGAATGGTGAACCATTAGAGTTCAGGAATGAAACAAGCTGATTCATTATTTGGGTCAGATCTGATCGGAAGGTCCCTTGTGATGGCAGGGCGGCAGACTCATATGCATCAGCATTGCAAGGGACAACCAGCTTTACAGCCCCCACAAGATTTGCTCTGGACAAAGACTGTTGTAAATTTGTGAGAGCAGGGAGAACATAGGATTGGTATTGACCAGAGTAACTTGTAAGGAAAGGTTCATTCCCAACTGCAACATACCTGTTATCACATTTTAATTGTCACCTTGTCAGTGCCAAATGGAAAAAGAAAAAGTTATGGTCAGGAGAAAGGAGCAAAGGGAAGGAAACCAAACATCTTCTTGTTGCTCAACGTTCACCTGTTCTTACAACCGCTACAATCAAACACATAAAAATTCATTTGCGAAACACTTACACTATACCTTAAGCTGAAAATTGATATTGCATAAGCAGTGTTTGCATTTGATGCAAGTAGGTAACACGGTAAAATATCATGTGGGATTCTAAAAGAAGATGCCAGCACAGAAAATGCTTGGTGACACACTGACACTAGATGGTTCTCACCTCAATTCATTTCTATTGGAACAGACTTGTAATCCCAAACTCAAAACAAGGGTCAAAAAGTAGTTAATTGCTACTACAGAATACTGAAAATAAGTGGAATGGGAAAAGTAAGACATATGATAATGATTTTTGTGTCTTTATACAGCATGATAGCATTATGAAGCCTTCAGCAAGTGACGTGAATAAAAACATCATGACACGCAGTACAAATCTATACAACATTTTATTACCACTCACTGATATGAGAAGCCAAGTTGATGGTAATACCTAACCTAGATATGGTCAATGAATTCTGTTACAGCATTTACACGTCAAGACATTAAAAGGTTGATGCAATGCACTGGTTTCTTATCCTCACCTAAGAAATCAAAAGTATCCTAAATTTTCTGTTCTGTTACTTTATTCTAAAGGCAACTTTAATGCTTTTATACAGAATAATTGAACTTGTAAGTGTCTCCATTTCACAATCTTTTCTCCTCGAGGTGGCATCCACATCCAGAATCTAGATATTATTAAGAGTTTTAATAACCATATTTTAATTATCTTGATGTTTTCCACTGCCATATTATCCAAATTGACTCAATCTAATACTCCAGCACATCAAACTGCAGAAAAATATTCCTTTCGGCTGGTAATATTTTACCACCAATATCAAAACAAGAAATACCTTCACCAATAAAAACCACTCCAGAAATAGGGAATGGAATAATACTCCATACTTATCATCAAGGGACACGGATAACAACGTTAAGATCAAGGCTATCCTGTAAATCACGAGAAAGTGCTTCCCTTTTTCTTTATATGATCTTTGTAGATTTGGGAAATTCATCATTTGAGAACCTTGCCCACACAAAAGGCAAAATTCTCTAACCCCAGACCCACATCCTGACCCAACAGGATAATGGAAGAGTAAATCAGGATAACTCAGTGACCCATTAGGACTCAATCCTATATCGTTACCCACATTTTAGTACCTTGAACAGAGGGATGGGGTTATTCCATAAAATACAACTCAAAGTTTACATATTTTCAGGTAAGCTCTCTGAGCATAATAGTTGGGCAGAAGCATTTTAATATGGGCATTCCGAATTTGGACACTCAACTCAACTTACTAAGCATTAAATGGAGTTAGGTATATAAATAACTAAGAATGTCAGTCTCAGAAGCTACACATCAAACAGGTGATGGGAGAAAGAAAGGGACTTACTTGATATTAACACCACCTCTAACCATGTATCTGGTGAGATTCTGGGAAACCCAGGAATCCGCAGCGGATGAAGAAGAGGAAATGAGGGCGAGCATCTCGTTGGGAATTCCGACCATGACCTCAATCCCACTGCCCATGAGCGCCCTGAGCACACCCGGATCGGCATCGAACAGTTTCACCTTCCGTATCTGGTTGTCCTTGAGGAGATCCACCACGTTAGGCGGCGGCAGCTTGTGCCGGGTGATGGTACCCCAGTTCACACCGATCGCCGACTCGGCCGGAGCTGCGGCAACCAGCACTGCCACCGCCGCGGACAGGAGGCGGAGAATGATCCAGCGTTTCGCCATTCTTGCTCTATCTCGAAAACCGAGAACCAAGAAACTCCGGGAGGGGTTGTCGGGTTGCTCATCCAAATCAAAATGCCGCTCCGCTGCTGAGCATGCTGCAAGAGAGAGAGAGAGAGCGGCGCTGGGAGGGATGTTTCCAGGAGTAGAAAAGATAATGGCGAAATGAAATACGGAAGAGAGAGAGAGAGAGAGAGAGAGAGAGAAGAGAAGAGGCGGTTACAGTGTGTGTATCAACTGTCCAGTGTTAATAGGTGAATTGTATCTGTCACTGTTCTCTTCTCTCTTCTCACTTCTCACTGCTGTGCTGTTTATAAACAAATCATTTTTGCTTCTATTCTCAGCTTTCTTTCTAACTTTGCCAACTTTCGTTTTCAAAAAAAAAAAAAAAAAAAAAAATAATAATAATAATAATAATAATAATAATAATACACTTTGCCAACTTTCAAAATAGGAAAAGGTGTGAAAGGAGCCCTTAAATTGGGGAAAACGTGGCGAGGTATTAAAAATAATAAATTAGTTTACACCAAATAATAATAATAAATTAGTAATGAAAAAATTTTCAGAAAAAATAGAGAATTAGAAAATTTAAAAATAATTAAAAATTGTTCATTAAATTCAATCCTTCAAATTTGTAGGTGTCTCCATTCCTTCATTTTTCTTTGTTTTTGGAAACTTTAAAAACACAATTCTCTCCGAGAAATGAAAACACATATGAACAGTGACCAACTTGATTCACCGTATATAATTTTAAGAGTGAATTTCAATTTTGGTTCAGTGACTATTGTGTCTTGTTAATTGCAATCCACGATTTTTAAAACTGTTAATTTAGGACCTTAACTATTCAATTTTTATCAATTTTGAACACTCCGGTCAAATATTACCGGAAAATTTTAATATGTAAAATAATAAGGGTATTTTAACCATTTTACATCTCTTTTCTTTCTTCTCCAACAAGCTACCATGTTTCCAGTCAAATCTTTTCTTTTCTTTCTTCGTTCAGACTCTGTTCACATTTTCCTTGCTCTCCTCTTCGTCAATGGTGTCACAGTTTCTTTTCTTTCTTCTCAATCTCAAGCAAAGTAGCGGTGAGGATGAGTAGACCCACATGTTGGGGGCGGACGCGGTGAGGACGGCGACCACGTTCATGAGGAAACACGAGAAGGTCAGCATTTTCTTCCGGCCAATGGAGTAGTCGACGAACGTGGAGAGCACAAGTCCGCCAACCAGGCAGCCGGTGATGATCGCCCGGGCGCACTCCAGGGACCCCTCGAAAACCACGGAGGTGTGCGCCGGCGTGTCCCAAGTCCATGCCTCCTTCCGACGTGCGTGAGGAACTCCGCGGTGTCAATGGCGAGGCAAACCCTGGTGGGCGGCGCCATTAGCCCATTGCTAGTGGCGCTGGGAATAGCCAACAAGTTTTGTGCTGCTTGTTTCTGGTTTCTTTGCCGGAGACATTGGGCAGAGAACTCTGTGACACCATTGACAAAGAGGAGAGCAAGGAAAATGGGAACAGAGTCTGAACGAAGAAAGAAAAGAAAAGATTTAGCCGGCCGGAAACATGGTAGCTCATCGAAGAAGAAGGAAAAAGAGATGTAAAATGACTAAAATATCCTCATTATTTTACATATTAAAATTTTCCGGTGAGATTTGGCTGTCAATTTGGTCAAAGTGACTAAAATTGATAAAAATTAAATAGCTAAGGTACTAAATTAACAGTTTTAAAAGTCGTGGATTACAATTAACAAGACTCTAATAGTCACTAGACCAAAATTGAAATTTACTCTAATTTTAATCAAATACTACAAAATCTAATTAAATAGTGAAATGTTATGAGAGATTTTTTAGAAGGGGTATGTAGTATTACTCATTAAAATTTGATTTTAAAACTCAAAAAAATGATTTGAAACTTTTTTTTTTTTTTAAAAAAAGAGTTAATTCCAGCAATGGTCCCCCGAGTATGATGATTTTCCAGATTTGGTCCCCGTCTTTTAATTTGGACAATTTAACCATCTGTCTATTAAATTCTTTCCAATTGAGGTCCTTCCGTCAAATGGGTGTTATGTCAGCGTCAATTTCAGGGGCATTTTGGTACATTTACTTGATATGCGTATTTGTACTCTTTAATACGTGAAATAAAATACAAAAATACCCATCTTATACACAGTCGTTGAGATGCTCTGAAATACCCAATTTATTCTATAAAATCGTTTTGATTTGTCCAACCCTAATCGCAGTAGCTGAGAAGGAAGCAAGCAAGCTAGGTAATGAAAATCCCCAAATTTCCCCATCTTAAACCATAATCGCAGTCTAGCGTTGAAGCTTGGGAGAGAACGAACGAAGAACATTGATGGAATCGAGAGGGAAGCAAGCTAGCGTTGGTTGCAACTCTGCTCCAGCAGGTAAGTTTGGTTCCCCGACTTGTTTTTATGGTGTAGGAGAACGAAATGGTACATGTGGGGTCCGAATGTTTGTGTTGTGTTGTTTAGTATATAATTTCTGTGTTGTCTGTTGTATATTGTGCTTAGTATAGGTACATGTGGGGACCATAGGTACATGTGGGGACCTTTTGTGGTTGAAAATGGTGTGTGGACCAATGTTTGTCTGATTATGCATATGTTGGGGACCATAGTTGTTGTTTTTTTCTAAAGCATTTACTGTAAAGTAGTGTAAAGTGGACTTCCATGTTGTGTGCATTACAGTGGACCATTATATGTTGTCTAAAGTGCATTGGAAATTTGAATCATTGATTTCAGGGATTTTTACTCTTAAACTAAGACATGGAGGAATGATAAGTCAAGATTTACCAGCTAAATATTTAGGAGGCAGTGTTAGTGTATTTAATTATATGGTAGAAGATGAGTGGGGGTTAATTTGTTTAAAGGAGAAGGTTGGGGAGATTGGTTATGCAATGGATGATACTTTGAGGTACTTCATGGCCACAGAAATGGGGTTGCAAGAATTGGTTAAAGACTTTGAGTGTTGGAATTTACTTAACCAATGTTGTAGTCCTAAGGTCTTAGAAATCTGGATGGTAAAAGGAGGGATTGGTGATGATGCAGATGTTGGCAGTGCAAATGAAGAGGAGTATGATGGCAGTGGGTCTGAGTGGTGTGGCAGTGGGGATGAATTGGATTGTACTGATGAGGAATACAATTCAGATGAGTTAGAGGATATAAGTGTGCATGATGATGAAGAATTTGTCAAGAATATAGATATTACTGCAGAGTTTGGAGGCTTAGGTGATGTAGAACCCCAACTCCCACAACCCATACAACCCCCACCAGTAGATGATATTGTCAACTACTCTGATGAAGGGAACATGGTAGGCAGTGATGGTGAGGGTATAGGGATCAAATGGCAAAAGTTTTTGAAAGAATCTGAACGTACTTGTCCTAAATTTGAATTGGGACTGACCTTTAAAGATAAAGGGGAGTTTAGAGAAGCTATAACAAATTATGCAATCAAGGAGGGGAAGGAAATGAAATATCACAAAAATGACAAAGTTAGATGTGTGGTGAAGTGCAAGCATGAAAGCTGTCCTTGGCAGGTTACCCTTAGGTTTAATAAAGATGATAAATGTTGGAGGGTATCAGTGGTGAAGGACAAACATGATGGCTGTGTAAGGACTTAGAATAATTCAATGGTCAATTCCTCTATTGTTGCTAAGAGATGGAAACAGCAAATTAGAGGAAATTTGGAATGGAAAACTAATTCATTTTTAGAAAAAGTCCTAACTAATGACCATTACATTCTGAGTAAGAAGCAAGCATGGAGGGCTTTAGTGAAAGCAAAAGGTGAAATTAAACATGAAACAGAAGATTACTTCAATAAGATTTGGAGCTATGTCTTGGAAATAAAAAGAACTAATCCAAACTGCACTTGTGAAGTGAAGGTGAGTGACTTTAAAGAAAATGGAAAAGAGAGATTTTTAAGGATGTATATCTGTTGGGAAGCTACAAGGGAAGGATTTAAGCACTGCAGGAAAATCATTGGCCTAGATGGGTGTCACTTGAAGTGTAAAACTGGAGGACAATTGTTGACAGCAGTTGGAATAGATGCAAATGAAATTTTATTCCAGATGAGATATTGGATGAGCAATGGCACTAAATCCAAATTGAGGCAGAGGACATTGTTAGAGGTATGTTATACTGCTTATCCATGTGCCATCTAAATGCAAATATTTGACTCTTATGTATTGTAGGGCCTTCACTAAGTTCCAGTCTGTCCATTCCAGTCACTGTTGTGGGAGAATCAATGCAAGCAAATGTGCCTTGTAAGTTATACAACCAGTCCATTCATGTGCACTTATAATGTCAAAACACAACTTATAATTTCATCTAATCTATTACTATGTGCAGATCAACAACACAATAAAACTGATGCAAACCACCAAGTAACAGGAAAAAGAAAAGGACAAAGTGATGGAACCAAGTCTACTCGGAAGAAATTACCAATCAAGAAGCATCGTACAAGATCACCAACCACATTCAAGTCTAAATTCTATGGGAATGACAAAGATCCAATCACTTTGGATTAAGGGAACTACTACTTACTGTTTTTTTAGATTAGTGACTTTTATGAATTGTTAGGTCACTATTTGGCATGTGTTAATGTTGGCTTAGACAATTGCCTTTTGATATGTAATGGGATTTATATGCCAATTATGATGTGTTTTGGGGTCTACAGACCTTTAGATATGTAATGGGATCTATCTACTTTGTTTTGAAATACATTTGTAATGATCTTATTTATATGATATTTTTGTTATAAATGGTATTTGGCCTTCAGATTGCAGTATGCAGTGTGCAAATATGGTATGCATTATGCATTGTCAGAAGCAGTTTAATACAAAAAACCATAACTCAATTTTGATTGCATTGTGCTTAGACTTACAATTGTCAAATTACAAATACAATTCTTCAATAAGCAAAACTACTACCTAACATAAGGTTATTCTTTCCTCTAGCTACGTTCACAACTATAACTGCAAATAACACAATGCATATTGCTATAACTACACATATCCTAATACCCTTGCCATGTCCACAGTTGCTTCTTTTGACAACAACATTAGTTTGTAGCCTCATTTTTAGCAGTGCAATCTCTTCTTCATCTCGATTGATCCTTCTCAATAAACCAGGAATAATTCTTCTTGACCCTGCGCACATTGGAGGATCATGCCATCTAACAAAACCACACCTTTGACCTCCCTGCACCAAAAGCCGATAATTACATATCATTTTGAATTCATTTGCCTTACTTAACAGACATTATGCCTTCAAATAATACTTAACAGAATGTATTGCTTGAAGAAAAAACAATACATTCACACTCAAATTTTCGAAAAAAAAAAAATGTTTCAACTGCAAAAAGAACCCTTAACTATAATGAAAGCACTCACATTTTCAATAGAACATTGCCAATATCTTCTACCGGGATTATCATTCGTCCATGATGTTTGAAGCTTCAGACGTTGCCCACACTCACAATTTGGAATGGAAACCAACTCACCATATATGTATTCCTGCATTCTTGAAGATGAAGAGCTCTCGCTGCTATATCTTCTAGCCATCTCGCTGCTAATTCGCTGGAAGGAAGAGGAAGTTGAATTCGGAGTTGGGCTTCGATGAGGAAGATGAATTCGGAGGAGGAAGATGAATTCGGATGAGGGCTTCGATGAGAAAGATGAATTCGGACTTCTAGGGCTTCGATGAGGAAGATGAATTCCGACTTCAAGGGCTTCGATGAGGAAGATCAATTCGGACTTCTAGGGCTTCGATGAGGAAGATGTAGTCGGACCTCTAAGGGAGATGATGAGGAAGATGAATGACTTCTAAGGGCTTCGATGAGTATTTATTCACGTATTAAAGAGTACAAATACGCATAACAAGTAAATGTACCAAAATGCCCCTGAAATTGACGCTAACATAACACCCATTTGACGGAAGGACCTCAATTGGAAAGAATTTAATAGACGGGTGGTTAAATTGTCCAAATTAAAAGACGGGGACCAAATCTGGAAAATCATCATACTCGGGGACCATTGCTGGAATTAACTCTAAAAAAAATTTAGTATTTGATTATTTTTAAAAATAAACGGATAATATTCATCTTGTGTAAAGGAAAATAAAAATAAAAATAAAAAGACTTATTTTGACAAAAAAAAAAGTGTTATTTTTAGGTTACACTAATGCGTTCATCCATACATATGCTTTGATTTGTGAAACATGACTTTTTTATTTTTATTTTTTGGAAGGGAGGTGGGGGTAGGGGGTGGAGGAACTCAAACCCAAAGGTTAACAAAAGTTAGTTCAAAATACAATGTTGCCTACAAGTACCAAGTTGGTCATTGCAGACATAGCTTCTACACCCATGAGGAGGCACGTCAAATTCCGTCCACTTTGAGACTCCCAAAAGTGCAAGGTTTGCCACAGCATCAGCCACAGAGTTCTGCTCTCGGTAGATATGGAATATTTTTCCTCCTCCGTCTTCTATGAACATTCTTCTGTAGCTCTAAAAAATGATGTCGTGTTGCCTGTTCCTCGTGACGATCCCTTGCATGGCTTTGGCGATATCCTCGCAATCGGTATGGAGTTCATAGCCGTGATATTCTTTGCTTCTAGCCCACTGGACTCCTATGGCTAAGGCTTTTAACTCTTCTTCAAGAGGATTTGCAGCATGAAATCTTCGGGCACATCCCACTATCCAGTTGTCTTTCCTATCCCTGAGGACCTTGCCACCTCTCGCAAGGATGTCACGTTCTCTGTAGCAACCATCAACATTAAGAATAAACACTACATTAGATATAGGCTGCCATTTAACCAATTTGAAATCAAAATAACCCTGGATACCCCTTGGATCTTTAGCTCTAGCGAAGGCATTCCTCGTGTCCTTCTGCTGACTTTCAATCCACTCCAGCTTCTACTAGATATTCCAAGTATTGCCACACAAAAACAGTGTCGTTCCTCCACTTACATATCCACCAAATCGTTATAGCAAAATTATTCTTCCAATTTTTGTCAATTTTATCACAAGGCCCCATGCAGATTAACCATCAGCTAATTGTCTAAAGGAAGATTCTCCAGCCATTGCCCATCTCTTCAGGGAATAATGTTATCCCAGATTTCTTTAGCGGCCGCATTTGAACAAACTTATATATATATGGTGTTAACAACATGCACCAACAGTGTAAGGAAAACACACCATAATGAAATGCAAAAAAATACCAAAAAATACACAACAGACCCAAAAAATACATCATATAACTCACCAACCCCAATGGTGTATTTCCGAACACTGTATGGTGTTTCTACTCACACCTAATGGTGTGTTGTTGGTGATGTGTACCTAATTTGTGTGCGTTTTTTGTGGTGCATTTTCTGACGTTGATGGTGTATATCTTACTAACTATTGGTGTATTCTGAAAATCTCCACACGGGAAGGGGTCGCCACACCTGAGTGCGACCATATATATATATATATATATATATATATATATATATATATATATATATATATATATATATATATATATATATATATATATATATATTTATTTATTTATTTATTTATTTATTTATATTTAAATGTAGGGAACTCGATTTCAAGCAATAGTGTTTGATCACGACATTGGAATGTATGATATCTCTCCACAAACCAACTCCTAGTATACTATTTCAAATGTCATTGTCAAACCTGCGCGACCTAACTACAAAGTTTTTGATCAGAAATACAACTACACCTGGACTTTAAACGGTAAGACCATTGTCCAAACAATTGACAATGATGACACTCCACCAGCTCCAATTGAACAAGTTTACACATCATTCTCAGAATTTTATCAATGCATAAAAACTTCTAATGAAATTTGTAAGTTAATAATATTTACTATATCATTATAACAATATTTATTGTAACCATATATTTCAAATTATTTATCATCATCCTCTATTGACAGCAATTGTAGCAATTGTCATTGACAAACTCAAAAAAAAAAAAAAATCAATGACTTCATTGTTGCGGATGAAAAAAGTAAGTTCCCCACTCTATTGCTCTTATTAAATTAAATAAATTAGCAGCTACAACCAAATATAGTACATATGCATTTTTTTAATTTAGAATTAGGTGTCTACAATACATTTATTCAAAAATATTTTTATTTATTATCAATAAATTAAATAACAGAAATATTTTCTCAACCTACTAAAACACAAAGAACTAATAACACCTCCACTGAGGCTCAAACTCACAACCTTCCAAATGGAAGTCCAACCCAAGTACCATTAGACCACCTAGTCTTGGTAGAAATAATTTTATTAGTTATATTGTCTTTATTTTCTCCAATGCAAAGATTTCGATCCTTACCTTCAAAATCATTAATTGATTATATTCACTACATTTCATTGTCTTCTTTTTACATTAGTGTTAATGTCATATGTGGTCCTCCGAGTATAGTGATTTTGCCACGTTTAGTCCTAAACTTTCAAATTGACCGCAGTACTTCGATTTTCAAATTGCTACCATCCGTGGTCCAAGTTAACCACCCATAGTCCTTCAACTTTCAAAATTTAACCAGCCGCGGTCCTCCTAGAATGATCATAGGTGGTTAAAATTTGATAGTTGAAGGATCATGGGTGGTTAACTTGGACCATAGATGATTGTAATTTGAAAGTCGAATGACCACAAGTGGTCAATTTGAAAGTCTAGGACTAAACGTGGCAAAACCACTATATTAGGAGGACTGTAGATGTTATTAACTCTTTTACATTATCCTGTAATTAAATATCAAAGTTATAATAAAAAAGAGTTAATACCTCTAATGATCCTTCGAGTATTAGCGATTTACCAGCTGTGGTTATCTGAGTTTTAAATGACTTCCAATGGTCCTACATGTTTTAAAAAATAACCACCAGTGGTCCTTTTAGGACGTCTCGTGGTCATTTTAAACTCGAGTTTTTTTAAGAATTAGGAAACATTTAAAAGTTAGCAAAGTATATATAAATTACTGTATAGAATATAACATATACTACACGGCTTTTGGTTGCCGGTCGGCGGACCAACACTACCGTAAAATACTATAAACGAGAGTTTATGATGAAAAGAGGGAGTAAAGCAATGGAGAAAATAATGCGATATTATTTCTCTAGGGCTTCGGCCATTTAGGTGCCAAAAGAAGCCAAAGGTGATCGATTTTTTAACAGCCTCCTTACATGGTGATTCTAGGGGGATACTTATACAAGAATACAAAATACGTACAAGTAGGATTTGCGTAGAGCCAAAATCTACAAGAAAGTAGGGCTAACGTGTAGGGGTGAATCAGCTATGGAAACTGGTCGCTATTGCGCCCTAACTACCTAAATTAATATAATAAAGCAAGCTACTTGCATTAAATGTGAAAAGTAAATCTCTGTGGGACATGTCTGTAACCGCCTATGGGGAGTACTCGGTTGGAGAGTATCCTGGTTGCTGAGGAGATGTCTCCGAGGAGTCGCGGTGCTCGGGCGAAGATGTCCCGACCGCATAGCCTAGTGGCCTGTCTGACTTCCTGAATGGTTCCCAGCCCGGGACGTGCTACCTGCGGAGCCTGGTCGCCCGCTCGAATTTTGTAAGGCGCTCGGTCGGGGACACACCGGCTGTCGCATCTGCCCGTTTTGCTCAAGCTGAATGGCCTTCATCGGGGCTGGCAGCCGTACTTCCTGGTGGTCGATTAACGGGAGC
Organism: Ipomoea nil; assembly: GCF_001879475.1. Classification (NCBI taxonomy): domain Eukaryota; kingdom Viridiplantae; phylum Streptophyta; class Magnoliopsida; order Solanales; family Convolvulaceae; genus Ipomoea; species Ipomoea nil. The sequence continues at coordinate 1,107,498 of NW_017617301.1, forward strand.
CGGCTGGCTACGATCTCCCAGTACCCTTCCGGGGGTCGCGGGTGTTGCCCTTTTGCTAAGTGTGGTATCACGTCTCACACCTGACCGTCTGGCCTTATCTTCCCGACCAGGTGTCCGTTTTGGGGGTATCTATCAACTATATTGTGTAGTGTGTGTGTGTGTGTGTGTGTATAATTGACATTTTTAAAAATGTAACTTTTTTTAATTTTTAATTACGACGAAAAATAATATTATTTGAGACTTTATTTATTTTTTTTAACTTCGAATTCAAAAAAAAAACCTGTGGACTGGCCCGTGGGGCTGCCAACCCGTATGGGGCGAGCTATGGTTGCATGAATCCTAGTCCGTGGGCTTGGTGAGCCGACTCGCAAAATCCCGTCAAAAATTAGCTCTGAAAAATTTTGCATGTGCATCCTTTGAAAAATGACTTTTACCAATCAAAAGGGAAAGTCATTTTCTCTCAAAATATACCTATTTCATTTTACTAAGACATCATTTTTCATTGACTTCATTTCTTCCCTCTTGCCAAACACTGAAAACCTAAACAATATTTTCTAGAAGTCATTTTTCGGGTTTTCAAACGCACCCTAAGCTTATTAGTTATTAGTAACCGACGTTTAGTTTCAAAAAAAAAAAAATAATAAATAAATAAATACCGACATTCACGTGACGCCCACTGCTACAGTTCCGACATATAGTATTGGCTTTGTTGTTTAACGGGCGTGATTTAACAATTCTTGTTTTAAGTGTTGATTTAACAATTCTTAATCAATATAAAACATTGTTAATGTGGTACCATATAATTGGATCGACCTTCATTGATCCTTTATGAATTATGATTATAAATCCTAGCCAGACCTCGATTTATACACAAGAATATGCGGCATAAAATCCCACATTATTAATACTTCATTTTCGAAAAGTTAATATTTTATTTGAAATAGTTAGAGAAAGGTTTTAAATCGAGATTCGATTTTATGACCACCTATTTGAAATGGTTACTTACAGAGATATCATCACACTACATAGTAGTTGGTTATTAATTTAATTTAAAATTGTTCAAAATAATAATAAGTGGCATTGAACGAATATGAAAACTTACAAAGTGTTAGGGTAAATATTTAGGCAAGAATAATATTCAAGGACTAAAAATTATTACCTTAGGATGATTACCGGAAAGTATATTACATTTAGCTTATGGAATAAGTCAAAAATGGAATAATATTTTCAAAAATAAATTTATTTTATTATTTAGTAATAAGTCAAAGGGTTTAATACTATATATATATATATATATATATATATATATATATATATATATATATATATATATATTAGAACATGTCTTCTCGTAAAAAATGGAATAATCTCAACCATCCATCTAGAATGATAAGATAGATAAGGTTAGAAATCTATTAAAAAATGTGGTGACATTTTCTTAATCCATCAAATTTGAATGTGCACTAGGAAAAGTTTAATCGTGCATCTATGAATAACTAATAAATGCATGTACCAATGCTGCACTCAACCTTGTTGCACTGTAACATATCAATGCATCTTACAATGCAAATAAGTTTGGGTGCACCCTTGGTACATTTTGAATGCAGTATCATTTATCTGTTTATGGACAATCAAGATATATTGCCTTACTACACAATAAAATTTTGTAATAATTATGAAAATGACATTGTATTTTCTTTTTCTGATCCCCTTATTTTGTAAGTCATCCTAAATGGATAGATCATATCATTCCACATTGCTTATAGGAAGGCATTGTTCACAGTTAATCATGTGCTTTTATATAGAATTAGGTTCTGGTGCTGTTGGTGCGCCCAAGTGCAGTTGTGCGATGAGAGGAGAGCCATTGATTTTGATTAAATCAATGTCCAGGATTACAATTTTTTTTTTTTAAAAAGGGTGTGGTAATTTAGTAATTTTTGCATCTAGGTCAAATTTAAGGTGCGTGATTTTTGTGCTTAAGGTGCGTGGGTTTTGTGCTTAAGGTGCGTGGGTTGTGTACATAATGTGAGTAGTCGCATAGACGGAGCCAAAGGGGGGGGCAGGGGGGTCAGCTGCCCCCCCCCCTCACTCCACCCCCACCCCTACCCCTACCCCTACCCCATATATAATTTTTGTATGTATATATGTGTATATAGTACATTTTTGAGTATTAGTATATAAAAACTGTTAATTGTTGATAAGAAATGAGTTAAATTAGTTGGTAGAGCATGCATTTGGTTATAATAAAGGTTAGGCCTTTGAATCATATAGTTTTTTGGCTCCTTCCCTATGACTCTAACACAATCACGTTTTAATAGTTTTTTTAATATTTGATACACACACACACACACACACACACACACACACACACACACACACACACACACATATATATATATATATATATATATTCAAATTATTTTATCAAATTAATTATGTTTCATATTTTGTTATAAATATTTTTATAAAGTTTCGATTTGTTTTATTTTTCGCCCATATCCAATAATATTTACACCTATATTTCTTAGGTAATTTATTTATTTATTTTTAAATATCTCTTTTATTTTAATGTTTCGCCTTTACTGAAAAAAAAAATTGTGAATCGATCCCTATTTTGCCCCCCCTCAACAAAATTCCTGGCTCCGTCCCTGAGTAGTCGTTGAAACTTAAGGTGCGTGAGTTTTGTGCTTAAGGTGCATGGGTTTTGTGCTTAAGGTACGTGAGTTTTGTGCTTAAGGTGCTTGAGTTTGTACTTAAGGTGCGTGAGTTTTGTACTTAATGTAAGTAGTTGTTGAAACTTAAGGTGCGTTGTTTTCCATCTTAAGGTGCGTGATTTGTATGCTTAATGTGTGTCAGTTGTGTGAAACTTAAGGTGCACCATTTTAAAACCTTAGGTGCATGGTTTGTATTCTTAATGTGCTTTATTGTGTGTTTAAGGTGCGTGGTTTGTGTTCTTAATATGCGTGATTTGTGTTCTTAAGGTGTTTTGTTATTGTGCTTAAGGTGCGTGATTTGTGTACTTAAGGTGAGCCATTTTAATGCTTAAGGTGCGTCTTTCGCACAAACGCACGGGAACCCTTCCCAGCACCTGAACCATTTATATATATATATATATATATATATATATATATATATATATATATATATATATATATATATATATACATATATATATATATATATACACACACACACACACACACACACACACATACATACATACATACATACATACATACATTATAACATGTCTTCTCGTAAAAAATAGAATAATCTGAACCATCCATCTAGGATGATCAGATAGATAAGACTAGAAATCTATTTAAAAAATGTGGTGACATTTTCTTATTTATTATCAAATTTGAATGTACACTAAGACAAGTTTGATTGTGCATCTATGAATAACTAATAAATGCATGTACCAATACTGCACTCAAGCTTGTTGCACTATAACATATCAATGTATCTTATAATGCAAATAAGTTTGGGTCCACCCTTGGTACATTTTGAATGCACTATCATTTATCCGTTGATGCACAATCAAGATATATTGTCTTACTCTAGAACAAAATTTTGTAACAATTATGAAAATGTCATTGTATTTTTTCTTTTTTCGATCCCCTTATTTTATAACTGTTAGTCATCCTAGATGGATAGGTCATATCATTCCACATTACTTATAGGAAGGCATTGTTCACAGTTAATCTGGTGCAGCTGGTGCGCCCAGGTGCAGTTGTGCGGTGAGAGGAAAGTCATTGATTTTGATTAAATCAACGTCCAAGATTACTAAAATTTAAAAAAAAAATGTGATGGTAATATGGTAATTTGGTAATTTTTGCATCTAGGTCAAATTTAAGGTGCGTGATTTTTGTGCTTAAGGTGCATGAGTTTTGTGCTTAAGGTGCGTGGGTTTTGTGCTAAGGTGCATGGGTTGTGTACATAATGTGAGTAGTTATTGAAACTTAAGGTGCGTGAGTTTTGTGCTTAAGATGCGTTGGTTTTGTGCTTAAGATGCGTTAGTTTTGTATTTAAGGTGCATGAGTTTTGTGCTTAAGGTGCGTGGATTTTGTGATTAATGTAAGTAGTTGTTGAAATTTAAGGTGCGTGCGTTTCCTTCTTAAGGTGCGTTGTTTTCCATCTTAAGGTGCGTAATTTTTATGCTTAACGTGCGTCAGTTGTGTGAAACTTAAGGTGAACTATTTTAAAATCTTAGGTGCGTGGTTTGTGTTATTAAGGTGTTTTGTTGTGTGCTTAAGGTGCGTGATTTGTGTATTTAATATATATATATATATATATATATATATATATATATATATATATATATATATATATATATATGTGAGTGTGTGTGTGTGTGTGTGTGTGTGTGTGTGTGTGTGTGTGTGTGTGTGTGTGAATTAAGGTTATGTCTAATTTTTATTCATTTTCTGTGTGTTATTAGAGGTATACATTGCACTTTAAATATTGTACATTTTATTTTATTTGACAAAATTATCCTTTTTGCATTTTTGTTAGAAAAATTTACCCTTATATTTAACAACTTCATCACTATTTCCACATACCTAAAATTAAAATTATCATAGGAAAAATGCCCCCCTCCACCCCCCGGGAGTTATATATATATATATATATATATATATATATATATATATATATATATATATATTTTGAAAACTTGAATTATTCATATATGTATCCACATTAGCCCATCAATTATTCTAAAAGTGACGATTTTTTTCATTAATATGTTAAATGGATATTTTTACCATGTATTTTTCTTCTCCAACAAATTATGACCACGATTTGGTTCAAATCGAATAGACACTATAACAACCAAACCTAAAAGTTCCAATTACAATTTAGAATCGAAACCCGATATTTGGGTTCAAATTTATTAAAATCACGAACTAGAACGTCAAGTTCTGATTCCGAACTGAAAAAAATACATTAATTGTTGAATTTAGACTGTATCAAAAATTTAAAAAATTTAATTTTTTTTTAAAAAAAAATGAACCAACGGTTCAAACTGGATCCAGAACCGTGAACCAGAGGTAACTAATATAATTTAAATTTGATTTTTTTTGTCAAATCTCAAAAAGAAGAGTAAAATATATAGTTAGACAACAACATTTTTAAATGACTTGTTTGACTTCTTAGAGCATCTCCAAAGGAGCTGCAAAACGGCAAAATCAAACACCAAACCACCATCCTTGCAAAATATAGTGCTCCAACGTATGCCAGCAAAACGGCATAATGCCATTTTTATTTTTTATTTTTTATTTTTTTTTGCGTTGATGACCAGTGTCGCGCCAGGCACTGTTCATCCGCGACAAATGTAGAATGGGAAGGAAAGTTATCATTTTACCCTTACTTCTTTTTATAATTTCAAATGTATCCTTTATTTATTTTATATGTATTTTTTTATTTTGTTAAATACTTAAAATTTGTATTATTAAATATAAATTATACCATTTTAAAAATATCATTGAGACGATCAAAACAAGACTAATATTGAATATATATTAATAAAAATTCAAATACATCAAACGTAACTAGAACATAATTAAAATTAAAATACATACGACATACATCAAACATAACTAGAACATAGTAAAAATTAAAATACATACGACATAATATTGATATTAGAAAATACAACACAATTTTGAAAAATAAAATAAAATAAATAATTTCCTAGTCCACTCCTACTCCCTCCCAAATTATCAAAATATTTATCAAATTAAAAATAAAGAAGCTCATTATGCACTCCGTAATGCATTGATTGAACATTTGTGGGAAGGATACATAATACATAATTAGAAAAATGCTAAATCATTTATACAAAAATTATTACCAATTTACCAAATATAATATTATAATAATAATAATTAATTTCATCAAATTTTCTAACTTCAATTATGCTACTACTACCATCAATTTCAATTCTTTCAATTCTGCTAATTTATTTTACATACACTTTATATACATAATTACAAAAATGCTAAATCAATTATACAAAAATCATTGCCAATTTACATACTATTTTTTTTATTCATTTTATACTAATTGAAACTCTTTATTGTTTAGGACGAAATGAATTCATTCCCACCTGAAATGGATGTTATAGTTGACCAACATGTTCTGTTTAAGATTCAAGTAAAGCCAGAGAACATATTAAATATATATATATGAATCTTTGTCCGAGATGAAACTTTATCGTGAACCAGGGCTTATTTCAAAAGTTCGTGATAGTATGTTGCTAGAGAACCAGGTTGAAAATATCTAAAAATTTCAATTATTTAAATTTTAATAGTTTATTACTTTTAAATAATAGAAAGTAAATAATATATGTAGTTTTATTCTATAGGATTCAGATGCATTTTTCACATTACAACTTGGACAAGTTAAAAGTGTTGGAGGTAATTTCTCTTTGTAATTTAATAAACTATTTTTATATTTATTCTTCTAACTTCATAAATATTAGTCAACAAAGAATTATGTACACTTTTTGTTTTTGTTTTTTTTTTTTAAGGAATTATCTTCTGGGGTGAGGTCACCACTCACGACACCAGTAAAAGAACAACCCTAACAAGATGCTAAAATTGAAATAATTGAATCTGGATCTTCCAACCACAGCGTTAAGCGTAAACTGGATTATTCATTTTCATCAAATGTGGGGAAGGAGGCCAAATCCATTGTGAAGTTAAAGAAACCTTGAAATTGCATAAGTTTTGGGTTTAATTGGTGGAATATTTATGGATTTTTTATGAGAAATTTTTTAAAGTTGTATTTTTTTTTTTTTGGTTAAGTATTTGGGGTTTTTTTTTTTTTTTTTTGATCAAAGGGGACGGGGAAGACCCGAGTGAGATATGAAAGGAAACTAATTTATCTCCCTGACTCTATGAAAAGTAGTAACTTGAGCTTGGTCTTTGGCAAAAGCCTCTGTGCACGTGATGGGGCAGGACTTGTAAATCTCCCAGTTTGCATGCTGAAAGACTCCAGCGGTTGCAAGAGAGTCTGCAACCCAGTTCTGTTCTCTATAAATAGTGCGAACAGTTATCCTCCAGTCCTTTGCGAGCCACTTCCTGGCGTCCTCCATGATCTTGCTTATAGGTCCCCGGAGGGTGGTGTTAGTATAAAGCCAATCCACCACCCTCCTTACATCTGATTGAATTTCCACATCGCGAAGGCCATTGTTCCACGCCCACTGCATACTCATGAGAATCGCATTGGCCTCCACCACCTCCGGGTGGTTTAACTCCATACTAGCCGAGAATCCCTCTATCCAGGTTCCTTGCTGATCGCGCAAAACTCCTCCAAAGCCTGCTTTGTTAATTGATGCCTTGGCACCTCCATCAACATTGATTGTCATCTGGTGCTATTCCGAAGGTTTACAGCTAAGGTGGATGGTTTTTTCACTAGCAGCTGTGGCTTTGATGGTCTCTTCTCGCATGAAGGCAGGAGCAACTTCCTCGCCTGCTTTCTTGATCCATGCAACTCTCCTCTGGAGATTTAAGTTTTCTTTAAAAATTCTGTTATTTCTCCAGTGCCATAACCACCAAAGGGTGATGGTGAAGGTACATTGCCATTCTGTGTCCTTGCCACCTGCAATATTATCCTCAAGCCAAGATGTAATGTTAGTGTGAAGCCAGGAGGTGTACCTGTTGGTTCCAGCGATAGCTCTCCACAATTCCCTGGCTTGGGTGCAGTCTCGAAGAATATGGGCGATGGTTTCTTAGGGATCAGGGAAATGAGCGTGTCATTCATTCCTTCTTCAAGGTTACCTGTTTCCAAGAATTCTTTTACTTGCTTGATAACAGAAGGTCACACCACTTCCCAGGCTTTCTGATAGAAACAAGCATGAAAACCGTCAGGCCCGGGTGCTTTGAGCGGGCTCATTTCAAATAAAGCTTTCTTAATTTCCTCCGGGGTGAACTCCATATTTATCCTGTCCCAATCGTCTTCCTTCAACTTTGGAAACCTATTCTTGGGGGCATAACTACAGTCAACATCACAGTCTTTGGTGAATAGAGCCGAGAAGTACTCATGGACCTGCCTCTCTGCTTCATCTTCACTTAGGATGTTTTGGTTGTTGCTACTTGAGAGTTTAAAGCCTCTTTTCTTAGACTCATTGATTGTCGCTGCTGCATGGTAGAATTTTGTATTCCTGTCGCCGGATGTGATCCAATTTTCTCTGGCCTGCTGGAACTATAAAATCTCCTCTTGGTGGAGAGTTTCCTCGAGGTCTTTTCTAATTTTCTTTTCAAGTCTAATGAGCCCCGCATGAGCTACCGTGTCCAGCTTAGTTTGTAAGCCCTCAAGTCTCCTCATAAGTCTTTTCTTATTATGATGAATGTTCCCAAAGGTTGATCGGTTCCAATCTAAGCTTATTCGCCATGTTCTCTTTATTAGCCCAAACCGTGTTTTTCTTATTCCAATTAATTCGGATCATGTCAATAAAGTTTGGGTGCCTAACACATGCTCCTTGGAACATAAACTGACGGTTTTGTTTACCATGGGAGTAATCCGTTTCCACCAAAACAGGGCAATGGTCAGATCTAACCATGGCTAGGTGAGTGACTTTTGTGTCGGGGAAAACTTCCAACCAATCCAGGGACCCTAAAACTCTATCCAATCTCGCTCCCTTGAAGGTCTCCTCTTCACATCCCCTCTTCCACGTAAATTTCTGGCCTATAAAACCCAGGTCAACCAATTCGTCATCAAAGATCCAATTCTTGAACTCTCTATTTCTATAATTACTCGACTGGCCAATACTCGAACATTCTTCATTGTTTAAAATGGCGTTGAAATCACCAGCTAGTAGCCAGGGGCCATCCACGTTTATGTTGTTCCAACTTAGAGTGCTCCAAAGGCAGCGACGGAGGTGAAGGGTGGGGTTGCCGTAGATAGCCGTGAAGCTGCAAATTAACCCATCTGTATTTTTAATCTTCATATGCATGAATTGGGGATGGGAAGCCATGATTTCAACCTGAGTGTCTTTGTTCCAAAGCGTCCAAATGCCATCACTGAACCCAAGAGCTTCGATCCTAGCTAGGGGTGTGTACGAATCGAATCGAGTCAAATATCTCACTATTCGATTCGAATTCGACTATATATTCGAATATTCGTATTCGTTTAATATTCGAATCTTAAATTTGATTTGTATTCGATTCGACCAGTTTATTCGAATATATTCGATTCGACTCGAATATTCGAATTCGAAATGGCTAACTTAATTTTTTAAAAAATTTTCTAATAAATTAAGAAAAAATGTAATAAAAATTTATAATTAAATAGCATAAAATATTATATTAATACACTAATCAAGAATCACATTAAAATAACAACAAAAAGTCAATCATCAAATTCATATATTAAATACTAGATTAAGAATATTAGGTTTGAATTAAGTTTCAACATCAACCCAAAAAAAGTCAATCAAATTCATAAATTAAGTACTACAATAACAATCACAATTAAACTTCAAATATTCTCCAGCCATCATGCTTGCAATATGACATCAATTGGTTCTTCTTCCTCCTACAAAAAAATAAAAATAAAGTTAAAATTATTATCATTAAATCAATAAGATATATTAAATTACTAAAGTAGAACTTACATATGTCATAATAGGCTTATTGATCCCATGAAGTTGACGAACCCAATCTGCTCCACAAATTAAAACTTGCACCATGTCAGAAGATAGTTTAGCACGATGAGGATCTAGAACTCGGGTACCCGCACTAAATGTGGCTTCTGATGCCACGGAGCTAATTGGAATAGCTAAAACATCACGGGCTAATTTCGACAAAATACTGAACTTCAATTCATGAGATTTCCACCAAGATAAGGCATCAAATACGGGGGAGGTTACTTCACCATCTTGACACCTATAAACCCCTTCCTCCAAGTAAATGTCCAACTCTGATTGTTTTGGTGTTACATCTTCAACACTGTCTAAATATTTATCATACAAAGACAAATCAGAAAGGACTACTTTTTCTTTAGAAGTAAAGCGTGTAGAAGTAACAACCGAACTGCCAACATGTGTCACATAAGAACTACCTCTTTGATTTCTCATGTTATCAATTTCAACATATTCATAAAACAAGTCATGTAATGCATCCCTAACATTCTTCACATTTGCACTTGCATCATTTGCATTATATATTTGGTTGAAAGCAAAATCAACCAACCTCATTTTGTACCTAGGATCAAGTATTGCTCCAATAGACATCAAAAGATTGCAATCACCCCAATATTTGTCAAATTTTTTCATCTTTTCAATCATATTTCTAATGACCTCTTCATGATGAAACTCATTTTCATTTAAGACATGCTTGACCCTCCAAACAACACCAAGAAAAACATTAGAAGTGGGATAGTTAGTTCCAGAGATCACTTGAGTAGCTTCATAAAACACCTCTAAGATGCTAAGAACATCATGTATTCTAGTCCAATCTTCCAAGCTAGGACAACATTTATATGAAGGCTCTCTTTGTGCAAATATTGGGAATGCATCCTTAAGTTTAAGGGCCACAACTAACATTTCATATGTAGAATTCCAACGAGTAACACAATGAAGAACTAACTTTTTCACCGGATTTCCCAAATGATGCACAATTTCAGAGAACTTCATCAACATAGACTCAGACTGATTAATAAATCGCACACTATTCCTAACATCATCAACAATGGTTTTAATTGCAGAAATACCATCTTGAACAACAAGATTCAATATATGAGCAGTGCATCTCACATGAAATAGCTTACCACCCAAAGGTAGCTTATGACTCCTGGAGAAAGTTTGTTTGGAAATTCTAACTGCAACATCATTGTTTGAAGCATTGTCCACTAAAATAGTGAAGATTTTATGCTCTATTCCCCAATCCTTTGTGGACTTCATAACCCCATCAATGATATCAACACCTGAAATATGACAATAATATAATTAAATTCAAGAAATAGTTATTATTAATTAATTATTATAGAGATATATTTACAAACAAGTGAACATTACCAGTATGCGGAGGAGGAAGAGGCATGAAACTAAGTACACGCTTTTGAAGTTGCCAATTTGAATCAACAAAGTGTCCAGTGACACACATATATGAAACCTTTTGCACCTTAGACTTCCAAATATCAGTGGTCAATGATATCTTATTGATGGTTCTTAATAGCAATTGTAACTTTTTCTTCTCTATTTCATAAACAGTAATGACGTCATTCTTTGCCATGGCACGAGAGACTTTCTCATATTGTGGAAGATTAACATTCATCATGAAATTAAAGCCAAAATTTTCCACAGCACTTAACGGTTGCTTGTTCATCAGAATCCAATGAGCAATAGCTTCTCTTTGCTTTGTATAATCATATTTACCATCGGACAAAGGAGGTGTCTCAAACTTGGATTTTGCATTCTGAAATTGCAAGGTTTTTTGATTTTTTGTTTGAAGCTTCTTTTGTGTACACCTATTCAAATGGTTCCAAAGATGAGTTGTTGTAGGAGACGCCGACTTAGAAAGGAGTGTTTTACAATGTATACATTGTAGCTTTATACTTTCATCCTTTGCAGTAACTTTAGTAAAATCAAAGTGGGCTTTTGATACCCTCTTTCTTTTCTTCCTTTGAAATTGTTCTTGATCATCATTCTTTTCACATTCCTTCTCATCATCACCTTTTTCATCTCCAACCTCTATATTTTCATTTTCTATACCATCATCATTAACCCCCACATTAGCATCCAAGTTATGAACATTATCACCTTCAAGGCCTCCATCATTAACTTCATTAAAATCACCATAATTTATTTCCTCATATTCTCTAACATCATCTCCTTGTTTTTGCTCATTTGGATTTGAAGATTGAATAGCCAAGGAAGAATCTACTGCCCACAAATTCAATAATTTCTTTTTGAGTACTATAATAATATAAAATAAATAATTTTCAAATTCAATTCACATAATCAGTTAAATAACAAAACATACTGTAAACAAACTAACAAATGCTTTGATTACTATAACATATATATCTCGAATTACAGTATATATCAATTACTAACAATTACTAATTACTATAACATATATATCATTTTCTTTGTTTATATATATATATATATATATATATATATATATATATATATATATATATATATATATATATATATATATATATATATATATCCAACAGAGAAATAACAATATGAAATAACAATATATATATATATATATATATATATATATATATATATATATATATCAACATACTGTTATTACCATTGTTATCGATCGCCGCCGTCATGCCCTTGCCGTCCATTGCTGCCGGAACAGTCACATATCTGGAGTGTTGGCGTTGGAGGCTTGGAGCTTCTCTAGCGCGAAACCGTCACGGATCTTGGAGAATGGAGATGAAGTGTTGGAGCTTGACGAGGGCAGAGTCACGACCGGCACTCCGGCGATCGAAAGTGCGGACAGCGACTGACTGAAGCGGCGTTGGAGAATAGCGGCTTGGAGTTGGAGGAGTTGGACTGTTGGAGGCGTTGCTTGACTTGCTTCTTCTCAGTTTTCTCTCAAGTTGTGATACTGACTTAGGGACTTAGGGTTTATTTTTAGTTTTTTAATATAAAAATATAATATAATATAATATTATATTATAGATTCTATTATATATATATATATATATATATATATATATATATATATATATATATATATATATATATATATATATATTCGAATAGTATTCGAATCGAATATATTCCGATTCGTATTCGGATTCGAATAAATTTTGAATCAAAATAGGTATTCGAATTCGGATTCGAATTTGAATTATTCGAATTCGAATCAACATATTCGAATTCGAATCATGAATCGAATTAAAATTATTTGATTTGTTTACACCCCTAATCCTAGCCCAATTGTCGAAACCTAGCTTCATGCAAACTTCTGTGGCGTTGAAGCCCGAGGTCTTTGTTTCGAACAAGCAGAAGATATCTGGTTTGTGCGAGGTGGTAAGCCATCGAGCAGCCCTAAGAAATTGCTTAGACGCTGCGTCTTGACAGTTTCAAGTTAAAACATTCATTGGAAAATAAAAGAAAAAAGAAACAGCCACCAACAGAAAGCAAACGGAAAAACAAAAGCGCAAAAGGAGGCGCAAAAAGAAAGCAAAACACAGAGAAAAAAAGAACAGAGGCAAACCAAGCGAGCAAGAGAGACCAGTCCCTCAAAACTCGGTTTCCATGTCACCCCCGCCGGGGATCTCGAGACTACCCATGAAGAGGTCTTCATTCTCCAATGTGCCATCTCGTCCAGTGCATTCATCTGGTGGATCACCATGGTGCTCTAAAGGAATGGAGTTTTCAACCTGCAAGATATTCATATGTTCCTCACTTCCCAAGTTCACCACTGTCGAAGATGATGCCCCATTTTTGTCTCCTGTGACGAAAGTATGATCATCCCCGGCTGCTGCTTGATTTGCTTGGTTTTTCCCTGGTTTCTCCTTTCTCCCCTGGTTCAAACTCTTGCTACTCTTCTCCGCTTGCCTATTGTGTTTACCGTGCACATTGTTCCCTCGATTCTTTTCTCGCTGACTTGCACAGCTGGTCTTTTTCCTTTATCGGTTGTATTTCTATTTTTATGTCCGTTATTCTTCTTATTTCCCGTACTAATTTGGTTTACTCTTGCATCTGCCACCTCATCTCCAGATAATTGCTCAAATCTTGATCCTGAAATATTTGTGATTTATTCCTTATTTTTTCATTGCCTCGCGAAGGTAAGTTTCCATTTTCTAATTCCTTCTGATTTCTCTCACCCTGTTTCTTGGCATAATTCCTTTTTGGTTTTGGTGCAATCATCCAAATACCATAATCTTCGGTGACAAAAGGTCTATGTATGGGAACTTCCTTATCAGTCATCTTTGTAAATGCGAAAAACTTGAATTGTATATATTCAAAATTCAAAGTATCGGTTACAAGTAGTATCAAGTATATATCAAATGGGAAAGGGTACAATCTCTGTATAGGAGAAGTCCTCTGATTCTCTACTAGAAGTATGCCTGTTAGAAGTGTGCCAAATTCGGAATATGCCGAATTGGAAGTGTGCCGAGTTCGGAGTATGCCGAACTTGAAGTAGTTCCTTGTCGGAAGTATGCCGAGTTCAGAGTATGCTGAACTGGAGGTATGCCGAGGTCAGAGTATGCTGAACTGGAAGTATGCCGAATTCGGGAGTGTGCCGAACTAGAGTAGTTCCTTGCTGAAAGGCCTCCGAGTTAGTAGCTTGTTCCTCAATGAAGGGCTAATATGCAGCTTGATCTTCAAAGAAGGACTTCCGGTGTTCAAGTGGCGTGTTCCTCAGCGTATATAGCTTGATCTTTAAAGAAGGACTTCCGGTGTTCAAGTGGCGTGTTCCTCAGCGCGGTATACGCAGTACAACTGCGGGCGTATTCCAGACGATATCTTGGCGAGATTTCGGCAGAGCTTCAGTATGCAGATTTCCAGAGCTCCCATTCTTGAAAATGAAACCACTATTTATAGTGGTGAGTGTAGAGAAGAAATCTCTAACCAACTCTATCCCTTAATTTAATTTAATTATTTTAATTAAATTAGGGAATGTATCGGGACACCATTGCGTCCATGTTCATCATTGCATTAAATTTTCAAATAATATCAAATATTCCAATTTGTTCAAAATTATATAATCCACATATAATTTTGATGGGCCAAAACCAAGTCAAACCCGCTAATTAGGAAACCCAATTCATCCAAGCAGCCTGGTCCAACTCAATTAAATATTCCACCAACTTGGGCCGAACAATCCAACATTCAATTACACTTAACTAAGTAATTAAACCAATTAATTATTCAATGGGTCATTTAATTAGCCTAATTAAATAAATATTAGTCCAATTAACTTAATCAAAGTAATTAATTTAAGAATTAAATATCCACCACGACCCAATTAAATCACTTAAATTTTCAATGCTTACAATCTTATTACCGGTGCTCCTTTGCTCCGAGTTGTCTCCGCCACTGGCGGTGGTTGCCGTCGCCTGACCCCCATCATCATGGTTCTCACTCTGGGTTTTCTCGTCGTTTTCATGCTGATTCTTTGGACAGGTTTCGACATTGTGGCCATAGAGTCCACACTAAACAGATGAGATGGAACCCTTCGTATGTTATCGGCCTTAACCGTCTCCCCGCGGTAAACTTCGATAATAAAGGTTTTGTTATGTCAACTTCCACACAAACACGAGCAAAACTTGCCCTTGACACCAGACTAGTTGCAGTATCAATGTGGAGAGAACGACCAATTTTGTTTCCCACCCTCATTAAGAAATTGTGATCATAGTATTCTACAGGTAAGCACGGGAATCTAGCCCAAACAATCACACTTTCGATTTTGTCTATGACCGGATCAAAATTTGTCCTCCATTCCTTCACAATCAGATAGTGATCGAGGACCATCCACAGGCCTCCTATTTTCGCAAAATTGTAATCATCTATGGTGTTAAACTTCACTATGTAGTAGCCATTTTCCATCGTTACTAACTTCATCCTTGCCTTTGGGTGCCAAAGGGCGATATGCCTCCTGAGGAGATATGTATATCCTACATTCCCCCCCCATACTTTCACAATCAAAGTCTGTTTCCATTTTGACCGGAGTCTCAATTTCTCCTCCCGTGTGAGCGTGATCGTTGTGCAGCTCTTATCAACATCTTCATCACGTTCATCTTCCTCATCGTTAGAGATAAGGTCGATCTCCTTCACTTTCTTATTGCCACCAGTGTTGTCATTCGCGACAACCTGGCTAAACGAAAGAGTTTCAGTCCATGCAGACTTACCCGGATCATTACACGCGGATCAGTCCGTCGTTGGTTTGTGTTGCATCACCCATGTGTGATTCCGTTGACATTTTCGTTTTCTTCGTGCTTCGTTCCAATTGGTCTTCCGCCTCGCTGTTAAGCCTCGTCGGAATGTTTTCCATTATCTTCGACTTCAACTCTTTTTTGGGATTTTTTGTTGATGTTCTTGAATAATGTTTGGGTTTAGATTTGTGTTTTATACACAATGATTTATTCTATTGTTAAATGTTGCATTAAATCTTTTTTATTCCAATATATTATATGTAGTAGAGTCAGTAGCATTAAAAAAAAATTAGTCTAAGATTTATTAATTATTATACATGGATAAACAAAGCCAGCACTATCGAACATAATAAACAAAAATATACAACATACCTATTCCACATACAATATGATTGACTGGTTGCAGATTATAAGAATACATGAAATGAGGACTATTTCCTTGCGTATATAATTGTGCATCCATCCCTGCATAATTAACATATGAAAATCAAGAAAACACAAGATAAAATAAAAACAAAAACTATCTCCATACACAAGATACTGATCAGTATAGTTGTTAACAATTAATAACACAAAATAACAAAAATAAAAACACTTTGCAATTTACAGTATTTATGTAACAATTAACTCATTTCATTAACAGTGCAATTATAAATTTCTGCGAATACCACGATGTAAAATAAAATCAGATATTATTCAAAATCATTCTAAATATGACCAATATTGAATATTTTATATGAACCAAATGGGTAAAATAATTATAAATTATTTGAATTTATCTTGTTGTAAAATAAAATTCAATATTTATTGAAAATCATTCCTAATATGAGATAACTAAATTTATATCATTTTAAAAGAAAAATCATTCCAAATATGAGATAACCTTATCATTGTAGATTGGATCCAATTTACCAAATTTAATATTATAATAATTAATTTCATCAAATTTCATAACTTCAACTCTGCTAAATCATTTTAAAATTCTTAACGGAATTGAGTATATTTATTTATATAATAATTATTTCCAAATGAACGTATGTAGCTTTCAATTCTATTATTTACAATATACATATATAACATACTTTAACAATGTAAAAAAAAAAATAAAAATTAACATTAACTATTACCAATTTATAGACCGTGCACCGCACAGGTATTGTACTAGTAATAACAATAATAATAATAATAATAATAATAATAATAATAATAATAATAATAATAATAATAATAATAATAATAATAATAATATTTTTGCTTAATTAACTAAAGTTAAAATAGGGCCTTTGTTTTTAGGTAGGAAAAACATATTCCGGTTGGTAATTGTTATATCGTGACACACAATGCATTGTGCGTCCTGTCTGGCCCGAAATGGCATAGTTTTGTTAAGTTGTGTGAAAAGTTAACTCGACGGAGTTTATGTGTATTCTATTATACAATTATGTACATTTTATTATACAATTATATACATTTAAAATATGAGATTTTTTTTAAGAGTTAAGAATTTATGTATATTATGTTAAAAGTTTATGCTCTGGTGCACAATATAATTGGCCCCCGGTTGGGGTTAGGGATACAGGGTGCTAGCACTACAAGAAAAATGCACATAGACAACGGTTAATAACCATTGTCGTAGGGGTATAATTTCTGTTGTTGAAGGCGGTGTTGTTGTAAGTCCCGCGCAACGGTTTTTTAACCGTTGTCTATTAAGTGTTGTTGAAGCCGGTGTTGTTGTAAGTCACGCATATAGACAATAGTTAATAACCGTTGTCTTTTGTAGAAATAACAACGATTTTTTAACCGTTGTCTATTAAGTGTTGTTGAAGCCGGTGTTGTTATATGTCACGCACATAGACAACGGTTAATAACCGTTGTCTTTTCTAGAAACAACAACGATTTTTTAACCGTTGTCTATTAAGTGTTGTTGAAGCTGGTGTTGTTGTAAGTCACGCAGATAGACAACGGTTAATAACCGTTGTCTTTTCTAGAAACAACAACGGTTTTTTAACCGTTGTCTATTAAGTGTTGTTGAAGCCGGTGTTGTTGTATGTCACGCACATAGACAACGGTTAATAACCGTTGTCTTTTCTAGAAACGACAACGATTTTTTAACCGTTGTCTATTAAGTGTTGTTGAAACCGGTGTTGTTAAAAGTCACGAACATAGACAACGGTTTTAAACCGTTGTCGTTTCTTCCAAAGACAACGGTTTTTGACCCGTTGTCAATTCAATGTTGTTGAAACCGGTGTTGTTAAAAGTGATGCACATAGACAACGGTTTTTAACTGTTGACTTTTCT
The DNA here is from genome assembly GCF_001879475.1 of Ipomoea nil. NCBI lineage: Eukaryota > Viridiplantae > Streptophyta > Magnoliopsida > Solanales > Convolvulaceae > Ipomoea > Ipomoea nil. The sequence continues at coordinate 1,125,654 of NW_017617301.1, forward strand.
TTAAAAGACAACAGTTATAAACTGTTATGAGTTAATACCATCCGAGGTCATCCGAGTATAGTGATTTTTCCACGTTTAGTCCTAAACTTTCAAATTGACCATCTGTGGTCCTTCGACTTTCAAATTTAACCATTCGTGATCCAAGTTAACCACCCATAGTCCTTCAACTATTAAATTTTAACCAATCATGGTCCTTTTAAGAGGAACACGACTGGTTAAATTTCGAAACTTGAAGGACCATAGGTGGTTAACTTGGACCATGAATGGTTAAATTTGAAAGTCGAAGGATCACAAATGGTCAATTTGAAAGTTTAGGACTAAACGTGGCAAAACCACTATACTCGGAGGACCTCAGATGGTATTAACTCAAACTGTTATCTATTGTGTGTTGTTGAAATCGCTGTTGTTAAAAGTCACACCCATAAACTGTTGTCTTTTGTAAAAGTTGTCTATTTTAAAATAGACAACAGTTTGAAACTGTTGTCTTTTGTAAAAAGACAACAGTTAGTTTCAAATTGTTGTCTATTGAAAAATAGACAACTTTTAACCGTTGTCTCAACCCGTTTTTAACCTGCTTAAATTATAATCATATAAAAAAAAAACAATTTATCCATTCACCATGTCCAAGTGTAGTTACATTACACAAGCTAAGCAAGGTTCATAATAACAAGTATGAATACTGAGCATGACCAATTCTAATCAAATCATCATCCAAGTCATAATACTACAAAAAAAAATTTCGATCCACGAACCAAGTCTAAATGATCACAACGTCAAATCATACCTACTCTATATAACTTGATAGAATATCGGCCCATTCTGGATGCACCAGATCAATAACCGCTTTGTCATAATCAACTTGTTGAAACTACATGTAAATAGTGAGTAAATAAATTAGTATAGATATAATAAATTTGTAAAATAATTATATGATTTTTGACAAGACCATGACAACAACAAAAAGATAAATAGATACTTAAAAAACAGGCAAAATATTATTATAAGAAATAACAAACAACCTACTCTCTATTAGAGCATGGATGACATGCAGCACTTTACCTAATAAACTAGCTTTCCATTCCAAAGCTTAGAATAATCGGAGTACAAATCAAACCACAAGGTATTAACGTAACACTTTATTCAGCTAAACAAAATTAACCATCAATATGAAGTACAGAATGCTATCCTAAAATAAAAACAAAAACTATCTCCATACACAAGATACTGATTAGTATAGTTGTTAACAATTAATAACACAAAATAACAAAAATAAAAACACTTTGCAATTTGCAGTATTTACGTAACAATTAACTCATTTCATCAACAGTGCAATTATAATTTCTGCGAACACCACGATGTAAAATAAAATCAAATATTATTCAAAATCATTCCAAATATGAACAATATTGAATATTTTATATGAACCAAATTGGTAAAATAATTATAAATTATTTGAATTTATCTTGATGTAAAATAAAATTCAATATTTATTGAAAATCATTCCAAATATGAGATAACTAAATTTATATCATTTTAAAAGAAAAATCATTTCAAATATGAGATAACCTTATCATTGCAGATTGGATCCAATTTACCAAATTTAATATTATAATAATTAATTTCATCAAATTTCATAACTTCAATTCTGCTAAATCATTTTAAAATTCTTAACGGAATTGAGTATATTTATTTATATAATAATTATTTCCAAATGAACGTATGTAGATTTCAATTCCATTATTTACAATATACATATATAATATACTTTAACAATGTAAAAAAAAAAAAATTAACATTAACTATTACAAATATAATATACTTTAACAATGTAAAAAAAAAATAAAATTTAACATTAACTATTACAAATTTATAGACCGTGCACCGCACATGTATTGTACTAGTAATAATAATAATAATAATAATAATAATAATAATAATAATAATAATAATAATAATAATAATAATAATAATAATAATAATATTTTCGCTTAATTAACTAAAGTTAAAATACAGCCTTTGTTTTTAAGTAGGTGATGGTCCGAATTATACAACCCGCTTATATGTTTGAATATAAGAAATGGATAATAAAACGGTAAAGATTGTATTAATTGGACATAAAATGCTATTACAGAGGTTCGGGACTTGTAATAACGAGACAAAAGCTGTAGGAAAAGTATGAGATGTCTCCTTAGGACACCGGGGGGTGTTTATATACCCCTGACTACTACGGGCCCCGGGCCCGCGGGAGGAGTCGCGGCCCGCGCCGCGGGACTCACTCCACGCGAGGACCTGGCTATTGGCCGAGCACGGAGCTCGGCCAATGGGCCGAGCATGGGCTCGGCTGAGCCCATGGGACCGAGGCCGAGCCCATGTGGCCGAGCCCAAAGGGCTCGGTCGAGTTCTGGGCCGACCCCCCACTGGGCCGACCCCGGGGTGGTTGGTCGACCCCGGGGTGGTTCGTCCTGCTCCGGGTCTGACCCGGCTTGTTCTGCGTTGCTCTGCTCCGGCTCCGTGATTATTCCATCATCAATCCCCCACTCTCGGGGCTGCGAGGAGTCGTCAGCGCGAGAGAGTAAAAATAAATTTAATAATTACGGGGCCCTGAAGGAGGCTGCGAGGGTGGCTGTTTCAGCTTACAAGGACTCCTAAGCCTTCATCCAGGATACCCAGGCCTACATCTCTGCGCACCCCCAGGAGACCCTGACTCATCTTATGAGCTTCCCCGCGGTGGATGAGTGTTTGGGTCGGCACGGGATGGAGGTTTTCGAGGCGGGGGAGTCCTCCATGCAGAGCAAGATCTATGCAGTCCTTCGCGCCAGAGACGCGTCCTTTGACCCCGTTGCATGGGGCCTGCCCGAGGAGTGGGAGGAGGATCCAGGTGATCCCATGGACGTGGCTGTGGGTGAGGGCGGCGAGCGTCCACCCTTGGACTCGGCGGCCGACCGCTCGTCGAGTGCGGACTTCGCAGCCGACCTTCTTCTCTTTGCCGGCGTGGGTGCCCCCGAGGAGGAGACTCGGGCTTCCTTGGGTGATGATGGTGGCACTCGCGAGGCCACGCAGCCCTGACGTCTTTCCATGTTGGCGGCCTCTCATCTCTATTCAGTTGCTGCATAGACTATCTTTCTATTTTGCTTAGACTGGTGTTACTTCGTTGCTTGGGTTGCTTCCCCTATGCTTCTTTTGTTTATTTTGCTTGCTTTGGACTTATTGGCTGGGTTATGACGTTGCTTGCTATGATACTGCTCTTCTATTTCGGCTTATGCTTTGTCTGCTTTACTTGTGTATTCATCTTGATTGCTCCTCGTCCCCACTTGGGACTAATGAATTCTGGTACCGCGGGATTTTAACTACCTGCCATCGCGGTGTCAGCTAGCCTGGGGTCGGCCAGCCGACCCCTCGGGGTCTGCTGGTGGGTTGTTCGTCTGGCGTCGAGCGAGGTTAGACCTCGTACCGCCCCTGGGGTGCTGGGGTTGCGTTGCGCCCGTCTGGCGACAGGTGAGGTCGGACCTCATGTCGTCCCTAGGACGCCTTATGTAACACCCCGTGTTACGGCCCCTAAAACCAATTAATTAATTAACCCATAGCCCAAGAGAAAGAATAAATTATAATAATTAATTAGGGAAAAAGGCCCACCTTAATCCATGGGCCCTTATCCCTAAACCCAATCCTTAGTTCCAAAAGAAATAGAATTAGCAAGCCCATAATATTAGTTCCTAACTAGGACTCCTAAATATATAAATAGGGGACTTAAGGGGCACCTAGAAACCCCCCACCACAAGAATAACGCCCACCACCCCAAAGAGCTCCAAGAATCCCCCTAGAAGAAATCAAGAAAGCAAGAAAGCTTAAAGAAAGGCCCTTCATAGCCGAGGAATTAATTAAGGCTAAGAGGTAACCCATGTCTCAACAAAACCTATTTTCATAGCTATGATTTCCCCCGTAGGATTTCCCCATATTATTGTGTATTGATGATTTGCGATATTATTATTGATGATTGATGGGATAATTTCATGGGTGATCTTGATATTGGGAGATTCTTGATAATTATGATGTTCTCGATGATTATGTGGAGTTCTTGATGTTTATATGTCATTCTTGATAATTGTATATGCTTATGTGTTATTTGCACCGAATCTTGTAATTGGAGGACGAATCGTATTCTTGTGGGTATAAAAGTGATTAGAACCCTAGGTTGTATCGTATGATATCATTCTTGGTTTATCGGGTGGGAAATTGCATGTTTGGGGTGTCGATTATGTTAGAAAAGCATGATAGGTTATGTGCCGTACGTTTCTCGTATTTGATCCGTTAATTGACTACGTGTTGATCGTTAATTGCGTTGTAAAGTGTCTAAGCATGGTTTCGGGTTCCACAATGGTTCCCGGGGTGTTTTGTGATGAAAAGAGTCAGTGGGGGGTAGGGGACTCGCCACCTACCCGCGGCCAAGTCGGGCAGTCCCGGCAGCGGGCAGCCGGCGGGCGGGCAGCTGCCCGCCGGGCACCCGCTGCCCGCAACAGTGCACGCCGGCGGGTGGACCCCCACCCACCGGCTACCCGCTGGAAAATACCCCAACCCGGGATTTCGGCTTCCCCGTTTGATGTTTCCTCGACCCCCGTGGTGTCCCAACGGACTCCGTCTATCATGCCTATGTCTAGTTTGATATTTCGGGTACCGTTCGTAGGTTGTATGAGTCTTATATATTGCATGCTAGTTGAATTGGTATCCCGCTGACCTAGGTAAAAGGAGTATGAACCCCTTAGGACTATTCTTAGCATGTGAAGGATCACGCATAGGTTTTGTTATACGTTTCCTCCCCTTCCCAATGTGTTAATGTGGGTTGCATGTGCTTGCTACGTGTTATGTGTGCGTGTCACCCCGAATTGGTTGAGATCAATCGGGCTATACGGGCAGTCGGGTGGGCTGAGAACCATACCGGCTGTTAACCAGGCTGGTAGAGACCGGTCAGGTATATAAATATTATATAGGACTAAGTTCCACTATACGGGCAGTCGGATGGGCTGAGAACCATACCGGCTGTTAACCAGGCTGGTAAAGACCGGTCAGGTATATAAATATTATATAGGACAAAGGTCCACTATACGGGCAGTTGAATGGGTTGAGAACCATCCCAACTGTTAACCAGGCTGGTAGAGACCGGTCAGGTATATAAATATTATATAGAACTGCGGTTCATTAGTCGGTTGCGATCGGCTCCTCCGTAATGTGAGACGGGGCAGGGTGTTGCGGGCCGTGTCAGAGCTATATGCGCTGACCCTCATGTATGGGCATGCGATTGGTCCTGTGGCGCCAACAAAGTGTGCTATGTGATGAGATATGGATGAGTGTGTTTATGATTATATTGGGGGATGTGACTATGGGATCTATGCTGGGGATTGTTTACATTGGGTTATGATTATTAATTGTGCTCAGCTTTATGTCTTGCCTGTGGAGGATTGTATACGCCTGTTATAACTGTTGCTTGTGTCTAGCCTTATCTGTCGAGTCATTCCCGGTTTTAAAAGCTAGAGTCTCGTAGGATATATCTTCATGCTTCAAAATGGTTTTTGTATATCTATATATATCTCTATATGTAATGTATTTCAACACGTTGGAGTGGGTTACCAGCATCTCTCGCTGAACAGATATATTTGGCTTTCAGGCACAGACGAGTAGTTCACTGGAGCGCGCTAGAAGCCTGGACGTAGCTTAGATAGTTTTTCCCTTTCGGCCTGCGTGCCATGATTTAGTAACTGATACTATTTGAGGATATTAGTCAATTAGCCTGTGCACCTGAGTTCTCTAGCTCAGGTGTGGCATAGCACCCCGTACTCTTTGTATCGTATTTTGGGATTTAATGAGATTCTATCTTTATTATATAAGTTTTAAAAGTCTTGAAAATCTAGGGTGTTACACCTTAGCGATTCTTGGGATGGAGTCCAACGACTCCCGTCCCGAATCCTTCCGTTCGGCGGTAGGCAAGGGCGGACCTCGTACCACCCCTAGGGTGTTTGAGGTTGCGTTGCGCCCGTCCGGCGACAGGTGAGGTCGGACCTCATGTCGCCCCTAGGACGCCTTAGCGATTCTTGGGATGGAGTCCTACGACTCGCGTCCCGAATCCTTCCGTTCGGCAGTAGGCGAGGGCGGACCTCGTACCACCCCTAGGGCGTTTGAGGTTGTGTTGCACCCGTCCGGCGACAGGTGAGGTCGGACCTCATGTCGCCCCTAGGACGCGATGAGGTGGAGGTCGGCGGCGTGGTGTTGTTCGTTGAGGTCGGGGTCGTACACTGCGACTCGATAGGATGGTATCACAGCTTCAGTGGGAGCCCGTGCTTCGAACCCGTATGCCAGCGCGAACGGTGTCTCCCCGGTGGCCCTTCTTGGGGTGGCGCGGTATGCCCATAGGACGATGTCCAACTCCTCTACCCATGTTCCTCCAGCTGCGTCCAGGTTCTTCTTGATGTCGTCGACTATAGTTCTGTTGGCGTTCTCCACCTACCCATTCGCTTGTTGGTACGCCACCGCCACGCGGGTGTGTTTTATGTACCATTGGTCGCAGAATGCCTTAAATTCCTTACTTTCGAATTGGCGCCCATTGTCGGAGATGATCTGCATTGGGACCCCAAAACGGTATAAAATGTTCCTCCGTATGAACTCCGTGCACCGGGTGCTTGTGATGGTGGCGAGGGGTTCCGCCTCCACCCACTTTGTGAAATAGTCTATGGCGACTATTATGTACTTCCTTTTTGCGGACCCCATGGGTAGGGCCCCGACGATGTCGATCTCCCAACGTGAAAACGGGATTACTGTGCTGATTGGCGTGTAGCTGGTCGCCGGCCGTCCCGGCTCCGCGTGAAAGTGCTGGCAAGTCGGGCACCCCCGGCGTACTCTGCACATTCCTTGGCCATGCTTGGCCAAAAGTACCCCTGCAATAGGGCCCTCCTCGCCATGGCGAAGGCTCCTTGGTGTGCAGCGCAGGTGCCTTCGTGTATCTCCTCCTTGACGGACTTGGCTTCGTCCGGGTATAGGCATCGGAGGAGGGAACCGTTGTAGGACCTTTTGTAAAGGGTGTCCCCAAGGAAGACGTATGTTGGTGATCCCCTCTTGACCGCCTTGGCGGCTGCCTCGTCTGCTGGTAGGGTACCCGTTCTCTTATACTCGATCAAGTGGTCCAACCAGCATGGGGACCGTGTCTGTATGGCGAGGACGGGGTAGGCCTCCAGGCTGGACCTCTGGAGGTCTTCAATCCGTGCTATCTTAGAGACATGCTCCGGGGTGACGAGGCCGAGCTTGGAGAGCAAATCCGCGTCCCCGTTGTGACTTCGGGGTACCTGCAAAATTTCGTAGAGGGTCAATTGACCGAGGACCTGGAGCATCACATCGCGGTATCTCCTCATTCTCTCCTCGTTGGCCTCGAATTCACCGTTCACCTGTCCGACCACCAGCCGGGAGTCGCACCGCACCCTTATTTTGGAGGCCCTCAGACCCAATGCCAGCCTGAGGCCACCCAGTAGTGCCTCGTATTCAGCCTCATTGTTAGACAGCTTAAAGTGGAAGCGAAGGGCGTAGTAGGCCCGGAACCCCTCCGGGGTTACGAGTGCCACCCCTCCGCCACACCCTTTGGGGCCGGACGAGCCATCCGTGGACAGGGTCCACCAATCCTCCTCATCGCTCTGGGCTAGTTCGGCGGCCTCGCGAGCGGTGCACTCGACTATGAAGTCGGCGAGCGCCTGCCCCTTGATTGCCGGTCAGGGCTTGAACTGGACATCATATTGGCTCAACCGCATAGACCACTTGACCAACCTGCTTGCCGACCCTGAGGCCCTCAATACTGCCTCGAGGGGTTGGTTGGTGAGGACCCGTACGGGGTGTGCTTGGAAGTAATGCCCGAGCTTCTTGGCCGTGGCGTCCACGGCGAAAATTGCTTTCTCCGTGGGTGAGTACCTGAGCTCGGCGCCTCGAAGGGCTCTGCTCACGTAGTACACCGGGCGTTGGGTTCCCGCATCATCCCGGACCAGTACGGAGCTGATCGCGGCCTGCGAGATGCCCAAGTACAGGTACAAGACCTCCCCTTTCTCCGGTTTGGCTAGGGGGGTAGCGTCATGAGGTACGTCTTGAGGTCCTCAAAGGCTTTCAGGCATTCGTCTGACCACTCGAACCCCTGGTTCTTCTTGAGGACCCCAAAAAATGGCAAGGACCTCCCGGCCGACCTTGAGAGGAATCGACCGAGAGCTGCCAGCCGACCATTGAGGCGCTGGACCTCGCGGAGGGACCTCGGAGGTTCCATCTCCAGGATGACCTTGACTTTTTCGGGGTTGGGTTCAATACCCCTCTTTGAGACCATGTACCCCAAGAATTTCCCTCCGTGTACCCCGAAAGTGCATTTATTGGGGTTCAAACGTAAATCAAAATGTCTCATAATGGAAAATACCTCGGTCAAGTTGGTTGTGTGTAGGTCGGCCTCCGTGCTTTTCACAATCATGTCGTCCACATAGGCCTGTAAATTCCGGCCGAGGACCTTCTTGAACACCTTGGCCACCATTCTTGTGTACGTGGCTCCCGAGTTCTTGAGCCCGAACGCCATGACCCGATAGCAAAAAACCCCTTCGGGGGTGGTGAATGCCGTTTTTTCTTCGTCTTCCTCGTGCATGAAAATTTGGTGGTACCCCCGGAAGGCGTCTAGGAAGCTCATGAGTGCGCATCCTGCTGTTTCGTCCACCAGTTGGTCTATGTTGGGTAGTGGAAAGGGGTCCATGGGGCATGCCTTGTTGAGGTCCGTGTAGTCCACACATATCCTCCACATAGGTGGTTTAGGTGCGAGGACTACGTTCGCGAGCCATGCCGGGTATGTGACCTCCCTGATGTGCCCGATCTTGAGGAGGGTGTCAACCTCCTTCTTCACAAACTCCCGTCTATCTGCGGCGAGGTAGCGCTTCCTTTGTTGGACAGGTTTGGCTTTGGGGTCCACCGCCAGTTTGTGCGTGATGACCTCTCGGCTGAGGCCTGGCATGTCTTCGGGACCGCAGGCGAACACGTCTTTGTAGCTGCGGATGACCTCGACAATCCGACCTCGGAGGTCAGTGCCCACCTTCACCATCCTGTCAGGTCGGCTGAGGTCCAGGATGACCTCTTCCGTCTCCACCACGGGTTCGGCGCGGGGCCGCTTCTCCTCTTCCCGGAGGGCCCTCTCGGTTACTGTATGCACCTGGAGGTCCTTCCTCGTTATTTGGCGACAGGCCTTCAAGTAATAGCTTCGACTGACCTTCTGGTTCCCTCGCACGATGCCCACTCCAGCGGGGATGGGAAACTTGAGGCAGAGGTGCTCCATAGAGATGACGCACCTGAGGTCCTCCAAGGCAGGTCTGCCGAGGATGATGTTGTGGGCGCAGCTGATCTTCACCACCACGAACTCTACCTCCCATGTCTTAACGTGCGGTGGGGTGCCGATCTGTGCCTTGAGGGTGATGGCTCCCTCCGTCTCAATGGAGTCCCCGGTAAAGCCGGATAGCTGGGTCCGAACCTGGGAAAGCTGCTTCCTGGATAGCCCGAGCTGCGTGAAGGTGTCATAATACATGACGTTCACGGAGATCCCCGTATCCACCAGTACCCGGTGGACAATGATGTCTTTGAGCTCTAAGCTGATTACCAATGCGTCCCGGTGGGGTAGGGGACCATCCGGGAGGTCGTCGTCGGTGAACGTTATGGGCTCCCTGCGTGTCCTCTTCTCATGGGGTGCTCGGACGACCTCCCCTACGTACAGGCTCCGGGCCCACTTCTTCCTCTCAGCGGGTGTGTCCCCTCCCTCCGGGCCGCCAAAGATGACATGGATGACCTTCTTTTTTGGCGAGCTGTCCGGCTCGGTCTCCTCGTCCTCCGTGAGTTGGCCGAGCTCACTCTTGCGTGGGGCAGAGGTAGAGGGCCCGGCGCCGTCCTTCTTCTTCCGGGCGTTGTCGGGGCCCTTAGCGTGGTCTTGCCCGGACCTCTTCACGTACTACCCCAGGTACCCTCGTTGTATGAGCTCCTCGATCTGCCTCTTGAGGACCATACATTCGTCGGTGTCGTGCCCGCGTTGCCGATGGAAGCGGCAGTACTTCTTTGGGTCGGCCTTGGGGGAGATCTTCAAGCACTCCTCGGGGAACGACACGATGCCCATGTCCTCTGCGTGGTCTAGGATGACACTTACGGGTTGCGTCAACGGGGTCAGGTGTCGCAACGGGGCTAGTCGGGGACCCCGATCACGGCGTGACCGGGGAGCGCGGCGGTCCTCTTGAGGTTGAGGTGCCCCGTCGCCTCTCCCGCGGCCTTCCTCCTCTTCCTTCTTTCTCTTCTCTGCTACCTCCGCGTTGGCGTATCGCGAGGCGCGGTCCATCAATTCTGTATACGTTTTTGGCTCGTTTCGAACAAGGTCGCTGTGGAAAGGACCCGACCTGAGGTTGTTGGTGAAAAACGGGATGGCGGACCTTTCGTCAAAATTTGTCACCCCCATAGCTTCCTTCTTCCACTTACTCAGGTACTCCGCCAAGGACTCCGACTTATCTTGCTTCAGGTAATATAGGTCGGCGAACTGCTTCCGCCGTTGGATGCTGCCCGCGAAGTGCGACATAAACTTTTTGGTCAGGACCGCAAAAGTGGGGATGGAGTCCTCCGGGAGGGACCCGAACCAATCCTGGGCCTGGCCATCCAAAGTCGTGCAGAAACCGCGACACATGATGGCGTTGCTAACGTCTGTCATCATCATGACTGCCTTGTACCGGTTGAGGTGGTCTCGCGGGTCCGTCGCCCCCGTGTAAGGTTTGATGGTCAGGAATCGGAAGTCCCGAGGTAGGGGCTCTGCCATGATGGCCCCCGTGAAGGGTGTGGCCAAGGCGTCCCGGGGCTCCGGTGACTCGTCGCGCGCCTCCATCTTACGCTGCAACTCGCAGATCTGTCGACGCAACTGTTCCATTTCTTCACGCTGGGTGCTCGGAGGTTAGCCTCTGGTCTCCCCCGAGCGTTCCACCGGTGGGATCGGCTCCCGCGGCCTTGGGACACGGGGTTCGTGGCTCCGGGACCTCCGTGAGCACGACGACTCCTCCTGCCTGACGTGTGTGGCCGGCTCCGGCCCTAGGCGGTCTCGTGCTGGTACACGTGGGCCCAGGTGCCCGAGCGCGGAGGTGGTCCGCGCCGGCCTAGTCCGCCCTTCCTCTCGCTGCTCGCGTCGGCCTCGGGTGGCCTCGGGTGCTGCTCACGTGGCTTCCCGGGGCGCACGAGTGCTGGGGTCACTGCGCACCCTCGGAGGGGGCAGAGGTGGGGGTGCTGGGTTCCCCGGCGCAACCCCACCGCGACGCGGTTGAGCGCGTTCGCCGCTTGCTCCAATATGGCGGCGTCTTGTTGGGAGGTCGGGACCTGCGGTGGCGCGGGTGGCGCTGTCCCACCGAGAGGGCGATTGTTGGTGAGACGACCCCGGAGGTCCTCCGCGGCGCCCGGCCGACTCCCGTTGATCTGATTGCGGAGGTCCTCCCCGGCCCCCTCGGTCATGGCCTGCCGGCTTGCCACGGTCCCGTTGGGGTGGCTAACGAGGGTGAGGTCGCGTGGTGATGTTATCACATCTGTGCTTGTTTTTATGGTTATTTTGAATCATCACAGTAATTAAGCTCTTTAATTTTGTTTATTTAATACATGTTTTCCTTGCTATTATCATTTAATTATGGTTCGCACTTGTTTTGAATATTTTACGGTGTTTGTTAGTGTTTTTGAACCATTTTAGGTCAAAGATATGACCAAGGGGAGTTCAAGGATGAGTTTGGAGCAATTTTGGATGAGTTCGGGGCCCAGTGGACTCGACGCGTCGAGCCAAGGGCTCGACACGTCGAAATTTTCCAGTAGCTAATTAATTCGCGCACAGGAAGTCTCGACGCGTCGAGAAAATTCTCAACGCGTCGAATATGCGTCTGTTTCTAGGATAAAAACAGACGCCTAAAGTGGCGCGGATAAAAAAACAGACGCTTAAAGTGGCGCAGCTGGGCAAAATTCAATACAAGCGCGAGATCTCTTTTCCTAATATCAATTGCGCGGATTTCAAGGCTCATATCTCCATATTAAAAGTTAGCAATTCAAGGAATCTTCCAAATTCTAAATATCATTAAAGACGACAATTTCTTTATTTAAATATAGGAATTAGAATTTGAGTCCAATTTGGTACAAGATTCCTATTTCATCTCAATTTTGTACCCACTATAAAATCCCTCCTTCCTCAACCCTAATGGGAGACCGGGAGACCGGGAGAATTCAGAGATTCTTGGAGACAAGAAGGAGAGAAATCAAGAGCCACAAGTTGTCTTGGAAAGCAAGAAGAAGACTAGGGAGATTTGGGAAAATCGTCTGGTTAATTCTTGTACTCTTTTGATGATTTGTAATTCTTTATTTATATTTGCTATGTATAATTTAGTCATGCTTGGCTAAATTCTTTAGAGATTCTTGGGTAAAAGTGTTTATGAACCTATGTGCCTGAGCTCTCAGTTTCTTTAAAATATTATTATTTGGGTTTAATACTTGTGTTGCAATCGTGATAATATTGTTTGATGCTTGTAATTAATGGCCATAGTTACTAGCTTCATAGCCATGTTTGTATCACCAATGGGAGTTGGGGCATAAATTAGGGCACACACGATTGCACCTAATGGTTGGTCCTTGGGAAAGGGAAACTTATTAGGGGAAGTTTATTCTAGATTATTGCTCATCGGGAGATGGTAGTAATTAGGAATAATTGAATGCTGATCTTTGATCTTATTGGGTGTTTAAGCCATGGGAGTGGAAATTCACTAGGAATAGAGATTACGGGAGTAATTCGATTCCACTTTGCATTCCCACACAAATCTTAATTCCAAACTAAATATTGCAAACGATAATTGGCACTAGGTGATTAAATACTTGAATCCCATGAATCTCAACTTCTCTCTAATTGTTTTCAAAATCCTGAACCTCTGTTTTATTTTATTTATTTTATGACAATCAATCATCTAAGTAATTGTTAGGATTAGCTCTAATGAATAAGTTAGTAACTAGTGCTTGATACAACCACTTCCCTGTGGATCGATAACTCGTACTCCGAGAATTATTTGTTTGCAAATATACTACGCATCATGTGGGTTGCGCGAGCCCTGCGAGTTGTGGGTGTTCGACCCAGATCTTGCCATTGCTGTCAATGAAGGATAATAGGGAGAGCGCTTAAGCTTATACAGCCGCTCTCAACAAGAGCACCAATGATGGATTATATAAACCCGGGGGTCCGGATCATACAATCCGCGTATATGTTTGAATATAAGAAATGGATAATAAAACGGTAAAGATTGTATTAATTGGACATAAAATGCTATTACAGAGGTTCGGGACGTGTAATAACGAGACAAAAGCTGTAGGAAAAGTATGAGATGTCTCCTTAGGACACCGGGGGGTGTTTATATACCCCTGACTACTACGGGCCAGCGGGAGGAGCCGCGGCCCGCGCCGTGGGACTCGCTCCACGCGAGGACCTGGCCATTGGCCGAGCACGGAGCTCAGCCAATGGGCCGAGTATGGGCTCGGCCGAGCCCGAGCCCATGTGGCCGAGCCCAAGGGGCTCGGCCGACTTCTGGGGGTCGGCTCAAGCCGACCCCCCCACTGGGCCGACCCCGGGGTGGTTGGTCGACCCCGGGGTGGTTCGTCCTGCTCCGGGTCTGACCCGGCTTGTTCTGCGTTGTTCCGCTCCGGCTCCGTGATTATTCCATCAGTAGGAATAACATATCCCGGTTGGTAATTGTTATATCGTGACACACAATGCATTGTGCGTTCTGTCCGGCCCAAAATGGCATAATTTTGTTAAGTTGTGTGAAAAGTTAACTTGACGGAATTTATCTATATTCTATTATACAATTATGTAGATTTAAAATAAGTTTATGCTCTGGTACATAGTCATAATTTGCCCCCGGGTGGGGTTAGGGATACAGGGTGCTATAGTCACTACCAGTAGCCACATTTCCCTTTTCCACTTGCTTTTCGTAATGACTTTAACCTCCACATTTCCCTTTTTCCAATTGCTTTTCATAATGACTTTAACCTCAACTTGCGGTCGCTTCACAGCACGATGTGACATTTCTGGCCCAGCATCCACTCACATACTACTCAAGAGAGTTTCAGATAACGTTGAAAGCAAGAAAAGGGAATAACTAAACATCATTAAATTAAACGGCATAGCAACTTTTTTAATATTTTCTACATTATCATCATAAACATAACCATAATTACTCGTATACTACATACTACATACTACAAAAGTAGAATTTAAAGAAACTGCATGCATGCTATTATATATGTCTTGTGTGGGCCGGCATGCATTATTATATTGATTAAGTTGTAAGAAAATCAGGCTGATTGGTGACTGATCGGACCCATGACCATTTATGATCCCTTGTATCCACCTTATTCTTGGCTCTTGCAACTTCACTCACTGGAATATACGCATAGTTTCCATTCACAGGACCACACACAAAGCCGGTGTAGCCTGCCATTACGCCGTGAATTGCAGCGTGGGCGAGGAGAGTGCAGTATAGATTATCCGGTGCGTTTGCATGAACAGCCCGGATCATGTACGTTGGATCAATATACTTTATCGTGAACAGCTCATTCGGGTGACTCCTACCCCACCAACTCTTCAGCTCCGCCTTCAACCACGCCCCAACATCCAACAACACAGGATTACCTGTTAGACAATAATAAAGCTAACATAAACTAAAGTAACGAATAACCTGACCCCTAGTAGGGAAGCTTCAGGACATCTGAATATCCCTTGCCATAGTTGTTAGTGTTGCTACTGGGATGGTAAACATGTAGAGTGTTTTGTCTACCACTTCTCTCCCGAATACTTGATGGTGCGTGTATTCTGAATATGGGACGACTATTTTGCTTAGAAGACTAGGGACATAGTTAAAGCTTAACTGAATATTCTGAGTTGCCTAACAGATTAAGTCAACTCAATCTCCTACTTACACCACGACCCCCCAATAATACAATGTATTATAATATATTGTATTTAGAGAAAATACTTACATACCTGACTCGTCTCTTTCCTGTCTTTGAGATTCACTTCTTGGAATCATGTCCTGTCCGGCTCCCTCCGCCACCACAACGACGGCGTGGCCGCTCCGCTTCAGGCGGCATTCGAGGAATTGGAAGAGGCCTCCCTCTCCTTCTAAGTAAAACTGGTTCTCTGGGATGAGACAGCAATCCACGTCTCGGCTGCTTAAAGTTGCGTGCAGCGCGATGTGTCCGGTGCTGCGTCCCATGAGCTTAACCAACCCTATTCCATTCACTGCACTCACGGCTTCTACATGGGCTGCATTGATGGCTTGCTGCGCCATCTCCACCGCCGTTTGGAACCCGAATGATCTGTCGATAATGCCGACATCGTTGTCTACTGTTTTTGGGATCCCTACAACTGAAACATACAGTTTCCTGCGTTCAATTTCGTTGAATATATCCACTGCCCCACGCATTGTTCCATCTCCACCGATGATGTAAACCTGCAGCAGCAAGCTTTATATATGTTCATTTGTGATCAAGCCACTCTCCCAAGGGGAAGGTCATGAATTCGAGCCTTAGTGAAAACGAAAGAATAAACTGTTTGAGAGAGCCTCGAACCTATACAATCCAAACTCACAATCTTCTTTTGAATATATACTGGTGTAAACTCACAATGTGTACTGTGACAAAAGCTTCGTCCAAACTTATCCACTTTCATTTTCCCAATCAAATGATCTACTTTGATTTCTCATTAATATATTATTTGTTTTTAGTATCAATATATAATTTCTTCATCATATCTTACTACAACGAGCCAAATTGAAAATAAAGTCACAAAATACACTCAAAATATCATTTTATGTTTTTTTTTTTTCTATAAACATGGTCGATCCACTTTTTTTCCCAGAACTTGAACAGTAGACGCAATGAAATAAACTAATTTTTTTTTGAGTTAATACCATCCGAGATCCTCCGAGTATAGTGGTTTTGCCACGTTTAGTCTTAAACTTTCAAATTGACCATCTGTGATCCTTCGACTTTCAAATTTAACCATCCGTGGTCCAAGTTAACCACCCATGGTCCTTCAACTATTAAATTTTAACCAACCATGGTCCTTTTAAGAGGACCACGACTGGTTAAATTTCAAAACTTGAAGCACCATAAGTGGTTAACTTGGACCACGAATGGTTAAATTTGAAAGTTGAAGGACCACAAATGGTCAATTTGAAAGTTTAGGACTAAACGTGGCAAAACCACTATACTCGGAGGACCTCAGATGGTATTAACTCTTTTTTTTTTTTTATTTGGTATCTGATCAAGTAAAATCTTAACAGAAGTGCAGAGTGAGTTGAATATGATCTGATCATCATACATATAGGCACTGTTTAGTAAAAATTTGGCCTATAGGCCAATTTTGATTTATTTGACCTTTATTAATTATTTGATTTAGTTAAAATATCTAAGTGTTTTGTTAATTAATTTTTTTAACTCCAAAATGCTAAAATTTAAAAATTATTCCAAACAACTTTCTCCAAACAGCTTTCTCAATTAGCTTTTTGAGAAAAAAAATTATACCAAACATCTATCAGCTAATTTAGCAAATACTTTTCTGTAACAGCTAATATTATCAACTAGTTTTTTTTGAAAATCATATTATCAACTAGTTTTTTTTTTTTAAATCATATTATCAATTAATTATACCCTCTAATTAACACAATTAGCTAAGGCCTAACCACCATTTACCAGGGCCATAATATAATATATGAGCGAGCAGTAAGGATTATAGGTTGGATGAATAATAAAATGGAATGTACGTACCTGATTAAAGCCTCGATTTTGGATGGCATCAACAATCTTGTGAAGATCAAATCCGCCTCTAGATGTCTCAAGCATGGTGCCGCCATTTCTGTGCCAACCATCCACCATTTTCGGGTCGAGCCGGAGCGGTTCAAAGGAGTAGAACCCGCGGTACCCGGATTTAATCCCGAAAATCTCCCGAACGCCGTACATCTCCCACAGCCCCACCACCAGCTCCCGGATCACAGTGTTCATCCCGGGGCAGAGCCCGCCGCAGGTGACGATGGCGGCCCGAACTCGCCCCGGCTCAAAGAAGATTTGCTTCCGTGGCCCGGCTCGGAGGTAGGCCAACGGAGGCGTGGAGGAAGGGAAGGCTCCGGAGAGGTCGAAGGTGCTCTGCTGGAGGACGACGTCGCCGGCGGAAAGGTAGAAGCCCGGGACGGCGTGGTAGAAGGGGTTGCTGCTCAGTGGGTTGGTTTGGGTTTGGAGGGTTTGCTCCGGCAGGTAGTCGGCGAGGTGCGCAATGCTCTGTAGCTTCACCTTTGGTATGGAAATGAGGTGGTGGCCATCGCCGTCTTCTTCCCCGTGAAGATTGCCGCCACCGCCGCCGTTTACGTTGACTGACGAGTACGCCATGGATGGAAAGATAGGTGCGCGTGCGAGCTAATTAAGTGTATGGAACGAACAAGAAAATTCCATATTAATTAAACGGCGAATTGAAGGAAGAGATCGAGATGGACATTCAACGTGGCGGCCGATATCACGGTAACGTGGCGCTATGTCTTGCATCGTTGCATGAGTTTGCAGGACACGATTCAACGACACCTCGCCCACAAAAAGGGGAGAAATAGAGTATTTATTTTTAGGAAAATGTTTTTACCATCCTGATTTTTTTTTTTCTATATTTTTTTTTCTTCAAGTAAATTTTATTCATTAAGTGTATATAAATTGACTAATACTCTTTCGGGACTCAGGTTACTTCCATTAGTTGATTCAACGAATCAGGTCACTCACGCTCTTATTAAGGTTGTTGGTTTCTACATTAAATAATCCGTGTTATTGATAGGGTGATTCTCGAATCTTTGTTCGTAATTTTTTAATTTAATGCAGTTATTTTGATGTTTGATTTCAAAAAAAAAAAATACTAATTAAAAATAAAATGTAATAATTAATTAAATAATGTCATATATCATGAGAGTTAAATTATAAAAAAATAAAGATATCTAAATAAAAAAGTTATTGATTTAGCTATATATATATATATATATATATATATATATATATATATATATATATATATGACACTGATCTTTTTACATTTAACATTAATTTTTCGTGTCGTGTAGTAGTTTTGAAAATATGCATGTGACGTCAATTTTTTAAAAAGTTGATGCCATAACTACTAGTTAAAAGAAAAAAACTTTCAACGTTGATTTTTTTTTAAAAAAAAGAAAAAAATTAGTTAATACATCGAGACACCTTTTACAAACTAATATTTTCTATATTTGGATACTTTTTAAAATATTTAGGGGGCGTTTGGTTCAAGTTATATAACATAATCAAGAGAATGTGACATTTCAAAGATCACATTCCTATGTTTGGTTCATAGTATCTTAGGGAATATAACATTTCCAATGAATGTCACATTCCCTCCACATAGGATTTTGATATATATGAATAAGGGTCAAATAGGCCACCGAACTGCACACCAAACTGTAATTAGGCCATCCAACTAAAAAACAATGCAATTGGATCCCTGAACAACACAAAATTATGCAATTAGGTCCAAAATGACATGTTTACCTGAAATGTCGGTTACCAATTTTAAAAATAATTTTAAATAAAATAATTAACTAAAATTTTAATTTAAAAAAAAAAAAAAAAAACTAGAACTGCCGGAGACGATTCATCTCCGGCAGTTTCGTCTCCATGGCCAGAGACGAGGAGCTTCATCTCCAACCATGGAGACGAAGACGTTCGTCTCCAGATGGAGATGGAAGGCCAGGAGACCATCCATTCGTCTCTAGCCATGGAGACGAATCGTCTCCGACAATTCCATCTCCATGGCCGGAGACGAAGGCTTCGTCTCCATGGCCAGGGAGAAGAAACTTTGTCTCCTGGCCATGGAGACGAAGGTCTTCGTCTCCATTGCTGGAGACGGATCTCTTCGACTCCGGCCATGGAGACAAAACTGCCGGAGACGATGTTTAGTTTAGTTTTCTTTTTTTTTTTTATAATAAATTTTAATTAATTATTTTATTTAAAATTATTTTTAAAATTGGTAACCGCCACGTCAGCACAATTCCAAGTCAACAAGTCATTTTAGACCAAATTGCATGATTTTGTGTTGTTCAGGGACCCAATTGTATTTTTTTTTGAGTTCGATAGCCTAATTGCACTTTGGTGTGCTATATATATATATATATATATATATATATATATATATATATATATATATATATATATATATATATATATATATATATATATATATATATATATATAATTATTTTTGTAATTATATATTTTTTATTTTTATTATGTTATGTTAGCATATAAAATAATTTTGTTTCTCAAGTTCAAAATTTTAGTTAATATTTTAAAACCATGTAATTATATATGATACCGTTATCTTATTTATTTATTTTAATTTTTAAATTTACTAAAATATATGAAAATAGGGAAAATGGCACTTTTTCCCCCTTTGTTATATACTTATAGCACTTTTCCCCCCTAAATTATGTAAGTGGCAGTTTTTCCCCCTGATATATTAAATGGACATATTTACCCTTAAAATAAATATTTCATTTATTTTTCTTCTCCAACAAATTATAACCACGATTTGAA
Organism: Ipomoea nil; assembly: GCF_001879475.1. Taxonomy (NCBI): domain Eukaryota; kingdom Viridiplantae; phylum Streptophyta; class Magnoliopsida; order Solanales; family Convolvulaceae; genus Ipomoea; species Ipomoea nil. The sequence goes on from NW_017617301.1 coordinate 1,145,331, forward strand.
AAAATAAAATACATTAAGTGTTAAATTTAGAATATTTTAAAAATAAAAAAAAAATTTAAAAGAAAGTTTGAACCAACCGTTCAAATTGGATCCAAAATCGTGAACCGACGGTTCAAAATAAAACTCAAATCGCGATTATATATACTTATATGTGAGAGTCAATATAAATGCGGAAAAAAACATGCACTATTTGCAAATATTATAATTCTAATTTAAGCTATTGCTAGTAGTTGTTCCGATTTGAACCTCCGGTTCACGGTTTAGGATCCATTTTTTTTCAGTTCACGATTTTAATAAACGGAAACCCAAATATTGGGTTATGTTATGAATCATAACCGAAATTTTTTAATTTGATTGCTATAGTGTTTGGTTCAGTTCGAACCGAACCGTGGTCATCCCTACGTATAAGCAATAATTTGGTGAAGAAGAGAAATAAATAAAATATTTGTTTTAAGGGTAGAAATGTCCATTTAATATTATCAGGGGGAAAAACCGCCACTTCTATAATAATTGAGGGGGCAAATGTGAATGCATGAATAACTCAGGGGGAAAAAGTGCTATAAGCATATAACACAGGGGGAAAAAGTGCCATTTTCCCATGAAAATATGTTAAGGATATTATAGTGTGTATAAAAGATAATCATAAATCAAACATGATTATATTACATACCCCAATTTTAACCAAATATAGGAATCTAACATTCCCTATGGTAATCTAACATTTCCTAAGGTAATCTAACATTCCCTAAGATAATTTAACATTCCGTGAACCAAAAAATCCCTTGAATCTTTATCCAAAGAGTCAAATATGTAGTCATCAAATGGTTAATGGATCTGTGCATATTCATATTTTTTAATAAGTACACTTTAATAAAATTGTTATTCACTTTTGTCCCACCATGTCACAAAGCGGAACATATGCGATTGATGATGCAAACATTACCTTCTATTTCAAATGTATTCCATATATACCTGGTATAAAATGTGTAGTGTTGACTGTTGAGTGATCTATCTCCTCTTGTTTTTGTAACGAGCTGAGTAATATGTAAATGTAACAAATTCTTAATTTACAAAGGCATTAATAATTGAGTTATCTTTATTTATGCATTCAAATCAACACAAATACTATACATTACACAATATCTAAAGACATTAAAATAATTAGTTCTTTCAACTTGCCCCAAGTCTTCAGTCCATTCCAGTCCACAACCTCGACTTAAATCCTCAATCTTGTTGAGTCTAAGCTAAGGCCTCGACCCAAGCCTCCCATCCAAACAAGTATTCAGCCTTGGCCTAGGCTAATGTCTTCGACCTGACAAGACAACCCTCAACCTCAACATAGCTTGTAAAGCTCGCGGGATAGTTACTAGCATTCATCAACTAAACTTGTAGCCAATTGAGAGCATTTAGAATATAGTTGTTGATTTAATTTTATGTGGATTATCTCAACATGAATCTAAAATATAAATAAATTAACGAAAATAAAATAAATAACACATAAATTTTTACGTGGAAATCACAAAGGTGAAAACTACAATTTTTTTTAGCTGTGTTAAATCAAATTCACTATATTTTAAGGAAACATGATTGGTGGGATGACAACCTTGATTGATAGGAAAGTGTGATTGGTGCCTAGTGGGATGACATGATTGGTGACCCTTAAGTGTGGTGGTTTTAGTGCATCTTGACACTCTATGGAATGATTTGTGCTTCTTAATTACATGATAATCACAAATTGTTATAAATATTTTATTAGTGGCCATTAAACCATTAGACCTTTCAATAGCCTAGCCTTTAATCATGTATTGATGTTGAGTATGTGAAAGGTTGTATGAAACCTTATATAATGGAGTGAAGGCTAATGAAATGACACACATATTGTTGTGCCCTACATTTGGTGTTCTTCTTCTTCTTCTTTTTCTCTTCTTTACGTATACACGCATACATATATATGAACCTCCGGGCAAGTTACCGTGCAAACATCACGTGAGAACAGAGCTAGTTGATAGGTCAAATTATAACACGTTATCAGCACGAGTCTCTATCGTAATCTCCGGTGAACGGTACTATTGGTTCACTTTTCCTATGAATTTTTGTTTTTGAATCATATGCCATTGTTTATATATAAATATTATGTGTATATATGGCTATGAGTTTGGTTTGGGACCTTCAATTATTGTTTCTATGAAATGAGTGATAATTCTTCATGTTTGTTAACAACTTTTTAGTAATGAATTCATCATCAAGACATGGTTAAGAATTTGGGTAAATATTTGAATTTGTAAATACATATTATTTACCCAAATTCTCTCAATTCATGTATATGAGTTAGGTTCTACATATTTCATGATGCTTTGAAATGGTAAATACACGTGGTTATATGTTAAATTGTATGTATATACGTGCAAATGTAAATGTGTTCATTTGTATATATACATATGGGTTTAATATACATGTGTTTGATATTTACAAGTGAAACAATGATTCTTGCACTATTCTCCATTATTGGAATTTACTATATTCACTTAAAATGACTTCATGACTTACGAAAAGATAATATTTACTATATTGATCTTGTAGATTGATTATGTACTATTCTCCATTTTTGGCATTTATGCTTCTTTTGAAAAATACATATAAACTGACTACATGGAGAAGTATGAATCTATATGAGAACATGTGAAATATTTCCTTTTCACGTTCTATTGGAAATCTGCTTACAAGACATGTTTTTCACATGAATATCAACTACTGTTTCTGTAAGTATAAGTTGCATCAAATGATGATCTTGTAGATCATACCTTTCATTGAAAATGTGAATTTATTAAGATCACTTATGATTGAAGCAGTTAGTTAGCTTGAGCTCTTGATATTGAAATATATTCGGCATCTAAAGAATTGAGCCAACTTTTTTGTTGCTAAGTCACAGAGCACTAATGCCTAGAAGGCACAAGCTCTCATTTCCATGCGTCACCACGACCTTAAAAATGAGTATCTGATTGATAAAGAACCCCTTGAATTAATGGAAGTCCTTGAAGGACTATTCAGACCAGAAGTCATCAAATGTTCTTCCTCAGACACATTTTGACTAGTTTAATCTCATGTTTAATTTTGAGATTATAATGTAATTCAGCGATTAACTATAATTCAGCTATGTACAAAATAGTCCTGCAAGTGAAACTCTAAACAAGAAGTTTCAGAGAAATATTTATTTGGAAAGACATTGCCAACTTTTCATGCGAGTAATTTGTACTCCAGCAGTAGTACAAGACAACAAATTATGAGAAGCATTCTAAGCTGATTTTAGCACTCCTTGTGGCTAAGAAACATAACTAGTTGTTGATGAAGAATCAAAATGCATGTCTGGTCGGTTTTTGCACAGGTGCTTGAAGCACATAATGTTACCCAGTTGAGCAACTTTATAAGGGGTTGCAGTTGAAATTATAACCGGTGTGATATGAGTTTCAAGCTCAGAATAAGAAACAAAGTGGTCAATATATTCAAGGACGACCAAACTCATCGAGGCAAAATTCTAGCCAGAAGCAGGTTTGCTAACAATGTGGGTGCATTTGGTCGTTGAAGAATGCGCATCATCTTGATGATTTTAGGTAATTTTCCGGAAGCAAATACTGTGATACATGATGATAATGAAATGATGAGGTATTGATGAAGAAATGATTGGTGTCATGATAATGTTTGGGTAATTCATGAAAATATATTCATGGATAAAAAGGTTAGTTTATGCCTGAAGCATGAAGCATCCGAGAAGTTAACTCATGCTTGAAGCATCTGAGAAGTTAGTTTTTGCCTGAAGCACTCGAAAAGTTAATTCATGGCCGCAATAACTGATTGCGTAACCGAGTAGTATATACACTCCATATGTGTTTTGAGTGCAAAGTTATTTTTTTGGATGCAAATTATTATGAGGGCAATGTGATTTTACTTTGCTGATTTTACTACTTGGATTAAATATTCGAAATTTACTATTCAGAAAGTTTACTCATCAGAGTTACTTCTCTTAGTTTGCATGCTTATTTATGAAATTTTTTCTCATGCATGCAACATGACTCTCATATGAAATTGACTGGTTGCTAATTCAAGATTGAATTATTATCAATCCCTGAAGAATTATTATTATCAACAAATTATGATAATCTTCTTTTGACTAAATTTATGATGCCATCAACATGACTAAATTCTCTCAGAATATGGCTTAGTGCAATTCTGTGTTGTTTAAGGAGTGGTATACTCCTTTATAAAAATGATCTTTGACTTATTGTCATACATGATATGATTGATTTAGATGTTATTGGTTTGGAAGATAGAAGCGAATTATATCATATCAATTTGCCCGAAGCAAACGAGAGAATGAATTATATCATATCAATTTGCCTGAAGCAAACGAAGGACTAAATTATTTCATATTAGTTTGCCCGAAGCAAATGAGGGAGTGAATTATATCATGTGAATTTGCACGAAACAATTCCCAAACCAGTGAGTGACCTAATGTAAAGTTCAGGATAAGGATTTTTAGAAGATCTTGAAGATCTATTTTATTTGACAAGCTTCAAACTTCCTTATGATTGTTGTGTACCCTTATAATATCATTTGTTATGTACGCTTTCATATCTGATTATATATGTTACTCTTAGATGATTGCATATATGGTTTGGGTACTTCATATGTTGCGATATATTTTTAAAGTGCGTCACCTTGGGCAATTATATATTTTCTTGTTGGGGACATCAGTTTTATATGTTATTGTGGTTATCACAATCTAACCTACTGCATATCATAATTATTCCCCCTAGAACCTAGTACGTGGTATAAAACCAAACATTTCCCATCTGCGTTTTATTCACAGTGTGCAGTCTTTTTCCTATATCACCACCATAGCGTACCTTTGTGAGCATATATATGTTGATTATAAACCTCCGTCTGTTATTTAAATTCTTAGAGCCCATGATAAGAGATCAATATATAATTAGGTACGCCGACTGCACACTTTATGAAGATCATTTCACGGCATTAGGGGGAGATAAGATCTCAAATTTTATAGAATGCCGAGAAATTCTATGAATGATTGATCTTCAATATTTAAATCCACGTACTAGGTAGACTGAACTAGAAGTTCAGAAGAAGTAAACTGAACTAGAAGTTCAGAAGATAATTAATCTGTCAATATATATATTGATCATACAAAGAGTGACTAGATCCTACATATTTTCCCCAACATGGACCATATGTATCTACCAATGCTCCTTGACGCTAGAAGCGTGTAGACATGTTGGTATAATCCGCGGAAAGCTAAATCTAGTAGAAAATGGTGTCACTCTTGAAATCGCTTAAAGAAGTATGTCCTGAAGACATTCGTCCAGAAGGCGAAAACCCTAGTAAAAATTTTAGGTGCACCCAAAATCGTAATACTGGGGATGCGGAACGACCAGATAAAAATATCTTTAGGAAATGTCTAGAGTCTGGTTGAATTAGAAATTGCCATTATTTTATATATATGGGAGAAATTTATGAAAAATGTTATAGTTGTCGACAACAGAATTGCCTTTACAAATTGTTCTCGTTATATGAGAATCTGGATCCAGAGCTAGGCACCAGTTGTGCCTTGGTATTTTTTATGTATAACGGAGCAATTAAGGCATGTACAACTCAGCTCGCTAAAACTGTATTCTCTTTATAACACGTACACCATTTAATGTTAACCCTGTAGGTTACAAATGGGTGTTTGTACGAAAGAGAAATACAAACAATATGGTGGTATGATATAAAGCGAGACTGGTAGCTTAAGGGTTTTCGCAGAGATCCTGAATTAATTTTGATCAAATATTCTCTCCCACAACATATGGCATTACGTTCCGAAAATTAACATTATTGGCAGTGAATTATGAATTTAGATATGCAGTTGATGAACGTCATGACTGTAATTTATTGGTCATTAGACGCTAATATTTATTTGTAAATCCCCGATGGATTCAACACTTTTGGAATGTGGAAAGTGAAAATCGCAACGTGTATCATTAAATTACAAAATTCTTTGTAAGAATTGAATATTATTGACTGAGTGTTTTTCCTCCTGAAGAAGGAATGCATATTGAATGATTGAGTTGACTGTGTATTTTTCCTCCCGAAGAAGGAATATGCAAATATGTACCATTACGTGTTCGTTAAAGAATTGCTAATGGAGTTATTTGTTTATTATCATAGTCGATATTGATGGTTTAAATATCATTGAAACACATAGAGAGCTTGGTGATATCAACTCATGCCGAAAGACGGAGTTTTGAAATAAAAGACTTGGAAACCCAAGTATTGTCTCGACCTGAAGATCAAGCTTCTCCTTGAAGAAGTTTTATACACCAGTTAGCCTATTTGAAAAATGTCTTGAAGATGTTTTATATGGATAAGTATTATTTACTTATCACACTAACGGTTATCCAATAATCTCTTGAAGTAGATAAAGGACAATTTAGACTCGAAGATGATAATGAGGATATTTTGGGACTGGAAGTCCATTACTTGATATTTTTATTAGAGCACTATTATAGAACTAGAAGTTCTATAGTCGCATCAGGCCTGATATTGAATTTGCGATGAAATTGCTAGCAAAGTTTAGTGCTCCCTCTACAATGAAATATTAGAATTGTGTTTAACATATCCTCCAGCATTTTCGAGGTATAAAGATTTTGACGTTTATGTGAGAAACCAATATGTGATTTTGATGGCTACTTGGGTGCTGGCTCTTTTATTTTGATCCCTATGATGCCAAGTCCCAAACTGGTTATGCTAAGTTTTACCCCCAATGTCCCATATGAGGATGAATAAAGATTGTGTTGCCCGAACAAGTAATAGTTTTGTTAAGGGGAACCTTACAAAACATATTGCATGCACCTAAGTCCTTTTACACACATGAACTCCAGAAGAGTGGTAAAATTCTTGTTGAGAAAGTTTTCGCTAGTGAATAATCTTGCAGATATATATGTTCACTAAGTCTCTCCCTACACCCACTTTTGAGTAATATGTTTATAAAATTGGGATGCGTTGGCTAAGAAGATTGTTATCTTCAGGGGGAGCGACAACCCCTAGCTGTGCTAGAATGGGCAATCTAGAGGACTTTTGAAATCTTAAAGATTATGCTATGAAAGCATATGATTGTACTCTTTTTCCCTTAGCTAAGTTTTTTTCCCACAGGGTTTTCTTAGGCTAAGGTTTTTAATGAGGCAATCGATGTTGGTGCACTTGAGTGGATAGTCCTGAAGACCTTTGAAATCTTGAAGATTATGCCCGGAAGGCTTATGGTTGTACTCTTTTCCTTAGCTAAGTTTTTTCCCATTGGGTTTTCTTAGGCTAAGGTTTTTAATGAGGCAACCGGTGCAACACAATGGTTTGACATACTTCGTGTACTCTTTTCCTCGTCTAGATTTTTCCCACAGGGTTTTTCTATCGAGGTTTTTAACGAGGCATGAGTATAGTTATTTAATGGCCAAGGGGGAGTGTTATAAATATTTTATTAGTGGCCATTAAACCATTAGACCTTTCAATAGCCTAGCCTTTAATCATGTATTGATGTTGAGTATGTGAAAGGTTATATGAAACCTTATATAATGGAGTGAAGGCTAATGAAATGACACACATATTGTTGTGCCCTACATTTGGTGTTCTTCTTCTTCTTCTTTTTCTCTTCTTTACGTATACACGCATACATATATATGAACCTCCGGGCGAGTTACCGTGCAAACATCATGTGAGAACAGAGCTAGTTGATAGGTCAAATTATAACACAAATCACAATTTATAAATACCCTTATTTAATTTGCCAAACAGAGCCATATTGGGCCACTAGGCCTATGTCATTAATAGCAATCAATTGAGCTAATTCATTCGGCTAGTGCTAGACTGTTGAGCTTATTGATTTTCTTTGCTTGGGTTTAAAATCTTTGGTCCAAACTCTAAAACCTTAGGTTGTCGGACTTATTGGACGGACTCAACTAAAACTTTTGAAATTTTCAAATTAACATTATATTCTAAACTTTTAATTTCAATAAAACTATCACATTTACACACTTTTACATCATTCAATCAATCTAAATATCCATTTCCAAATTCCAAATAAAAATAATTAATATATTTAGTTGTTACATCGTCATTAAGTCTTTTTTCTATTTTTTTTTTCTATTGGTAGAAGTGTATGACTTTTCATTATTTTACGGACTGTAAATTACGCCAGTTGCCTCGTTGAAAACCTTATACCAAGAAAAAACCTGGAAAAAAATTTTAGCTAAGGGAAAAAGAACACAACCATATAGAAGCAGAGTCTTTTGGACTATAAGGGACTGAATTAGTTGTGATCTAGAGATCCAATTTTGCCAATTAAGGGATTGAATTTACTCATGATCTAGGATCGAATTTTACCAATCAAAAGAATGGATTTTTTTCACGGTCCATGGATCTCTATTGATCTTACCAAACATAAGCAGGGACGCTTCTCCCAATGCCCTTTATTCGGGATAATCGGTTGCAGTTAGTTTAATCTTGGTCATGCCCTTGACCTAGATTGCCTGGTTTTAGGACCGTTCTTAGCCGATCGCGTTTCGTTAGTTTTGATTATTCGTATTAATCATCATGATGGGTTTTTAAAAACTGAAATCCTCTGAATAGGGCATTTTCCCCTTTTTATGCTCGGTTTACAAATCGAGAGTCCCAAGTGGAGGGACGCTTAGAGACCCGGAGGTCTAACGATATTAAGACCAGGAAGGTCATTATGATCGGGAAGTGCGCTACGATGTGTTAAGGTCACCATGTAACACCCCGTGTTACGACCCCTAAGATCAATTAAATCATTTAATCAATTACCCAAAAGAAAGAATTAAATCACAGTAATTAATTAGGAAGGCCCACCATAGTCCACGGGCCCTTACCCCTAAACCCAATTCTTAGTCCCAAAAGAAATAGAACTAGCAAGCCCATAATATTAGTTCCTAACTAGGACACCTAAATATATAAATAGGGGACTTAAGAGGCACCTAGAAACCCCCACAAGAATAACGCCCCACCTCCCCGAAGAGCTCCAAGAATCCCCCTAGAAGAAATCAAGAAAGCAAGAAAGCTTAAAGAAAGACCCTTCATAGCCAAGGAATTAATTAAGGCTAAGAGGTAACCCATGTCTCAACAAAACCTATTTTCATAGCTATGATTTCCCCCGTAGGATTTCCCCGTATTATTGTGTATTGGTGATTTGTGATATTATTATTGATGGTTGATGGGATAATTCCATGGGTGATCTTGATATTGGGAGATTCTTGATAATTATGGTGTTCTTGATGATTATGTGGAGTTCTTGATGATTATATGTCGTTCTTGATTATTGTATGGCATTCTTAATGCTTATGTGTTATTTGTACCGAATCTTGTAATTAGAAGACGAACCGTATTCTTGTGGATATAAAAGTGATTAGAACTCTAGGTTGTATCGTATGATCTTATTCTTGGTTTATCGGGTGGGGAAATCGCATGTTTGGGTGTTGATTATATTTAGAAAAGCATGATAGGTTATGTGCCGTTCGTTTCTTGTATTTGATTCGTTAATTGTCTACGTGTTGCCGTTAGTTACAGTTATAAAGTGTCTAAGCATGGTTTCGGGTTCCACAATGGTTCCCGGGGCGAAATTGTGTGATAAGAGTCAGTGGGGGGTAGGTAGGGGGGTAGGGGACCCGCCACCTACCCACGGCCGAAAAACACATCTCCGGCAGCGGGCGGGCAGCTGCCCGCCGGCGACCCGCTGCCCGGAACAGTAATACCCGGCGGGTGGCCCCCCACCCACCGGCTACCCGCTGGAAAATCATCCCCCTCGGGATCTCGGCTTCCCCGTTTGATGTTTCCCCGTCCCCCGTGGTGTCCCAACGGACTCCGTTAATCGTGCCTTTGTCTAGTTTGATATTTCGGGTACCGTTCGTAGGTTTATGAGTCTATTATATTGCATGCTAGTTGAATTGGTATCCCGTTGACCTAGGTAGAAGCAGTATGAACCCCCTAGGACTATTCTTAGTATCTGATGGATCACGCATAGGTTTTGTTATACGTTTTCTCCCCCTTCCCAATGTGTCAATATGGGTTGCATGTACTTGCTATGTGTTATGTGTGCATGTAACCCCGAGTTGGTTAAGATCAATCGGGCTATACGGGCAGTCGGGTGGGCTGAGAACCATACCGGCTGTTAACCAGGCTGGTAGAGACCGGTCAGGTATATAAATATTATATAGGACTAAGTTCCACTATACGGGCAGTCGGGTGGGCTGAGAACCATACCGGCTGTTAACCAGGCTGGTAGAGACCGGTCAGGTATATAAATATTATATAGGACAAAGGTCAACTATACGGGCAGTTGAATGGGCTGAGAACCATCTCAACTGTTAACCAGGCTGGTAAAGACCGGTCAGGTATATAAATATTATGTAGGACAAAGGTCCATCAGCCGGTTGCGATCGGCTCCTCCGTAATGTGAGACGGGGCAGGGTGCTGCGGGGCCGTGTCAGAGCTATATGCGCTGACCCTCATGTATGGGCATGCAATTGGTCCTGTGGCGCCAACAAAGTGTGCTATTTGATGAGATATGGATGAGTTGTGTTTATGAGTATATTGGGGGATTTGACTATGGGATTTATGCTAGGGATTGTGTATGTTGGGTTATGATTATTATTCGTGACCAGCTTTATCTGTCTTGCCTGTTGTGGATTGTATACGCTTGATTATAACTGTTGCTTGTGTCTAGCCTTATCTGTCGAGTCATTCCCGGTTTTAAAAGCTAGAGTCTCGTAGGATATATCTTCATGCTTCAAAATGGTTTTCGTATATCTATATATATCTCTATATGTATTGTATTTCAACGCGTTGGAGTGGGTTACCAGCATCTCTCGCTGACCAGATATATTTGGCTTTCAGGCACAGAAACATAAGTCACTGGAGCGCGCTAGAACTTGGAGCGTAGAAGTAGATAGTTTCCCTTCCGGCCTGCGTGCCATGTTTATGCATTTACATTGCTAAGGATTTTAGATAGTTAGCCTGTGCACCTGAGTTCTCTAGCTCAGGTGTGGCATAGCACCCCGCACTCTTGTATTAAGTTTTGGGATTTAATGAGATTTCACCTTTATTTTATAAGTTTTAAATATCTTAAAAAATCTGGGGTGTTACAGTTGGTATCAGAGCCTAAGTTTGACCCTAGGATAAGACTCTTAAGACCGGACTTTAGGACATTAGGCTTGAACTCTAGGTATTAAGAAACATAGGATTCAGGAATCTTAGGACGCGCGGTGAGATTGTGAAACCTACACATAACACCCCTCCTCACTTTATCCCTCTCTAACTTAAAGGAACTCTCCCCTTCACTTATTGCATCACGGTAAGAACACAAAATAACATCGATCTATGAACTCCAGGATGGCACCGAGAAGAAGACAGGTAGGAACGCCAAAACTCCCCACGGAGGAATTCCTGACTCAGAATCTGCAACGCCTGGCCCAAATTGCCCAGGCACTAAGTACTACCGTACCCCAGCCTTTACTGAACGAGAACTTGGAAATCCACCACCAAGTCTCGTCACACCAACCACCCACCCTCTCAGGAAACGAAGACCCCACGACCCTCGAGGAGTGGATCGGGACTTTCGACAAGATATTCAGGGCAGCTAAATGCCCCGAGGGCCACCAAGTAAGAATGGCCTCCTTCTACTTCAGACACGAGGCCGACACCTGGTGGGCTCACGAAGGACCCACCCTTGAACAAGACCCCGGATTCAGCTGGGAAACCCTAAAAACGCGGCTACGAGAATAATTCTATCCCAGCCACCTAAGAGCCACCATATACGAAGAATTCCTCCACCTAAAACAAGGCGCAACCTCGGTCACGGAATACTACCAACAATTCCACCGACTGGCTCGCCTCATCCCCGAGCTAGTACCCACCGAGAGGGTCAAGACCGAAAGGTTCATAACGGGCCTTGACCCCGAATATCAAAAAGCCTTAGCCACACAAGGGCCAGGAACCCTCAGGGAAGCCTATGCCAAGGCATCCCAGCTACAACAAGTGCCAAACCAACCCCGGGAAACACGCCTGGGAAACAAAAGGAAATCAGAAGGAAATCACATGAACCCCACCCGCAGCCTTAAAAGCCCCAGGGCCGCCTCACCCCACTTAGTCACAACGCCAACCGCTCAAGGAAGAATCCTCACTCTAAGCAAAGCCAAAATTGGGGATAGCAACATAGTCTCCGGAACCTTCCTAGTACACGCCACCCCCGCCACAGTGTTATTTGACTCAGGGGCTACCAACTCATTTATAGCAACCGAGTTTGCCACTCGGCTCGACCTCAACACCAGCACCAAGGTCCGACTCCAGGTCAAAGTGGCCTCCGGCGAAATCCTAGAATGCGACCGCATGTACAAGGATATAATGATCACCATACAAGGGATGGAATTTCCCAGCAACTTAATCCGATTCAAACTGGATGGGGTACAAGTGATTTTGGGCATGGATTAGCTAGGAAAATACCAAGCACAAATCCTATGCGGAGAACAAAAAGTGGTCCTACGAGGACCAAACGGTAAGAGGGTATCTTACCATGGAACCCACCAGGAAGCCGGGATCAAAGTGGTGAACATGATGAAAATGAAGAGATACCTAAACAAGGGAGGCGAGGCCTTCCTATGTTCGGTCGAGGACCTCAGCACCAAAACCCCCGAACCACAAACCATCCCAGTGGTAAGCGAATTCACCGACGTCTTCCCGGACGAAATCCCCGGGGCACCCCCAGTCAGAGAAGTCGAGTTCACCATAGATCTCGTACCGGGCGCTGCCCCAATTTCTAAACCTCCCTACCGATTAGCACCAAAAGAAATGAAGGAACTAAAAACGCAACTGCAAGAATTGCTAGACAAGGACTACATCCGTCCTAGCACCTCCCCATGGGGAGCGCCAGTGTTGTTTGTTAAAAAGAAGGATGGGAGCATGCGCCTATGCATCGACTACAGGGAACTTAACCAAGTCACGATAAAGAATAAGTACCCCCTTCCCCGAATCGACGACTTGTTCGACCAACTTAAAGGGGCAGGGGTATTCTCAAAAATTGATCTAAGATCCGGGTATCACCAAATACAGGTGGCCAAACCGGACATTCAGAAAACAGCCTTCCGGACACGTTACAATCACTATGAATTCACCGTAATGCCCTTCGGACTCACCAACGCGCCTGCCATATTCATGGACCTCATGAACCGAGTGTTCCGACCCCACTTGGATGACTTCGTCATTGTATTCATTGATGACATCCTAGTCTACTCCCGAAACAAGGAAGAACACGAAAGACACCTCCGCATAACCCTGCAAACCCTAAGAGAGCATCAACTATACGCCAAGTTCTCTAAATGCGAATTTTGGAAGGACAGCGTGGCCTTCCTGGGTCACGTGATAACCAAGGAAGGGATTAAGGTGGACCCCGCCAAGATCCGTGCCGTTAAAGAATGGACCACACCAAGCTCACTCACCGAAGTCCGAAGCTTCCTAGGCTTGGCGGGCTACTACAGGAGATTTGTACCCGACTTCACCAGGATAGCCCAACCCCTCAACAAACTCATGAAAAAGGAAACCCCCTTCCAATGGGACAACGACTGCGTCTCGGCCTTTCAAGAATTGAAGGATAAGTTAACCACGGCACCCGTACTCGCCATCCCCTCCGGGGAGGAAGGATTCGAGGTCTTCAGTGACGCATCCAAGAAGGGGTTGGGGTGCGTGCTAATGCAAAAAGGCCGAGTAATAGCCTACGCATCCAGGCAGCTCAAAACCCATGAGGAAAACTACCCCACCCACGACCTCGAGCTAGCCGCCATCGTGTTCGCACTAAAAATTTGGAGGCATTACTTGTACGGGGTGCAATGCAAGATTTACACGGACCATAAGAGCCTAAAGTACATCTTCACCCAAAAAGACCTAAACATGAGACAACGGAGGTGGTTAGAACTCATAAAGGATTACGACCTGGACATCCAATACCACGAGGGAAAAGCTAACGTGGTGGCAGATGCACTAAGCAGGAAGACTAACCACTCCCTCAACACCACTTGGGTCCTACCGGACCAACTGTACAGGGATTTCCAAAGACTGAATTTGGAAATAATAAAACAAGGTCAAAACCACCCCGGCACCCACATATTCAACACACGAGTCGTGCTTACGCTCTTCGAAGAAATCAAAATAGGGCAACAGCAGGATCCGGAACTAGATAAAATCCGCCTCGACCTAACCCAGGGGAAGGAAGGACCCTTCAAAATACACGAAGACGGCAGTCTCCGTTACCAAGGTAGGTGGTGCGTGCCCTCGACGCACCCCCACTTGAAGCAACAAATCCTGGAGGAAGGACACAACACCCCATACTCGATTCACCCAGGGGGTGACAAACTATACCAAGATGTAAAAAGGTCGTTTTGGTGGCCCAACATGAAAAAGGAAATCGCGGATTTCGTGGCCAGGTGTCTGAATTGCCAAAGGGTGAAGGCCGAACGATGCAAGCCCAAGGGACTCGTACAACCCCTTGAGATACCACAAGGAAAGTGGGATTCCATATCCATGGATTTCGTCGGGGGACTACCCCCAACAAAGACCGGCAAGGATAAGATTTGGGTCATAGTGGACCGACTAACCAAAACAGCACGATTCATCGCCATGAAGGAAACGTGGACAATGACACAACTGGCCCAAGCTTACTTGAGCCGAGTAGTGAAGTATCACGGAGTCCCCCGAAACATCGTATCCAATAGGGACTCCAGGTTCCTCTCGCAATTCTGGAAATCACTGCAAATAGCCTTGGGTACACAACTAAAACTAAGCACTACTTTCCACCCCACCACGGACGGCCAAACCGAGAGGACCATTCAGACCCTCGAAGACATGCTAAGAGCCTGCGTGTTGGACTTTCAAGGGACATGGGAGGAACACCTAGACCTCATTGAATTCTCGTACAACAACAGCTACCACGCGAGCATTCGCATGGCACCCTACGAAGCTCTATACGGACAAAAGTGCAGAACCCCCTTATGTTGGGAAGACATGGTCGACCCAATATCACTAGGGCCCCAACACCTACAGGACACAATCACCAAGGTCAAACACATCCGGGAAAGGATGAAAGCTGCCCAGGACCGCCAAAAGTCCTATGCCGACCTAAAGAGGAAACAAGCCGAGTTCAACACCGGGGACAAAGTCTGGTTAAGAATCTCGCCCACACGAGGGGTAATGAGATTCGGAAAGAAAGGAAAGCTCAGCCCTCGATTTATCGGCCCCTATGAGATCATAGAAAAAGTTGGGAACCTAGCCTATCGCCTCGCCCTACCCGTCGAACTAGAACGAGTACACAACGTATTCCACATATCCCAACTAAAGAAATACGTACACGACCCGAGTCACGTGCTTCAACCCGAGGTCGTGAACCTCGACGAGTCACTAGTATACGAAGAAAGACCCGTGAGGATCCTGGACACCAAGACAAGAAACACTCGTCGCCGAGCCATAGAAATGGTGAAAGTCCTCTGGACCAACCATGGGACCGAGGAAGCAACGTGGGAGCTCAAAGACACAATGAGGGAACGCTACCCCGAACTTTTCACACCAGGTAACTAAGAAAAAGTCACACGGCAAGGACCAAGCTTCGGGGACGAAGCTTCCCGATAAGGGGGGGAGAGTGTAACACCCCGTGTTACGACCCCTAAGATCAATTACATCATTTAATCAATTACCCAAAAGAAAGAATTAAATCACAGTAATTAATTAGGAAGGCCCACCATAGTCCACGGGCCCTTACCCCTAAACCCAATTCTTAGTCCCAAAAGAAATAGAACTAGCAAGCCCATAATATTAGTTCCTAACTAGGACACCTAAATATATAAATAGGGGACTTAAGAGGCACCTAGAAACCCCCACAAGAATAACGCCCCACCTCACCGAAGAGCTCCAAGAATCCCCTAGAAGAAATCAAGAAAGCAAGAAAGCTTAAAGAAAGACCCTTCATAGCCAAGGAATTAATTAAGGCTAAGAGGTAACCCATGTCTCAACAAAACCTATTTTCATAGCTATGATTTCCCCCGTAGGATTTCCCCGTATTATTGTGTATTGGTGACTTGTGATATTATTATTGATGGTTGATGGGATAATTCCATGGGTGATCTTGATATTGGGAGATTCTTGATAATTATGGTGTTCTTGATGATTATGTGGAGTTCTTGATGATTATATGTCGTTCTTGATTATTGTATGGCATTCTTAATGCTTATGTGTTATTTGTACCGAATCTTGTAATTAGAAGACGAACCGTATTCTTGTTGATATAAAAGTGATTAGAACCCTAGGTTGTATCGTATGATCTTATTCTTGGTTTATCGGGTGGGGAAATCGCATGTTTGGGTGTTGATTATATTTAGAAAAGCATGATAGGTTATGTGCCGTTCGTTTCTTGTATTTGATTCGTTAATTGTCTACGTGTTGCCGTTAGTTACAGTTATAAAGTGTCTAAGCATGGTTTCGGGTTCCACAATGGTTCCCGGGGCGAAATTGTGTGATAAGAGTCAGTGGGGGGTAGGTGGTGGGGTAGGAGACCCGCCACCTACCCACGGCCGAAAAACACTTCTCCGGCAGCGGGCGGGCAGCTGCCCGCCGGCGACCCGCTGCCCGGAACAGTAATACCCGGCGGGCAGCCGGCGGGTGGCCCCCCACCCACCGGCTACCCGCTGGAAAATCATCCCCCTCGGGATCTCGGCTTCCCCGTTTGATGTTTCCCCGTCCCACGTGGTGTCCCAACGGACTCCGTTAATCGTGCCTTTGTCTAGTTTGATATTTCGGGTACCGTTCGTAGGTTTATGAGTCTATTATATTGCATGCTAGTTGAATTGGTATCCCGTTGACCTAGGTAGAAGCAGTATGAACCCCCTAGGACTATTCTTAGTATGTGATGGATCACGCATAGGTTTTGTTATACGTTTTCTCCCCCTTCCCAATGTGTCAATATGGGTTGCATGTACTTGCTATGTGTTATGTGTGCATGTAACCCCGAGTTGGTTAAGATCAATCGGGCTATACGGGCAGTCGGGTGGGCTGAGAACCATACCGACTGTTAACCAGGCTTGTAGAGACCGGTCAGGTATATAAATATTATATAGGACTAAGTTCCACTATACGGGCAGTCGGGTGGGCTGAGAACCATACCGGCTTTTAACCAGGCTGGTAGAGACCGGTCAGGTATATAAATATTATATAGGACAAATGTCCACTATACGGGCAGTTGAATGGGCTGAGAACCATCTCAACTGTTAACCAGGCTGGTAAAGACCGGTCAGGTATATAAATATTATGTAGGATAAAGGTCCATCAGCCGGTTGCGATCGGCTCCTCCGTAATGTGAGACAGGGCAGGGTGCTGCGGGGCCGTGTCAGAGCTATATGCGCTGACCCTCATGTATGGGCATGCGATTGGTCCTGTGGCGCCAACAAAGTGTGCTATTTGATGAGATATGGATGAGTTGTGTTTATGAGTATATTGGGGGATTTGACTATGGGATTTATGCTAGGGATTGTGTATGTTGGGTTATGATTATTATTCGTGACCAGCTTTATCTGTCTTGCCTGTTGTGGATTGTATACGCTTGATTATAACTGTTGCTTGTGTCTAGCCTTATCTGTCGAGTCATTCCCGGTTTTAAAAGCTAGAGTCTCGTAGGATATATCTTCATGCTTCAAAATGGTTTTCGTATATCTATATATATCTCTATATGTATTGTATTTCAACGCGTTGGAGTGGGTTACCAGCATCTCTCGCTGAACAGATATATTTGGCTTTCAGGCACAGAAGCATAAGTCACTGGAGCGCGCTAGAACTTGGAGCGTAGAAGTAGATAGTTTCCCTTCCGGCCTGCGTGCCATGTTTATGCATTTACATTGCTAAGGATTTTATATAGTTAGCCTGTGCACCTGAGTTCTCTAGCTCAGGTGTGGCATAGCACCCCGCACTCTTGTATTATGTTTTGGAATTTAATGAGATTTCACCTTTATTTTATAAGTTTTAAATATCTTAAAAAATCTGGGGTGTTACACACCAAGTGCACTACGCTCGGGAAGTACATTACGGAAGGGATTTGCCTACCTTGTAGGACTAGGGATTTAAGGGGTCTAAATTTACCGATCAAGAGATCGGATCTCGACATGATGAAAAGATTGAATGCTATCGATCAAGCGATCAAATTTTCAGTGATCTAGCGACCAAATTAAAATGATCTAGCGAAGTTTTACAGTCCCATCTAAAGGTCGGTTTAGGCGCCGATCCTTACTCGGGGCAGTGCATGCACTAACAGATGCTATACTTTCGGTCTAAGGACCTTTATCCCTTTGATTCGTTCGGTCGTCTAGGACGACGGTTTTGCTTTTGCGCCCTGCTCAGGCTAGTCACCTAGAGATCATTCTTATGATCTTGAGGTTGGTGTTGAGGACGTTTCTTCTCTTATGCCACGTCTGAGGTAGGGGTCTAAGGACTCGTTGCTTTACCGAATCCATGATACTGGACGAGGACACTTGTTTCTCTGTCCCGGAGACCGTTGTTTTCCTCGATTTTCCAATCATAACGGGGATGCCTTGCCTTAACGGTCTATGGATCATTTATAACTTCCGATCTTGTGGTCGTTGCACTTTCCGACCTGTGGCCGTAGTCGAAGGCATTCCTCCTTGCTGGTTCGGAGAACCTTTGTTTTTTTTTTTTTTTTTTTTTTTTTTATCTTTTGAATGTAGAGGTCTGAAAACCTTTGTCTTTTGATCTTTTAATCGTAGAGGTCTGGAGACTTTTTGTCTTTTGATCTTTTGATTGCAAACGATGATAACTTTGCCTTGCCAGTCCGGAGACCACTAATTTTTCGATCTGGTGATGGCAATCGACTCTTGGGTCGAATTCCGGGCTTTGCCAGTTGATAAGCGTCAAAATATGCTAGTTTCTAGGAGCCTTTTGAAGGTATTTTTAGCATGTTTTTAACATTAAAGTCTTGCATTTAAGAGTAAATTATCCTAAAAACACGGTTTAGCACAAAGATACCTTCCCAATTGTATTTTGCATGATTATAGGTGTTTTTGGGCAAGGAAAGTGGCAAAAAGAGGTTAAAAATATCAAAGCCAAGAAGAAAGCGCATACAAGGACCAAACACGCCACATCCACGCACGTGAGGAGGAGAAAAGGGGAATTATTTCCCATTTACGCCCGGCCTCACGGCGTGATGGTGGCGTAAGAAGGACAAGGCAAAGCAAGCGCGAAGGAGGATTATTTCAAATTTACGAAGGACGTCACGTCATGGAGGCTCGCGTAATTCCAAAATTATGGAGCCGGATGCAGCTCGGCGCGGAAGGGCATTATTTCCCATTTACGCCGGCGTCACAGCGTAACGACGTGCGTAAATGGGAGGTCGAATGAAATTGCAATATTTAAGGCAAAATTCTCTTTCATTTAGGGGAGTTCTTAGGAGGAGAGTTACACAATTTTTAGAGAGTTTTTCAATTTTAGAGAGAAGTTTTTAGAGAGATTTTAGATCTAGAGTTGTTTATATTTTCTCTCCCTAGGTTTTTGCCAAAAACCCATTTGATTTGTAAGAAGATTTGACGATTTGGAGCAATTGTAGCTTGGATCTTCATTTCCCCTTTGTCATTGAAGAGATCTAGCTTGCATTTGGGTAAAATCTACCCCTTACTCTTTATTGATTATATCTTGTTTTGCCTATTTTGCAATTGCTTGATCTTGATCTTAATGATGGTTGACTAAAATTCTAGGGATTGGGATTGTTGTGTAAATTGCAATTGTGTTGGTGGGTTTGATTTGATTTGCTATATTGTGGTGATTGATTGTTGATGTTATAAATGTCTTGTTGTTGATGATGATCTTTGTGACTTCCTTGGAGTGGGGCCCAACTCCATGGATGATGTTGGATTCCTGGATTTAGGCAAGAGGTTGCTAAATCTAGGTAGGCCTCTTAATCCTCCACATTTTCCGCCCTAGATCCGAGAGGATAATGGTCCGGGAAGGAATGTAGGAAGGTGTTTGAGAATTTGCCCCATAGGAAATGTGAACACCTGGGTGTCATAATTCGCTATGAGAGGCGTTTAGACCGAGATGGTGACGCATTAGCAATGTTTTTCTTGACTAGTAACTCACATTCAAATCACTACAATCTCTCAACTGAGGGAACAACCAATCACACAATGCAATTGTAGCACAATCCTAATCCGTTTTTCTCTTTATATCTTTTCTTTTAATTCAAAGCTTTCTATTCCTTGCTTCTTAACAATCAACTCTCTTCTCAATCTTACTTGAATCGAATCACTCATAGCCAAATCGACCTCACCGTACGTTCTGCCCAACTTCCAAGTTGTCATTCCTTGAGTACGACACTCGGGGTGGTTCTCACTCTCCTTTTTATCCTACCTCCATCCTACATCACATACACGACCCTTCAACATCAAATCTTTTGATAGCACTACACAAATTGAGAACCGTAAATGAAAAAGTGTCCCGTCACCGGTCAAAATTGCCTACTTTGTACGGCTTGACGTTGAGATATTTTCCTAGACTTAAATGCCTACTTTGTAGGACTTAATGCCAAGATTTTTTCCCGGGCTTAATAATGCCGGTGGTGGCAAGGCCAACCTGACCGGGCTTTATGTACATTTAATACGTGTTATTGCTATATACATGGTACAATTTACAAAGTAAATTAAACTAGAAATTTACAAGTTCTAAAAAAATTGGCTTCACTTGGTCGTAACTTCGAACAGGTGGGCTCGAACACTTGATGGAGTTTGCGGCCGAAGGCATTTCCCCTCATCGGTCCGGTGACCATAGTTTTTTCTGACATTTCGGTCGTAATTATGCCGAGATGTGATCCCGGGCTTAATTACCTATTCTGTAGGGCTTGACTCTGAAATTTTTTCTCGGGCTTAACAATGTTAGGAACATTTTGTAATTAGACTTTGATGATACCAAGCTCAGGAGTTTAGACCCCTCAATTTGTTTTATGGTCTTAGTGTCAAATCGAGTTAATCTTCATTCGAATCTTAATTAGAATCGTTAACCCAAGTGGACAAAATTAGCACTCGTGGGACTTAGAATTCTCTAAGTAAACAAACCAGTCGAGACGATATCTCTCGAACGAATCGAATTAAACGAATTGAGACTTTTATATCACAATGATTCGTAACCAGAGACAAAGACACGAAGATCTGAAGACTTGAAGACCTGAAGATTCGAAGACTCGATGACAAGGGCAGAGAGGTTGCAAAATACCAAATCATGGAAGGGTCTACCTCTTGTGTTATCATGGCCGAATGATAAAGTAAATCATTCGTGGCTTTTTATGGGACGATTGGTAAAGTCAACCAATCGTGTTCAAGTGTTTTAAAAGGGCTAGAATTGATGGCAAGCCAACAACTTGATAGGACAAACTAGAGTCATACTCTAAGCACGTAAATCTGAAACCCAAAACATGAGAATTTTTGTTCAGGACAAAATGAGTCCTAGGAACAAATCCAAAGTCAACTTTCATTAAATGCCATGTTCTTTGTGCATATAATAAATCAATATGCTCAGCACAATTTAAGGACCAACGGCTGGAAAGTACTGACAACATTTATGAACTTGAATTACCCAGTGGTCTCTACTCAATGGCCCGTAAGGTGTGGGACATGAAGGTGACGGCCATGCGAGACCATCGAGATCTCAAGACAGTTCAAACCTCGCAAATATTTAGTGACTTGAAGGCTTACGAGTTCGAGCACGAGCCGAAGCCAGTTGAGGAACCCGAACCAAGGAATGTGGCTCTAGTTGCTGACCAGTAACCATCCACATCCACAAGGTCAAACTCTAACCCCTCTATCTTTTTAACTGATGAGCAGTTTTCTTTATTTGTTACAAAGTTCAAAAGGTTTATGAGAACCAAAATTCATCGGCCACACCTAGTTCATCGAGCCAAAGGCACCTCAAGAGATCAAACATCTCTAAAAGGTGTGAACTAGAGGAGATGCAAATGTTGTGCTACAATTGTTAGAAACCAGGGCACTTCAAAGCTGAATGCCCTCATCCAGTGGTCCGCAAACATCAAGACCAATCTAGAAGCACAAGCACTCCGAACAACTCTAGGAACTCTCCTGCCAAGACGAGTGGACGAGGCGTTAACCAATCAGCCAACCACTCTGGAGATAGGAGAAGGAAGGCATTGGCCGCTGAAGAAGTAGCTGAAAGCAAATCCCGAGCCATGCACTTCCAAGTCGAGCTCAAACAACGAGAGCTCAAGAGATGAGAAGGGTCTCATCTGCTTGTATAGTCAAGAAGAGTCAAACGAAAAGTTATGTCTGATGGCAAAGGACGATGAGGTAGACTCTCAATCCTCTTTCTCTTCCCAATGTGATTTTGATTCCAGTATTTATGAAAATCCTATGGATTCGGTTATTAAACTGATGAAGGATTTTAAAGCTGTTAAAAACACTCATTCTGAGATTAAGGATGAGAATGCTCGACTTATGGCTGAATGCGAAAATCTTAAGAGCATCTTGCTAAAAAATAACGAGATGTTAAGCACCATCAGCCAGTTCGAGAAACATGTTCTCCTACTTAAAGATGAGTGTAAAGCAAGGAAAGTACGAGAACAAAATTTGCGTAAGGTCATAGCGACATTCACTAATTTGTCTAAAATAATAGACCGAATGGTAGATGATCAAATACCAAGTGGGGATGGAGTCGGACTTGGCTATAGCCTTAGCTCTCAATCACATTTTCTACTGACCAAACCGTCAGACCCTTCAACGAGTAGAGGATTAAAGTTTGTGTTTGTTAAAGGTTTGACTTTGCTACCTGAGCCGATGAATGTTGTTGATAAGGCAAAGCGTCACAACCAACGAGCCAACGGAAATGTAAGGTTGTACTACGAGTTGTGGAACCCTCGAAAGGAAGTTCTTCAAAAGGTAACATGATCTATTGCATGTGCTGCGACGGCGAGTGGCGGTGATGCATGGCGAAGACGGCACATAGAACTGGGATCTCCTGGTTTATAATGTAAGATTTTCCCTAATAATATATATTATACATTATATATTAGGGCCTTAATTAAGTGGTGCAAGTTGACTAGGTTTACTAAGTGGTCTGGTTGGACTTAATAACTAGTAGTTGTTAGTCAACCAAACTCTGTGCCTAATATAACCTGGATTGATGGGATACAGGATTATGGATTAGATAGCACATTCAGTTACGGTACTCAGACCGCTCAGTAGATACCAATACACCATCTAGGGTTCTGAGTCAGGTCTGAGGCAAAACATGGCTAACGGTCTACCGTTGAGAGGCAACACAACAGGAACATCAACTATGGCTGGAGATCTACGGGGCTACGCTTCCGCTATCATACGAGGTCAGGTTTCTCGTATACTATGGTTCATATAGTTAGACTATTGTATATCTAACATTTGGTTTTAGAGCCTTTATAATCTCTGTCTGGTTGATTGAGTTGCCTACGATCAACATTAATTTCTTTCATATACATTAAGGGTTTTTCGTATATGTTTTATATTAATATTTCGAAATCAGCATACAATTATATAATTTTCCTTGTATGTGTAGAATGAATTAACGTACTGTAGTTGTGTTTTTTTGAAAAAAAAAAAAAAAATTCAACATGAAGCACAGTTATTTTCATATTTCATCTGGACTTCGAAATATTAATTATATCCATTGTTTTGGCTTTGGTTGTTTGACTTGGAGTTTCCTGGGGGAACACTCAAGTCATTAAGGTAATTACCATTATTTTATATTTATTTACCATATTAATGTTTGCTTTAGTTAATATTATATATATTAATTTTGGTAAATGGTAATTATTTGGTTTGATATTACCATATTAATATTTCCTTAATTAATATTGAATATTACTTTTAGCAAATGGTAAATATATGGTAATTGCTTGTTTTCAGATATTAATGCCCTTTAGTTTCCTCTTAATTTTTGGCATTAAATTCATAATTAAATTACTATTCAATATTTAGCAAATATTATGTATTGAATTTGCTCTTTGAATTTTAATTTAATATTGAGGTTCATATTAAATTGCCTGAAGTATTGCAATTTGTTTAGGATATATATGAGTTAAATGCAAAATCCAAGCATGCTAAGTATTTTTTTTTATAATTTTATTGTTATAATAATTATGCATTTAGAAAAGCATGTTTTAAGGTTGGATTTAACATATTATTAACTCATAAATTCATTATTAAATATCGTTCAATTTTGGATCTTTATGTCAATTTTGGACATTATGGTCTACTAAAGCAGCTTGTTTGGTTTCCCTTTAATTTGAGCACATTTTAGTTTTATGTGTCTCTAGAACTTTAGAACCTATTTTGAACAAGCTATTTGGGACCTATTTTGGGTCATTAAAGTATGGATCCTACCATTTTGATTGATATTTTAATAATAATTAGAGGTCCTTATAACATGTTTATTAAGTTTTAATTATTACTAACTACTATATTTTAGTATTCATCGTTGGTAATAATATTAAGTTTTGGGTCTACTTCAGTATTAGACCATTTTTCATCCATGTTATAATTCACTTAGGCCATTGAGGTTTATGAGCCTAATTTGAGTAATTAAGTGCTATAATTATTGTCTTGATCTATTTTGAGACATTAAGGATTAAGGATTTAATTGTTATTTTGGCCATTAAGAATTACAAACTATTATTTAAGTTGATTAATTTTTAATCTATCAGTAGTTTTCAGGGCCTTAATAATAATATTAAGTCTTTAATTTTATGGCAAAAGCAATATAGTTTATATTGTTAGTATAATGGTAAATTTGGTTATTACCTTAACTTCAGTCTCCCTAAGTATCATAATAGTCATGGTTAATTATTATGTGGTAAATTGAGATTAGTATTTGGCATCCCTTAATTACAGTTTTGCCTTTATTGTAATTATTATTAATTAGCATTATTAATTACTGTTATTAAGTTTAGGGGCTAATCTCATTTTATTACTTTTCATAATAATTAGCATTTAATGGTAATCTGCTATATTTGGTACATTGGCATGATTACCACTTCATTTTACATGACTATTTATGTTGGTAATTAAGTCATACCAATCAATTTTTGAACGTACCATTGGACGCTGCTTCGAGTTTGTTGACACCGACAGTGAAGATTGGGAGAATTCTGGAGTCTTTTCTTCTCTTGTGGATCGTTATCGTTGTCAGCGCAATGGGTAGATGCGGTTTGCATCATTAAGGTTAGCCATTAATTATCTTTTACAGTTATTATTGATAATTAGTGCTACAGTTACAGTTAACCGCTAATTTGGACTAGTCACATATTTTATCTTTAGAGAATGAAAACATTTAAAGGTGCATTACCATACTTTAGTTTGTCGTTATTATTAATGTTAATAGTGATTATAATGTTATTTATTTCTATTAATAATTAATTAATGATAACATTAATGTTGCTATGGTATTCAGTTATGCATCTTGAACTGTTTCCAAATCAATTTATGTGACAATATTCCAGTACAGAAAATAATTTTCTGGACATTATTTTTCGGACTTCAAATTTTATTAAGTTTTCAAAATTTTATCCGAAAACGGTTATAAATGTTAACGGTTTTAACCCTTGTTTTTCCATATTTAGTCTCCTACTTAATGTGATAATATTATTATGGCTATTTGTTGCTATTTTGGTTATTTGCAATTTTGCCATTCATAATAATAATATTATTATCTGAGTTATGAAGAGTGATTTTGAATCAATTTAGTAATTTTGGAAAAACTTATTTGCTAGGTAATTGACTTTTGCCATTAATTTCATAATTCATTTAGTTCTCGGAATTATGATTTTAGTTCTGATTGCCCATGTTTGGTTAAGTATGAATAAATGAATATTTTGTTTAAATTCATATCCTTTAGTTGGTTCATACTCTTTAGATTGTTTTATGCATTCGATCACATTAAGTGCATAATATTAAGTTTAATTATGCAATTAGGGTTTGTGAGATTTTGCTTTACAAATGATAGCATATCCTTTTGGTTTGATATTGTTTGAATTTGTAAATTCAGTTATTTCTCATAAATTTGATCATTATGCTTTAAAACATTTTCTCATGGGCTTACAGTTTAAAAATTTTAAAGTATATATTCAGTACATTATTATTCAAAATGTTGGGTCTCTTTTGGTTTGGACTCATCGGTGTTTGAATATTAAGTTTATACTTTAAAATCTCATATTGTAAATTGCTTTAAGTTATGCAATTTCTTTGGAGTATATGAGTTTAATGTTTAATTTTATGCATATTTGTCCTAAGCATAATATGTTTTAAATTATGCAATTTTATTATGCCTTTAGCAATGCATACTTAGATGGAATTATATTAGTTCCTATTTAAGTTGGACTTATGCATAAACTTTAGTTGCGGTAGTGCCTAAATTTAAGCACGTTTAGTCCGCTAATTTAGTTCACCATTTAAGCTTTAATAATAGGTGAACCATACAGTTTTTGGTGTATACCCTACAGTTTTAGGTTCATACCCCCAAACAATTATACATTAAGTATATATGAATCGGGGAGACATACTATTTTTAATGGCCATGACTTAAGAACATCTCGTGCCACTAGTCTCCTTAAATTGATACTCTATTTAAGGAATTGGTTTTCAGTGAGACTTAGCCTCTAACCACCTTTCCTTGGAGTATATTTAGATTTTCTCATCACAATCTGGTATAATCTGTTTGTCAAATTTTTAAGTATTCATTGCCAATGTGATTTTATTTCGGTTTATTAAAGAATAGCGAAAGCATCTTTAATTTACTGAAATATCTTGAGTTTTCGATCTTGGTTAATTAAGGAAATGCTACAGCATATTCAGCTACATAAGATTGTTAAGTTTCAATCACATAAAGTTTAGGCAAGAATTTGATAATTGTCTAGTGATCTTATAATTTTAATTTGGTTTGGGAGTAGCCACAGCATCCTTAATCTGTTAAAATTATATATTAAGCGGTTTATTTTGATCACATAAAGTTTTGGACATATCATTTGTGATTAATTGTATGTAATATGATGAAATTTAGCCCACAGGCAATTTCGTTATATTTGTATAATTAATCAGGATGAAATACTGGACTACGGTCATAATTTAGCCCACAGGCAATTATGTATCGGAATGTATTTTAGTAGTTTTATCAGTGACGATAGAAATAAATCAATTTATTTACTTTATGGTTATTTGTAAATATTTTTCAATTCTATCATGAAGTTTAAATTTTATGATGTAAACTTTAGATCATATTTCTTAATTTGCCCACAGGGATTAAGAAAAGGAACATGATCTCTTAAGTTTTTTATCATAATGATAGTAATGAATCTTATTGACTAAAACTTTAGCCTACAGGCAAGTTTTATGTCATTTGATTCTTCAACTCATTTGATAATGGTTTCATCATAAATAACATTTTTCAGTTGGATCTAATTGAGTAAAACTTTAGCCCACAGGCAAGTTTTATGTCACTAGATTCTTCTGGCTCTTTAGTAATTGTGAAAAATATTATCATAAGGGTTTCTTAATTGGATTTAATAGAATTAAAACTTTAGCCCAAAGGCAAGTTTTATGTCAATAAATCCCACCACCCATTAGATGATAATTTTATCACAATTTCTTAGAGTTATAAATTCAGTTCAATTATAATTCTAAGTTTCATAGTTTGCATTGGCAAAACATGTATTCAGTCACTTCCCAAAATTTAGCAACTTTTATTAATTGATCCACGAATCTTGCTCGGTTCTTCGGACTAACTGTAGTAAGTTACGTGATTTGACATACATATTTTGGATTCCATTAATAATAAAATGTATCTTTTGAGCCAAATTCTAACTTGGTTTTGGAAGGTGTATTTTTATTTTAGTATGTCCGACTATGGTGGGGATTATATCTTCATTATTTAGTTAGACTTTAATTGGAACCAAAAATTGATTATTTAGTATGTCCAACTAATGGTGGGGAATTATGTATTCATTTGTTAGTTGGTCAATAAATCAATTATGAGTATGTATATTATTAAGTTCATTTTATTAATTTTGCTGAAGAATGTTTTAATCAGTGGGAGTGATCATTTAGAAAAAGATCATTAAGTTACTCCACTAAAGTTTATGGATTTAAATGGCTTCATACATCCTAAATTTGATTGTATGTCAAACAATCAGTCCATAAGATTCCACAAGTTTTATTTTGTATTTGTTCATATAAATTCATAAGTTCAAATTATTGAACATTTGGTTGTGCAACATATTTATGAAAATGTTGCAACAATATTAAGGAATTTATTAGAACAAAAGCATTTAACTTGTGGTGCACTGTCATTTAATAAATTCTTCAGTGATTAATAGAGTCTTTAGTTTCTTCAAAATTGATCTTGGGCCTTTTAGTTTGTAAGGCTCAAAACAATTTTGTGAGACATATAAGTAAGACTCATTATGTTTAGTTCATTTAAAATGAACATTGAAGTTATTTAGGAAGTTATGGTGTATGATTAAGATTCCAAATTCATGGACTTAGACTTCTGGCCCAGTGGACTTGGACTTGAATTACCCAGTGGTCTCTACTCAATGGCCCGTAAGGTGTGGGACATGAAGGTGACGGCCATGCGAGACCATCGAGATCTCAAGACAGTTCAAACCTCGCAAATATTTAGTGACTTGAAGGCTTACGAGTTCGAGCACGAGCCGAAGCCAGTTGAGGAACCCGAACCAAGGAATGTGGCTCTAGTTGCTGACCAGTAACCATCCACATCCACAAGGTCAAACTCTAACCCCTCTGTCTTTTTAACTGATGAGCAGTTTTCTTTATTTGTTACGAAGTTCAAAAGGTTTATGAGAACCAAAATTCATCGGCCACACCTAGTTCATCGAGCCAAAGGCACCTCAAGAGATCAAACATCTCTAAAAGGTGTGAACCAGAGGAGATGCAAATGTTGTGCTACAATTGTTAGAAACCAGGGCACTTCAAAGCTGAATGCCCTCATCCAGTGGTCCGCAAACATCAAGACCAATCTAGAAGCACAAGCACTCCGAACAACTCTAGGAACTCTCCTGCCAAGACGAGTGGACGAGGCGTTAACCAATCAGCCAACCACTCTGGAGATAGGAGAAGGAAGGCATTGGCCGCTGAAGAAGTAGCTGAAAGCAAATCCCGAGCCATGCACTTCCAAGTCGAGCTCAAACAACGAGAGCTCAAGAGATGAGAAGGGTCTCATCTGCCTGTATAGTCAAGAAGAGTCAAACGAAAAGTTATGTCTGATGGCAAAGGACGATGAGGTAGACTCTCAATCCTCTTTCTCTTCCCAATGTGATTTTGATTCCAGTATTTATGAAAATCCTATGGATTCGGTTATTAAACTGATGAAGGATTTTAAAGCTGTTAAAAACACTCATTCTGAGATTAAGGATGAGAATGCTCGACTTATGGCTGAATGCGAAAATCTTAAGAGCATCTTGCTAAAAAATAACGAGATGTTAAGCACCATCAGCCAGTTCGAGAAACATGTTCTCCTACTTAAAGATGAGTGTAAAGCAAGGAAAGTACGAGAACAAAATTTGCGTAAGGTCATAGCGACATTCACTAATTTGTCTAAAATAATAGACCGAATGGTAGATGATCAAATACCAAGTGGGGATAGAGTCGGACTTGGCTATAGCCTTAGCTCTCAATCACATTTTCTACTGACCAAACCGTCAGACCCTTCAACGAGTAGAGGATTAAAGTTTGTGTTTGTTAAAGGTTTGACTTTGCTACCTGAGCCGATGAATGTTGTTGATAAGGCAAAGCGTCACAACCAACGAGCCAACGGAAATGTAAGGTTGTACTACGAGTTGTGGAACCCTCGAAAGGAAGTTCTTCAAAAGGTAACATGATCTATTGCATGTGCTGCGACGGCGAGTGGCGGTGATGCATGGCGAAGACGGCACATAGAACTGGGATCTCCTGGTTTATAAAACCTGTTCTCATGTCTTTTTTGGTTGGATTTTCGGCTGAAAAGAAATGAGAGAGAAACAAGAAAAAAAAAAGTGAAATTTGCCGAAATGGACTTGTTGAAATGGACTGCTTTCTGAACTATTTTTTTTAAAGACTACCACAGCTGATACATGTCTCGATTTCCGATTTCTTGGATCGAGCACAACGGCGGAGGTGGTTGATGAGGGTCTTTACGTTTGCATTCTTCTTTCAGCGCTGCATGTGCAGATCTTGAAGGATCTGTTCAGTCAGAGAATTGGCTGCTGGCGACGAGTGGCGACGAAGGAATTGGGGCCCTAAGCTGCTTGCAGTCGGCGTCGGAGACGGTGACAATGAAGAACCGACACTCAAGGGCGAAGGAAGACAAACAACGCAGCGCCGCAGTGAGATCGGAGAGGCAGAGACGACTGAGACTAAGAGACGAAAGAGAGGCAGAGGGTAGAGATGCTATAGGTTTTGTTTTTTTTTTTTTTTTTTTTTGCTTTTGTTTTTTTTTTTTTTTTTTTTTGTTTTTTTGTTTTTTTTTTTTTTTTTTTTTTTTTTTTTTTTTTTGCAGATTCAACTTCTCCATTTTGATGATTGAGGAACACGGCTTCTAGCCGGGTCCCCAGTACGGCGCCATTTGATAGACTAAATTGTAACATTATATGCAATGTGTATCAAAATTATATGAAGAATAAAGAGTAGTTCTGGAAATTGGCTTGAGTGCCTTTTTTATTCACTATTAGAGAGTCTGTGTTGTAGAGAATGTCTAGAGAGATAGAGAGAGTAGAGGAGAAGAGAGGTCCATGCCTCATCCCTTGTGTCTTCGAAGGAGGAAAAATGGACTCCCCAGTGATTGTGGCCTGAGTGGCCTTTATATAGGTTAAGACACTCACTATCTTACTCTGACCCGACTATGGAAGAGGAGCACGAAACGTGTAGGGAGTTTAAATTCGGGGAATATTCCCTATCACATGGGGAGTGAGAGAATGAATTTTAGTGTACCTAGAATACATAGTCCTAATACGTCTCCTCAAACTTAAGGTTCTCCAGAGAGAACATTACCACTTTTTCAGATTAGAACAATAATTCTGAGAAAATTTTTATTATTGAACAATCCTATTTACAAAATACATGAATAGATGTATTTATTAGAATACAAAGAGTCATAGTCAGATGAGGAATGATAAAAGGTAGATTAACATAGAGAGAGAGAAGGAATGGAGATAAAATGATGGGTTGTTTGTAGGATATTTATTGGGGTTGTCGTTGGCTAGGCAATATAGGAGATAGTGTGAGAGGAGGAGGTAGTGTCGCCGGCCGGCGGCAGCTGGAAATGATCTTATTATTGATCAATCCATTGTATTTAAAGTAGAGAAAGATATGTATTTAATTATAAAAATACAAAGAGCTAGTATATGAATGGTAAATGATATATTCTCAATAATACAGGGAAGGAAAGAGGAATTCTAGTAAGTCCATAATATAGAGTCCTAATAATACAAGATCTATTTTTCAGAAGGAGAAGAACTTCTAGTGGGGAAAAGAAATTCTAGTGTCTAAAATACAAATCCTTCGCCAAGAATACAGAGTTCTAACAACAAACAATTTTTACCTTCAAATATTTTAGCATCCAAACTGTTGTATCTATGGTTTATTTTAGTCTAACCCTTAGCCTCTTGACCATAAAACAACAGGATTTGAATACTTTCGCATTTCATTATTTAACCACAGATTTTTCCTTGTATACGGCTCAAACAAAATTATTTAACCGCACCCATTTTTTCTTGCAATATAATTTCTATATCGTCGTGCATGAATCATGATTGAACTTTAACCACACGATTCACTAGTGTGGCGGCGAGATTAATCTGGGAAGAAATTTTTTAGACAGCAAGCCCGGCCCAATTAATACAATTGTACACATGTATCATGAGACAGAATATATATAAATATAGAAGGTATAGTATGTCCAATCAAATTTGAAGGGAGGGGGATAAGTACTGGAACGATAAATGCGTATGGCTTGTGGCTTTTGAACTGTTAAGATAGAAGAGCCCAGACTGAGGGGATCACAATAAGAGATAACCTTAAAACTAGGAATCACTCAACTCTTTTCTAGGCATATTACAATACTATTATTATTCTTCCTACATGTCCCCACTGATCATCACAACACACATGCCCCAGATGTGTATTGTTGAGATTGAGATTTAAGGTGTAATATCTCTTTCTTTCTTAGCTTTCTGTACGTTGATTCATTCTAGAGATTTAGGTTTGAATTGTGGGAGTAATTAAGGAAGATGGAAAGGCGAGAGAACAAGAAGAGAGGAAGGGAAGGGGAAGCAGCGATGATGAAAACCAGTGAGAAGAAGAGTAACGCGAAGAAACGGGGATTGTTGGTGTCTGGTGATTCGTGTTTGTGCGATCATAATAATAATAATAGCAGTTTAGAAGAAGGCGAACAAAGCAACGAGCATCGTCCTCTTCCTCGGAAGAAGTACGAGGAGGACGAGGATGGCAATGGGTCGGGGGAGGTGAGCGTGTTCGATTTTCCGTGGCTCAAAGAAGGCACCACTTCCAAAGGCTACTACGATGATGACCACTACGAATGCCGCTTAGAATTCGAGGACTTGGTCGCAGGTTGTTGGTCTGCAGGTGCCTATGATGCCTCTTCTTCCTCGGCCTGCCTGGATTTTACTGATTTTAGCCTCGACCATCATTTTTTCCAACAAAATTATCATCATCGGACGGCGGCCACCATGACGTCGAGGAGGTCGGATAATGTTAATGATAATGATCGCGGCGGCGAGCTGCCAATTCTGCGCGACAAAAATAATGTTGAAGAATTGGATGGCATTTGGAGTTCGGTGCTTGATCAGCCCCTTGACAACAATATTGTTAGTTTCTATAAGCTTTAACTTTAATTATTAGACCCACCACATTATTATACCTAGCTCTTTTCCTATTTTTATACTTAGAGTACAACTATATATTATATTTTTTTTGGAGTTCATTCCAATTTTAACTCTGAGTATTTTTTTTTTTTCATTTTTCAACACATTATAGCTCTTATTTTACTTTTATACTTAGATGACAAACATTTTTTAAAAGTTAATTTCAACTTCCGTTCATTGAGTATTGTATTTGTTTCATCAATTTTTAAATTTAAATAAATATTAATATGAAAAACTTAATAAGTGTATACTAAAATAATTTGAATAGTTTAAAGATATATTAATGCATTTGTAATTTGTAGAACACAATCCTATCCTATATATAATAAAGCTATATGGTCTTGTGAAAATTGAATGTTGCATTTAATTTTCACAAGACCATATGACTTTAAGATGTGAAAGTCTTGTGAAAATTAAATGGGCTTTAAGATGTGAAAATTACTTTAAGATGTGAAAATTAAATGCAACATTTAATTTTCACATCTTAAAGCCATATGGCTTTAAGAAGCATGCATGTAACCCCAAAGTCCATAAGTTTGAAATTAATATATAGCATAGCTATGTGGCTTAATATTTAAGATTGTTGATGTGCATATTGAGGACTACGAAGACAAAGATGCGTTATTTGTGGATTCATCGGATACTATCCAACAACACTCTGCAACTTAATTGACGTGAAGTAGGCTTAGTAACATTAAGATTACATTCTCGAATTATTAGTTCTCATCTTTTATTGATTACACACTTAATTCGATAGTATTCGGAAGAAAAAAATCAATGTTCTAACTAAGATTGTGATTTTGGTCTTTAAAGGTCAATTGTATGTTGCTACATCTAGAGTTAGAAATCTCAAAGGTCTAAAAATTTTGATCCGTGGCGACTCTAAAATTGTAATTCAATTACTATTGTAGTTTACTAAGTTCTTAAAATTTTATAATATTAAATACTATGTACTAAATTTTTAATATAGCTTAAGATTTGTAGTAATCACCCACCTTAAATATTATTTTAATTGTAAATATATTTATGTTCATAATTTTATCATAGGAATTCACACATAATAATTATTAAATAACAAAAATTTTATATATGAATAAACCTCATATAGTGTATATTTTTATAACATATTTTCCGTGCATCGCACGGGACAAATACTAGTAATAACTAATATAGTAATAAGTCCTAATAAATAATCAAATATGGAGTACATAATATGTGAATCTACAATGTTGTGAAAACAAATAATTTATAAAATGTACCCTTACTAATACATCTTTTCAATATAAATAAATTAACGTGTATGTGTGTGTGTATATATATATATATATATATATATATATATATATATATATATATATATAAATGATGTATATATATACACTAATATTAATAAAATATACATATCTACTAGGCGGGCTTGTTGGCCCTCCAAACCTGCCATTTTGGCGGGGGCGGGCCATAAAATTCAACGCTCGTCCCGCCTTTTTGACAGGGCAGGACGGGCTAAGTCTGTTTTGACGGCTCTACAAAAAAAAAATATTAGCTCAGTTAATTAAAAATAAGAATTTTGGTTCAAATTTCAATTAACAGTTAAAACATTAATATGTGAGATGGAGCACATACATTAGTTTAATATGTGAGATGGAGCAACATACATTAGTTTAGTATTAGAGTCAACCCCATTACGAAGTTCGTGTGTGCCAAATTTATTAGTTAATTTTAAATGCAAGAACAAAAATTTTCTTTAAAAAAATGCAATAGTCTAAAAATCAAAACTAGAATTAACCTGCCATTTTTGTTTTGTTTCATATTTTTGTAAGTTTATATACACATCCAATTAATATGGAATCGGTTTACATATACTAGATGATACATGTGCGGTGCATGGACTAACTATTAGAAATATTGTTGTTATGTTGTATTTAAGTATAATCGATAGATGCATGAATTTAGAACTCAGCTTTAAAACAAATTATTATTAGTTAATAAAAAGTAAATGAATAGTACAAATTATTTAAAAATTTCATGGTAAACAACGTTAGTAGTTGAAATACTTGTTAGAGATATTAGGATGGTAAACAACGTTAGTAGTTGAAATACTTGTTAGAGATATTAGGATATATGTGGTTGTGATTGTCATGACTTTAACTAGTAGCCTATTGTATAGGAATAGTTACGTTACTTAGCTTGCTTATTTGTATAATCTTCGGGATATTGAATTGATAACAAACTCTCTCTTCATCTGGTATCAGTTAGCGATAAGTCTCTATCTCCTCTCTCTCTATTAACAATGTCCACCAGTTCTTCCAAACGTACACTCATAACCACCACCGTACAATCACCGGTCAATTCCCCCAACCCCTATCCTCTGCTCCCCATTTCGTGTCCATCAAGTTAACGACACGGAATTATCTTTTCTAGCGCACCCAACTCATCCCGCTCCTCCGTGCCCAAGGTCTCCTAGGCTACGTTGATGGCGGCCTGCCGTGACCTCCGGCGATTCTCGAGTCTACCACCGGCGATGGCGCGTGTGATGAAGCAACATCCATGACGACGAACCCCGCCTTCGCAATTTGGGTCCAACAGGACCAATCTATCCTCTCATTACTCATCTCGTCACTTTTCGAGGAGGTGATGCATCTCGCAGTCGACCGCTCCACTGCCCGGGACGTATGGCTCTCCATCGAAACAGCGTTAGGCTCCTCCACCCATGCGTGCTGCCTCAATTTGCTCGGGAAATTCCTTGGCCCTCCGTCAAGGCGACAGTTCACCGGTGGAGTACCTTGGCCAGGCTCCGCTGCAAGTAGAGGATCTCGCACTTGTCGGCCGCCCCATGTGGCTCGACGAACATAACCTCTACGTTTTCCGAGGGCTACGACCGGAGTTCCGAGCCATGACAACCTCCCTCGCCGTTTTAGGTACCTTTGTATCCATCCCGCAACTGTCCGACTTTTTACATTCACAACAATTTATTTTTTTTGACGATTTTCCGTCGGGTTCGGTGATGTTGCCTGGCGGGTCTCCCATGGCGATGATGGCTGGACACGGTTGCCGGCAGAATGGCGATGGTGGTTCTAGAGGTCGGCAGTATCGCGGTGGTCAGGGTCGCGAAAATCAGCGAGTTCGCGGTGGCTAGGGGTGTGGACGGGGTGGCTCGCCTCGTTGTCAGATCCGTCGCTCTCACGGCCATACGGCCGTCTACTTTTTCTGGAGGTATTCAGAGCAACCGCCGCCCAGGCCATTGTTGTGGTGAGTGGAGACGGTGGTGCACTTACGGAGGTAATGGCTTGGTATCTGGACACTGGAGCATCTTCACACGCCACGCCAGATACCGCAATGATGTCTCAATCTGAGGAGTATATCGACGACGATGTGCTTCGAGTCGGCAATGGTACAGGTTTGAGTATTTCCCGTATTAGTCATGCTACAATTCCCTCTGTTTCTAAATCTTTACGTTTGTCAAATATCTTACATGTTCCTGATCTATCTGTGTCTCTCTTGTCTGTGCATCGGTTCACTACGGATAACAATGTGTTTTTCGAATTCCACCCGTCGTGTTTGGTTGTGAAGGATTGCATCACCAAGGCGGTGCTCCTTAAGGGTCCCAGTTCGGGTGGCTTATACACACTGTCGATTCCATTGTCCACCTTGCCTTTTTGACTGCCCGTGCTTCGTCCGTGGTTTGGCATCGTCATTAGGGCCATCTGCATGCTCGTGTTCTCCAGCGTGTCCTCCGAGGTTATCCAGTTGTTCCTGATAAATTTGGTTCATCGAGGTTATGTTATGCTTGACAACTTGGCAAATCTTCCTATTTCCCTTTAGATAGAGTAGATTCTTCTAGTTCGAATGTTTTGGACCTTGTGTACACGGACATTTGGGGCCCTGCGCCCGAAACTTCCTCGAACGGTTTTCGGTATTTTGTTTTATTTGTGGATGATCATACTCGCTTTTGCTGGTTTTATCCTTTACGTTTAAAGTCTGATGTTTATAAGGTATTTGAACTGTTTCGTGATATGGTAGAACGTTTGTTTTCATGTTCTATTAAGTCTATACAATCTGATTTAGGGGGTGCGTATCGTCGTTTGCATGCTATCTTTGAGTCTCTTGGAATTGTGCATAGGTAGTCTTGTGCCTACACACACGAGCAAAATGGTCGGGTTGAGCGTCGGCACCGACACATTGTTGAGACTGGTTTAGCTCTCCTGGCTGAAGGCTCGGTTCCCTTAAAACACAAGGATTCTGCCTTTGAAACAACTACTTATCTCATAAATCGCCTACCTTCATCAGTCTTACAGACACTCCCTACTAAATATCGCCTGTATAAATCACCCCCTACGTACACATTCCCCCGGGTGTTCGGGTGTCGTTGTTTCCCGTATCTTCGGTCATACAATCGGCACAAGATAGAGTATTGGTCTGCACCATGTGTCTTCTTAGGTTATCCTACGTCGTTTACGAATATCGTTGCATGGACCTTAATACAGGAAAGACCTTTATCTGTCGCGATGTATGATTTGATGAATCTATTTTCCCTTTTGCATCAGAATCTTCTTTGTAAAGTTTGGCTCGTTCTACCGAGTCTAATGTGTCGTGGGGTTCAGGGCCTATGGTGCCGACTGTTGAGCAGTCCTCGGCTCCAATGGTTGCTCCGTTGGCTCCAGAGAACGTTGCACCGGTTCCTCCACCCAGAAGGCGCGGTTCAGGTTCTGAACCGAAAGAGCGGGCTCACGTCATGCGTCTTCGTCACATGACTCGGGGCACTAGTGAATAATTCAATGCTCTAACTGTGTCTAATGATTCTGCTGACCCCACTTGCTACTCTCAGGCTGTGGTCCATCCAAATAGCGTGACGCCATGGACCAGGAATTCAATGCCTTGTTGCATTATAACACCTAGCGGCTCGTTCCGGCTGAGCCAGGCATGAATATAATTGGGTGCAAGTGGGTATAACGCACCAAACGCAAGGCGGACGGGTCTATAGAGCACTATAAGGCGCGCCTACTCGCCAAGGGGTTCAACCAGGTGGCTGGGGAAGACTTCTTTGACACGTTCAGTCCTCCTATAGTAAAGCCGACTACGGTACGCATGTTGTTTTCTCTTGTTGTATCCCGTGGCTGGACTCTACGCTAACTAGATGTGCACAATGCCTTCCTAAATGGGCATTTGGCTAAAAACGTACTTATGCGGCAGCCGCCCGAGTATGAGGTTCCAGCGCATCCCGATCACGTCTACCGGTTCCAGCGGTCTCTATACGGGCTGAAGCAGGCGCCCAGGGCCTGGTTCAAACGCCTACATGATTTTTTGCTTTCTACAGGTTTTGTCGCGTCCAAGATTGATGTGTCCTTATTTCACTACTCGACTGGCACCTCGCGGGTGTTCCTGTTAGTCTACGAGGATGACATCATTATGATGGGTAACGACCCCGCCTTAATTGACGCACTTCTACTGCGTCTCTCCTCTACCTTCAAGATAAGGGACTTGGGTACACCAAGTTTCTTTTTTGGCATTGAGACTCTGTCTGTGGACGAGGGTCTAGTTCTTTCTCAACGACGGTATATGGGTAATCTTTTAAAGCGGGCAGGTATGACTAACTGCAATTCACTTGCGACTCCCATATCAGTTGCACAGGTTGTGGCACCTTCGGCTGAGCCGTTCGATAATCCCACACGGTATCGACGCTTAGCAGGTGCGCTGCAGTATTTGACTATAACCCCGCCAGATCTTTCCCATGCAGTCCAACTGGGTATTTCAGTTTATGCATGCTCCTACCAAAGAGCACTGAGGACTTCTCAAACGCGTCTTACGGTATGTTAAAGGCACGCTAGACTATGGTCTGCGCTTGTCTGCTTCATCCTCTTGTGATATTCATGCTTTCTCAGATTCAGACTGGGCCAGGTGTCCAGTTGACCGGAAGTCAACCAACGGGTACGTGGTGTTTCTTGGGTGTCTCGCAAGCAGCGAACAGTTGCCTGCTCTTCGATTGAGGCGGAATACAAGCGTCTAGCTGATGTCTCGGTTGAGGTTACTTGGATTCTATCGTTACTACGCGAGCTTAGTCTTCATTCTGGTCATCTAGCCACACCCTGGTGTGACAATCTTGGTGCCACCTACCTATGTGTCAACCCTGTGTTTCACGTTAGGACTAAACATGTGGAAATCGACTATCATTTTGTCCGGGACAAGGTTGCTTCCGGGGATTTCCAAGTCAATTTTGTGTTTACAAAGGATCAGCTGGGTGATATCTTCATGAAGACATCGTCAGCTCCCCGCTTTGGGTCTCTTAGGGATAAGCTCAAAGTTGTCTCCCTTCAACCTTGTGCTTGAGGGGGTGTGTTAGAGATATTAGGATATATGTGGTTGTGATTAGCTTGACTTTAACTAGTAGCCGATTGTATAGGAATAGTGACGTTACTTGTTTATTTGTATTATTGTATTATCTTCAGGATATTGAATTGATAAGAAACTCTCCATTCATCATACTAACGGTATTCGAGTCACTACATATTAATATTTTGAGTCTTTCGTCCTCACTTTCCCCACTTCTTTTGTCAAATACAACATATTCATCACCACCCATTTCTTCCTCAACTTCGCCAAAAGATAGCACATTATCAAAACACAATTTATCACATTCTTCTAAACAAGTATCCATGTATTTCAAATGCACATGCAATTTATTCATCTCATGTTCAACTTCATCTATTTCATGATCATTGTCACCTTGTGCACATTCAAAATTACAAACTTCATTTTTTTTCACAAGGCAACTCACACAAATAGTCAATATCCTCATGCAAAGATTCAATGTAAAAACATTCATCATCCCCTTCCAAGGGATATTTTATCAATTTGGACACATTGAAGCTAGCCGGCTCATCACCCACACAGATGACTAGCTTCCCATCCTCGGCGTCTATAAGAGCTCTAGCGGTGGCCAAGAATGGCCTCCCTAGAACGAGGGGTACCTCAATGTCGGGGTCCATATCTAAAATCACAAAATCCACAGGGAAGATGAATTTGTCCATTCTCACTAGGACATCCTCTACTATACCACGAGGGTATTTCGTGGATCTATCCGCCAATTAGATGCAAATCTGTGTTGGTTTGAGAGTGCCCAAATTCAACTTCTTGAACAAAGCATAGGGCATGAGATTAATACTAGCACCAAGATCGGCTAAAGCTTTATTAAAAGAAGTCTCACCTATATTGCATGGAATGGTGAAGCTCCCCGGATCCTTAAGTTTTCGGGGCATTTCCTTGTGCACTATAGCTGAGCATTCCTCCCCAAGTACCACCATAGCCGATTCTTCTAACCTCTTCTTGTTTGAGAGGAGGTCCTTCAAAATTTTTGCATATCTAGGCATTTCGCCCAAGGCATCCACAAATGGGATGTCAATATGTAATTGCCTAAGCATTTGGAGGAACTTGGCATATTTAGCATTATCAACATCATTTCGGAATCTTTGGGGAAAGGGTAGTTGTGGCTCTAGAGTGGGAGGTTGGTTGTGCACCACCTCCTTCCCCTTTCTTGATGGTTGATCTGATTTGCTTTTGGTGGCTCATCCTCTTACTTTTCATTGCCTTGGTCCTCCTCATTTGGCTTTGGAGGAGTGGTTTCATTGGCGGTTCATGGTTTTGTGAATCGTTTTTAGCATGGCTTGCCTTCAGAAGTGCCTTTCCACTCCTCAAAGTGATAGCATGTACCTCTATCTCATTTCTTTTTGTGATCTCTTTCATCATGAATGCAAGAGTTTCCTCCATTTTCTTGAGTGGTTGCAAAGTGTCACTCTTGAAAATGGCTAACTCTTCCTCAATTTCTTTCTTCAAGGTGACCTTCAGATTAGCCATGTTCTCTTTGGCTTCATGTATGAGGTTTTGGAGTGTTGACCGAAATAAATGAAATTAATAAGTATTGCTCAAAATCTCGCCCATGAGAGGAGTAATGAGATTTGGAAAGAAAGGAAAGTTAAGCTCCATGTTTATAGGTCCATATGAGGTACTGGAGCGAATAGGAAAGGTGGCTTACCGTTTGGCTTTGCCAACCGAGCCGGATCGAGTGCACGACGTATTTCACGTGTCTCGGCTGAAGAAATATGTGTATGATG
Source organism: Ipomoea nil (assembly GCF_001879475.1). Taxonomy (NCBI): domain Eukaryota; kingdom Viridiplantae; phylum Streptophyta; class Magnoliopsida; order Solanales; family Convolvulaceae; genus Ipomoea; species Ipomoea nil. The sequence continues at coordinate 1,186,491 of NW_017617301.1, forward strand.
CATCCCATGTTATCCAACCTGAGGTAAGTATAAGTCTTAAGGATTGGATTTTTTGTATAAATCAAAGTCCTAACTTAAGAAAACCATTGTTTTACGAGGTTGTGACTTTGGATGAGACTCTATCCTACGAGGAGAGACCCGTGAGGATTTCGGACACCAAGGTAAGAGAGACCCGCTGAAAAGCAACAAATAGCAAATAGCAAAATTCTGTACAAAGGCTAAACCCCTTCTGAATAACAAATTCAAACAGAAAGTAGGTTTTGGTTTCATTATTAGTGAGATATTGATTGGCAAGGGTGTTTACATGAGGAAAGGGAAATATGTTGCTAGCTATAAGTATCTATTCAGGAACCCTAAAACTCTAAACAAAAGAAAACACGCTGACTTAACCATCTCTTCAAGTGGAGCTACCATGAGCTCTAATACTCCTATTGAAAAAGGTGCTAAGACTGGGAAGGAGAAAATCATGGTGTCTAAGTGCACTGATTCGAATGAGGCAACTGTGGAAGTAAGAACGTAATTGAGGAAGTAGTGACTTCCAACCTGAAAGTTAATACAATTGTTCCAATTATGTATACTAAAGAGGCCTCTCAACCTGTGTCATTCACACTGCCAATCCAAGAAGAGTTTCCAAGGATGTTCAAACCACTCCATTACAAACTGAAGGAATTGATTCTCATTTGGGGCATGTACTACTTGGAGGAAACGGAGAGCCATTCCTAGATGAGGATCCCGTTCTGGCAGGAGAATTGTTCAGAGTCAAAGAATGGAGATTATGGAGGATAGCCGCGTACAAGTCTCATGTTTCACGTGTCGGTCCTGAGATGGAAAAAGAGGAATTATTTGCTTTTTCATGGTTAGGGACAACTGACATAGCATAATCTCTCTTGTTGGCAACAATTGACCAAGTTTATTCGAGTAAAATCCAAGCCAAGCTAGCAAGTTCCAAAGAAAAATTGCCTGCCATGGAGGACAGTTTTCAAGCACTATCTATTGAGCAATTGGAGGAAATTGAACAAGCTAATTTGGAGGAAGGCATTCATAGATCCTTGGTGGACATTCATCATCATCTCGGTGCAACCTCTAGCTCTTAACCCAGAAATGCACATATTCAGGGGGAAGGTCAATTTATTGTTCATGATGCTTGTGTGCATAATGAACAGGTCACAGCTCCAGAAGGTCCAAGGTTGTGTGTGAATGAAACTCTTGTTGATGAATCAATTGTCAACCATGATGAATTAATTATTGAGAAACAGGCTATTAATCACAATGATGCAGAATTACTAGAGGAACCGGTCATGATTCCCGGTCACTCTCATGCTATGATTCAGATTATTGAATCTGTGGAAAGTCTTGGTGGAATTCCAGTCATAGTTAAAAAACCTATAATGGAGACTAATGAAGTTACAGTTGGAGATTGTGTTGAGGAAGATAAACTAGCTACAGCTTTAGCTACGGTTCCAGTAGAGGTTCAAGCCACGATTCAAGCTACGGTTCAAGAAAAATTTGCAGTTAATAATCAACAAGTCACCCCACTCTCAGTTACTGTATCCCATTTTCCAGCCAAAGAAATTCCTGAACATCAAAATTCTTTGGTTGAAGCAGACATTCAATCTTCTGAAAACTTAATGGATACTCAAGTTAAGTTTTCGGAAGAAATTCAAGAAGAAAAAATGACTCCATCAACAAAAGAAGGAAAGTTGCCATATATCTGAATCATCTGAGACCAGTGATGATAATGATCTTGACATGGAAAATCAAGCCGATGAAGGACAAATGCAGTTAGTTACAAGTTCCATTCATCATAAACATACAGAATTTGATAAACAAATTCTTGATCTGAAGAAAAGTCTGACTAATGGAAACAGGGAAGATGAAGAAAGTTTGTTGAACTCTCTATTTCTCAAAATGGATGAATGTCAGGAAAAAATCAGCACAAAGATTGCAAAGGTGATAGAACTCAAAGGTGATATTAATAAAAATGCACATGAGAATTTATTCACACAAATGAGAAGTTTGAATGATCAACAAAAGAATATCACCAAGGTGCTGCAATATTCTGCTGAAAAGAATGAGAAAAAGTGGGATCCATTGGAAGCTGACAGACAAAGAGCAGATAGATTCACAATTGAACAGAATAAGGGGCTACTTAATGTTATTCATCAGCAACAGAATCAGATTAATGATCTCTACAATGAATTGTCAGTCGTGAACACCAAGGTAGACAAAGTTGATGGCAATGTTGAGCTTCTCCTTGATTATGCCAAAAAGGGGGAAGAGATGAGTCATTTGGCTCTCGAAACCTCATTTGGTCAAGGCAACACGGCAAGCAAAGGAAGATGAAGAGGAATATCCGGTGTTCCTAGTTTTTCTCAATTTGCAGGTACTACAAGTCCAAAATTCAGAGTTATTGATTATTTCAGAGATGAAAGACCGACGTACACTCTTAATGATGCTCCACCTATCATGATGAACAAAAGTGATCAAGTAAAGAAACCAGAAGATAAATCAAGAAGGGAACCTGAAGTCTCAAGAAGGAAGATAGTTTATGATAAGCACATGATGGATGAGTTGAAGAAGTATACAGGTCATGAAGGCAAGCATTTAGATGATGGAAGGAATTTTACAGAATGCATAAAATGGTATGTTGCAGGTGTGTTACCAGGACAGACCATCGAAGAAGCCTATGGTTACTATATTGCAGGATGTGTTTTTGACAAGTACAGGAATGCACAATGTATCAACAATTTCAGAGCATTAAGGGGGCAGATCAATCAGAAGCTAGATGAAGAAGCCGAAGGAAAAATGAAGATATGATCTGGGTAATGTAATCTGTTTTGAACCTAACTCTTAAAATATCTTTTGAACTCATATTGATATTTTAGCTCTTAATCTATGTGTAATATTATAACTAGTTGTTTGTGTCTTAAAGAAATGCTTTTGGACCTAGGATGTATCTATCGCATATTTGAGCATACTTTCAAAAATGAATTCAAGATCAGTCTCAAATGCGTTTAGGAATTAATGTCTAAAAACAATTCTTCTACGTCATATTTTGATGTTAAACCCATCTGAGGCTAGTCAAATAAAATAAATATTCAAGTACAATTTTTAAAAGACTAAGTCAAATGACTGGGTATAGGTTTGACATCATCAAAAATGGGGAAATTGTTAGGAATAAATTGTAATTAGATTTTGATGAGCCAAATGCATTTTAAGATAAAAATTTAGTCCCCTATTTATTTTATTTTGAGTCATATTCAACAAGTTCAGGAAAATTATTTTTGAAGAGAAGGAAAGGGTCACACTATTCCTGAAGAAAGAAGAGGTCACACTTTTGGAGGCTAAGGATTGCTTCTAAGTTCCACGTGTGAAGGTGAAAAAGAAAATGGAACAAAATAATTAATTAAATCCCAAGTGGCTTAGTTGGCAGAAAAGCTTTGCAAGGAAATTATTGCCAAAGGTATAGGGTTCAAATAGGTCACGCTATTATACCAGGTGAAGAAATCTCAAGCTACATTCTTAGCTACTCTATTTTGAGATCTCCACAATTTTCAAGGAAGGTAACTTGCCAAATCAGGAAAAATCTTACAAAGTCACTTACAAAGTCAAAAAGATTATCCTAACATATGAAAAAGCAATTGAAGCAAATTTCAACATGTCAAATCTGATCAAGATTCGAAATTCAAAATTTGAAATTGTTGCCTCCAACGGACAATTTCAAAAATCTATCTATAAATAGAGATGAACACCAAGAGAAGAAAGGAAGCCATTTTTCTGAGAATACACAAGCAATAACTTACACGATCAGAGAGTATTTCATAAGTAGATAGCTTCATTTCACACATTCATATTATTTGAGCTATTTCAAGCACATCTATCGTATTGCATGTGATATATCTCTCTATTTTTACTTAACACTTTACTGTTAAATTATTCCGCTGTGCATCCAAGTTGAATATCTTGTTATTTACTTGTTACTTGGAGTTGAAATTACCTAAGTGTTATTTATTGTGAAAATTTTTAAAAAGTCTATTCACCCCCCTCTAGACTTTTTACCACCCTATCGGGACCAACAGTTAAAATCTCTTGTCTTTCTTGAAATACTAGTAATTGTCCCGTGCGATGCACGGATGAAACTTATACCGGTTAAGTAAATATATTTGAATATAACCATGCTAATAATTTCTAAAGTTGGTTTACATGCGTACGTTGTTTTAGATGAATGACTGTCACACAAGTTCTCAGACTAAAAAATGAATGACAAAAATTAATAATCATTGATATAAAATTATAAATTATTAAATACTTCCATCCGTACACAACATTGGGAGTTAAAGTACCCCTCAGTTCAGCTTTGTTGGCAATCAAAATTTTTACACCGGTAGGGTTGCTAACTCTAGACGCAGCAACGTACAATTGACCATGTACAAACACTTATTTCTTTAGAGCAATCCTACATGAGTTAATGTCAGTCCCTGACTTTTGTTTATAATCATTGCGTAAGAAAGCATCATGAAGAGTTGCCTTCTTTAGAATTTAAATGGCAATCTTAGATCTGACGAAGTCATTGACAACTTAGGTATTGTGTTCTCATTCTCTGAAAAGAAAATAATATAATTCAAAGACCACAATATTAGTGCTAAAAACTTAGTAATATTACTAATTACTAATTAAAAAGATATCTCTACCAAAAAAAAATTAAAAAGAGATGCTGGTCAGATTAGCAAGAGGATTGGTGCTGCTTGGCTGTCAATCCCATTTTCCGATTCCAGAAGGTTCACTTCACCTTCATCTCCTAAAACCAATTCTCCGTTCTGTACCTTGGCAACTACACCATTTTAGCTTGCATCGCATAGAAATCTCGACCATGTCGCACGCGATTCTTGACTGTCGATTAAGGCCATGTTTTCCAGAAGGTTCACTTCACCTTCATCTTCTATGTGATTCCTGTTCCGTCACTTTGAAACTCCACCATCTTGGTTAGGCCTAAATCCTCTTACAGTTTAGATCTTCGAAAATAGTTAATTGGAAAGCACATGCAGAATATTTTTTTGTATGAATTTCATACTAAGATTAGTCTATTTGCTATATATTTTGAGGTATATGTGCTTCTATCGCCAATCTGGGTTAAGATTGAAAACAAATTTGCCTAATATTTCTACCTATCCTTGCTCATAGCAGTATACTTTAGCAGTAATGATGCTAGTATTCACTATTTGTGATTTACTATTCTAGCAAGTTAATTGTTTCTCTTGCTAAAGTTGTTTTGGTCCATGCTTCTATGTTTGATTATTCTAAATGCTTATTGTAATAGTATAATACTATTATGTTCTTTGGCCTATGACTTTATGTCGTACAGAGAAATCAACACATTTTGTTCTAAACTCTACATAAATGAAGCTAATATCGAGAATGGATGAAGAGTTGGTAACAATCTTTTAGTATGGTGATTCCTTTACTTGCCTATGAGAGCTGATCTAGTATTTTGCTTCATCTTTAAACAGTTGTTTTTCTGCGCTTTTCTTACACACAGCTCCCTTTATATGAATTCTCTTACAGTTTTATCTTTTTCAAATTCAAATTCATCAGGCTTTTAATATCATTGCATGCTAGTTTAATCTTGAAATACTAAAAGATTGTTTCCTTTCACACTAACACTGCCGTCTAAAATCTAAATGCTACGTATTTGAACTCAAAATTTGGACGGTGACCATTAGCAATACCAAAGTCCGTGAAAACACACTCTAATGCTAAACACCTTCATTTTTCATGAGCGTGAACTTTTGGCCAAAGATGTATTTGCCGCTTATGACTTTTTTATATTAGAAGATTAGAGGATATATATATATATATATATATATATATATATATATATATATATATTTTAATGTATTGGACTCTGAATGATTTTATACTAAATAATTATTTTTAACCTACAACACAGTCCCAATAAAATACATCACAGTCACTAAATTCATTAGTAACTCTATCTAATAATTTTAAATCAAATCAAAAATAAATATTATATTAATTTCAAATGGGAATTCAAATTGATAAGTAAAATACATACATGAGTTTGTATGTACGGTAATATATATATATATATATATATATATATATATATATATATATATATATATATATATATATTGTTGGTCCCGATAGGGTGGTGAAAGTCTAGAGGGGGGGGGGGGGGTGAATAGATGTAACACCCCAGATTTTCAAGACATTTAAAACTTATAATGAAGGTAGAATCTTATTAAATCCCAAGATATAAATACAAGCGTTCGGGGTGCTATGCCACACCTGGGCTAGAGAACCCAAGTGCACAGGCTAACTAACTAATATCCTCAAAGCGTAAATACGTAAACGTGGCACGCAGGCCAAAAGGAAAACTATCTACTTCTAAGTTCTAGCGCACTCTAGTGACTTAATCTTCTGTGCCTGAAAGCCAAATATATCTGTTCAGCGAGAGATGCTGGTAACCCACTCCAACGCGTTGAAATACAATACATATAGAGATATATATATATATATATATATATATATATATATATATATATATATATATATATATATACGAAAACCATTTTGAGCATGAAGATATACCCTACGAACTCTAGCTTTAAAACCGGGAATGACTCGACAGATAAGGCCAGACACAAGCAACAGTTATAACGAGCATATGCAGTTCACAACAGATAAGGCAGATAAGGCAAAGCATAAACAATGATCATAACCCAACATGAACAATCCCCAATATAAATCCCATAGTCACATCCCCCAAGACACTCGTAATCACAACTCGTCCATGTCACAACACATAACACCCTTTGTTGGCGCCACAGGACCAATCGCATGCCCATACATGAGGGTCAGCGCATATAGCTCTGACACGGCCCCGCAGCACCCTGCCCCGTATCGCAACACGGAGGGGTCGATCGCAACCGACCGATGAACCGCAGCTCATCATAGTGTTTGATCGCAACCAAACAGTGGACCGCAGCCCAAGAGAATGTCATCTGACCGCAGCCAGGAAAAAGGACGAACCGCAGCTCGTATAGAAACGTTTGATCGCAACCAAACGGTGGACCGCAGCCCAAGAGTATCAATCTGACCGCAGCCAGCTTCTGAACCGCAGCTCAGGATAACCAATCCGATCGCAACCGAATTGGGGTAACACACACATAACACATAGCAAGCACATGCAACCCACATTACACATTAGGAAGGGGGAGAAAACGTATAACAAAACCTATGCGTGATCCATCACTTACTAAGGATAGTCCTAAGGGGTTCATACTTCTTCCACCTAGGTCAACGGGATACCAATTCAACTAGCATGCAATATAATAGACTCGTAAACCTACGAACGGTACCCGAAACATCACACTAGACATAGGCACGATAAACGGAGTCCGTTGGGACACCACGGGGAACGGGGAACATCAAACGGGGAAGCCGGGATCCCAAGTTGGGATGAATTTCCAGCGGGTAGCCGGTGGGTGGGGGTCACCCGCCGGCTGCCCGCCGGTTTTACTGTTCCGGGCAGCGGGTCGCCGGCGGGCAGCTGCCCGCCCGCCGGCCACCCGCTGCCAGGCGGTGATTCTCGGCACCGGGTAGGTGGCGGGTCCCCTACCCCCCACTGACTCTTTTTCATCAATTGCGCCCCGGGAACCGTTGTGGAACCCGAAACCATGCTTAGACACTTTACAACGCAATTAACGACAACACGTAGACAATTAACGAATCAAATACAAGAAACGAACGGCACATAACCTATCATGCTTTTCTAAATATAATCAACACCCAAACATGCGATTTCCCCACCCGATAATCCAAGAGTAAGATCATACGATACAACCTAGGGTTCTAATCACTTTTATATCAACAAGAATACAGTTCGTCTTCTAATTGCAAGATTCGGTAAGAATAACACATAAACATCAAGAGCATCACACAATTATCAAGAACAACACATAATCATCAAGAACTCCATATAATCATCAAGAATCTCCCAATATCAAGATTATCAAGATCCCTCATGGGATCATCACGTCAAACATCAATAATCATCATCATATCTCGCCAACACACAATAATATGGGGGAAACCCTAAGGGGGAATCATAACTATGAAAATAGGTTTTGCTGAGACATGGGTTACCTCTTAGCCTTAATTAATTCCTTGGCTATGAAGGGTCTTTCTTTAAGCTTTCTTGCTTTCTTGATTTCTTCTAAGGGGATTCTTGGAGCACTTCGGGGTGGTGGAATGTTTATTGTGGTGGGGGGTTCTAGGTGCCTCTTAAGTCCCCTATTTATATATTTAGGAGTCCTGGTTAGGAACTAATATTATAGGCTTGCTAATTCTATTCCTTTTGGAACTAAGGATTGGGTTTAGGGATAAGGGTCCATGGTCCATAGTGGACCATATTAATTAATTAAAGGGAATCCTAATCGTAGTCTGAATAGTAAAAGGCCTACTTCCTTTATTCCTAATAGATAACTAGGTCTAGGATTCCTAATTAGAATCTGAATAGTAAAGAGTTTACTTTCTTTATTCCTAATAGGCTTAGGACTCTAATTTAGGCAAGGGTCCACGGTTCATGGTGGACCTTTATTAATTAATTAAAGGAAACCTAACCGAATTAAATCATATTTAATTATTATTAACGGGATTAATTTAATAATTAATCCGGGATTGAAGGCCGTAACACGGGGTGTTACAATAGACTTTCAAGCTTTTTCAAAATAAATAACTCTTTGGTAACTTCAACTCTAAGTAACAAGTAAATAGAGTAAGTTCAAAATTGCATAGCGGAATAATAGTATGTAAAGAGTTATGTCCAAACAATAATTTAAATGCGCATGTAAGAAGGGTACAGATAATATGTAAATTGACAGAGATGTCTTGAATATATAAAGGAGATGGTGCACTCAATATATAACAATAATATTCAAGATTGTAGATAAATATCATATCACGTCGACCGTGTGACGAACGTTACATGCAACACGTCAAACTTGCTTAGAATAATTCAATATTTAAGCTCGAGAAGGTTGAGTCACATGCATACGTGAAAACACACTAAACCCGGATGATTAAGATTAACTGTGAATAGTAAACGGGTTAGTCGGATAAGATAGATAGATAGAGCAAATTATGTAAGTGCGGTATGTAAATGAGAGAGGCAATTTATAGTGGTTCGGAAGTGGCGTAATCTTCCTAGTCCACTTTACTCCAATCACTTCTAGGAGTAATTCACTATTTTCCACACACAGTTACAATAGTGAATAAGCGCTACACAAGCACTTCTTCCGGATGTCTTGCACACAACTACACCCAACTCCGAGTGTCTCGCACACAGCTACACTCAACTCCGAGTATTTCGCACACAGCTATACTCAACGCCAACTAAGTGTCTTGCACACAGCTACACTCACTAGAGTATTTTGCACACAGCTATACTCTTTTTACAATTACAAATACAAAGGTAATTGTATCTCTCTCCAACTAGATTTGAGACTATTCAGACTAAGTCTCTAAGAATATTTGAGCACTTGCACTTTTGAATTTTTGCACTTTGTTTATCCGTGTGTATTGCACCTCTGCTTGTATCTTCAAGTCTTCATGGCTTTTTATAGGCAATCAAATATATCCGTTGGAGTGGGATAATTTGATATTTGAAATTTGAATCTTCATAGCCTGATATTGTTGACAATAGTAGATCTTCAATTTTGATTTGATTGTCAACTTTCCTGACAAAATAATATTTTATCTCAACTTGATTGTCAAGTTGTTTCTTAAAATATTATTTTTGTTGTCAATTTGAATATCCAACGAATCTTTGAAATAAATTCATCTGATAGAATTTATTTCTAGGATAAGTTTTTATATTCATGTCTTCATAAATATTTTTCCGTTCTGATAAAAAATCTTCAGGCAATTTTGGACTCTTGTGGCATGTGGGCTGATCCAAAATAAATTCCTTCGAATTTATTCATTTTCTGAACATCTTGCTTCTTTGCCACATTGTGCTCCTTTGACTTGGCACTTCTTGCTTGTTTGACTTGAACATTGTGCTCTTTCTGATTTGAACATTGTGCTCGCATCGTGCTCCTTTGAGGAACATTGTGCTTCTTGTCCGCATCGTGCTCCTTTGATGAACATTGTGCTCCTTAGCACACATTGTGCTTGTCCGGAAACTTGTCTTGTAAAAAATAAGTCCTTAGGGGGAATCAATCTTGGGTGTGATCATTTTGAGTAAAAACTTCTACCATTTCACCATTAGACTCATCCAGTCATTCCTTGCAGTATCATTCCTTTATGCTTCTTTCACGGATGAATACTCGTAGGACCAAAATTAATTTCCCAAATTAATTTTGTTCTTCCTATGGTAGATTCCCTTTGATTCGATATTCTGATTTATGATGCTTGTACTAAAAGACCTAAAACTAAGGGGATCTAAAGTACATTTGGCTCATCAAAACTTACAAAAATATTCCTATCATATATATATTCCTATCATATATATTCCTATCAAAGGAGCCAAATATATATATATATATATATATATATATATATATATATATATATATATATATATATATATATATATATATATATATATAAACACCTAACAAAGACTATTACCACTAAGTAGGCAACATCATCATTGCTTCCTTTGCCAATGATATGTCCTTTAAGCTATTCACTGGGATAGTTTCTTCTGAATCTGTAAAGTGATTGCTGCCAAAAAAACTAAAAAAACACTATATAACTTCGAATGTAATATAACCTACAAAATCACTTAAAAATAGTAATCTTGGAATCATCTACATACATATTTATAGATGAACAAAATGCATCACAATAAAATAAAACCTCAAATCCAGTCTAATATCTAAAAAACTTAAAATGCCATTAAGGCATAATTGTCTAGCACTAACACTTTCCTTGTTCTTCATTGAGCTTTGGGTTGATAAAATCCTGATAAATTCTTCTTTAGCTTTCAAAGAAGCAAAATATTTCAGACAATACATATATCTGAGAAAGTTTGCAAAAAAAAATTCTCAAACTCGTAATAAAAAAAAAAATTGACACCATAAAAAAATTCTCAAAACTGGTGACAGCAACAGGAAGGCAAGTGAGAGCGGCAGGGCCATCTTCTCCGCTAGCCATGAACTCACCGCAGCCGTCCAGAACATGGCCGCTGGTGGTTGCTGCATAGTTTCTTTGACATTTAGCATATCTAACGATGATTGTCACCCCAAAAGTTCCACAGGCGGTATTCCTCCTTGTGCTGTCCGACCGTATCAAATTCTTCTTTAGCTTTCAAAGATGCAAAAGATTTGATACAATACATATGTCTGAGAAAGTTTGCAAAAAGAATTTGACACCATAAACTCTGCCTTCTTCATACTTTGTGAGGTAATTAGCAACATGCTCTTTGGATGTATGAGCATGAAGAAAAAGATGTTCTGTATTCTATAATCTATATTAAAAAAAAACATGTATGGACAAACATTAAAAAAAAATACATACCTCTTTATCGTGGAATAATACTTCTTTACCTCTGATGCCTTCACTCCCTCTTTGTTCCAGGATTTCATATGTACACCCAATGGAGAGATGTCACCGCAAAACTGTAGTGTGTATTCCGTCAATTTTTCTGTGTTTTTCGGAAGCAATCTGATGTATTATAGTTGAAGTCTTTGTGTTCGAAACAAAGAGACCTATTTATAAGTAGGTTTAGGAATTGGAAATGCTCTTATACCAATGGTCCAGATGTAGATTTACGATGAGCTTGTAAAACCAATCGTCATATTGGAAATGCCAAGCAGCTAATTAAATATCACCATATTTAATGCCTATCATTAATTATGGCCATATGAACCATTTCGATCGCAATTACCAAGCAATACCAAATGTTGTCTTTTTTTGTTGGGAGGGAAATTTTGCCAAAAATGCATTTACTACTGCTTGTGGCTTTTTTATATTAGAGGAAGTCTCGTTGCAAGTATCTTATAGATTGAATCCTTATCTTTGAGGCGAGTACTGTTGATTGAGTATCTATCTTTTGGAATCATTCTGTTGAGTTTGTTGGTATGATATATATATATATATATATATATATATATATATATATATATATATATATATATATATATATATATATATATGTATGTATGTATGTATGTATGCATGTATTCATACCATTGCAAAAACTTATTTGAATATGAAAAGTATATCTATATAGCTTTACATATATACTAGAGTGGGGTTACTTAGAAATTCTCTCTAATCTTTTAAAATTGTTTTCAGGTGTGGAGTAGAGACCCTTTCCGAGAGCACGTAGCAAGATGTTTAGCTTTACTCATGTCTTAGTAGCTAGCCACGTTATCTTACCTATTAGACTCTGGTTTAGACTTTGAGATTTCATGTTTGGGATGTTAGTTAAACCCTTGTTCTATACTGATGTTTTGGGATGTAGACCTTCGCCTTAGAACTTAGGTATGGTTTGACCTAAGTGTGGCATAACACCCCTATCGGATTTAACTTTGCTTCCGCGATTTTATTTTCAGTTTCAGACTTTATTCAGCTATCTTTGCCAGTTTTATTGCTTTATTTATGCCTTAGAACTGGGGGTGTTATAGGCTAGGTTTCTTTTAGGGATGGAATTGTGATTCCATTGTATGATGCTAGTGTGAGATTAAATGTTTGATTAGATTTATGAATTGCAATTGCTATGTTAATTCTTGTTGGAAGTGGATGTATGATTTGACTCTTGTGAGTTAGGGCCCAACTCGAGAGAGGATTTAGGATAACCCAGGTTTGATTCCCACAAGTGACGATTCCCCCCCAGGCTAGCTCCTAGCCTCTCGGAGCGAACGGGGATTAGTCGAGTGGACCTGGATCGTTAAACGGACAGAGAAAGAACTGGACCACCTCGTGGTTTACACCTAAAAAAAAAAGAGAGGATTTAGGATCAATTGACCTAGGCAAGAGATTGCTAGATCAATTGTAGCATTCTTTCCCATTGCTCTTCCCACCTTAAGTTCTGAGAGGACGAAGTCTGGAACGAGGTGAAGACAAGGTGTTTGATGAATTGACTCTTACGAATAGGTTGTCACTTGAAGTGCTTTCTTAACCTTTGATAGGCCGTGTAGATGGGGAGGTAATCGACATTAAGGATAATACCCTGGAGGCAACAAGTGTCAAAGACTATCTTCGGACATATGAAGCTTTCTCAGATCAGGTAGTTAACTACCATAAATCTAACATATCCTTTAGTAGGGATATAGGGAATGAAGTTAGGGGTGAGGTAGCGGGGGTGTTTGGTGTTCCAGTCTCGGATGATTTTGGTAGGTACCTTGGCCTCCCTTATGTTATTGGCAGAAATAAGAGAGCATTGTTTGGTTACATAGAGTAGAAACTGGAAAATAGAGTAGACTCTTGGAATAAAAAATTACTTTCCAGGGCATATAAAGAGGTATTATTAAAGAGTGTAGCTCAAGTTATGCCTTTATATACCATGAGCATTTACTTGTTACCTAAATCCTTTTGTGAGTCTTTGGAGAGGATGATGAATAGATTCTGGTAGGGAAATGGTAGAGGGAACAGAAGTATTCACTGGCTGGCCTGGGATAGGATGTGTTCTCGAAGAAGTACAGGGGCTGGGTTTTAAGCAGTTACATGATTCTAATGTTCCTTTATTGGGTAAGTAGGGGTGGCGTCTTCTGACTAAGCCTAATGCTTTGGTTTCAAGAGTCTTTCAGGCCAGATAATATCCTAAAGGGTCTTATATTGATGCACAATAGGGACCACCCCCAGCTATGTTTGGAGGAGTATCTTAGCTGCCCAGGGACTAATCAAAAGTGACTCCAGGCGTAGGATTGGTAATGGAGCAAGTACTAGAGTCCGGGATACCCAATGGCTTTTGGATAATGATAACTCCACAATCCAGTCTTTCCATTTGCCTAAACAAATGGAGATGAAGGTGGCGGATCTGATTGAACTTGTCTCTGGTAAATGGAATGCAACTATGGTTCATAGTTTGTTTTCAGAAAGAGATATTGCTTTAGTGTTGCATACACCTATTTCTTTAGAGTGGGAGGATATTTGGTTTTCTCATGGCGATGTTAGGGGTTCCTATTCTGTTAAAGATGGCTTTTAATTGGAACCTTTTGTGGAAACTTCATGTGCCCCCTAAATGAAGAACTTCATGTGGAGAGTTTTGGTGGGTGTGTTGCTTAATGCTGTCAATTTAAGGAGTAGAAGTTTAATTGGAACCTTTTGTGGAAATCATGTGCCCCCTAAATGAAGAACTTCATGTGGAGAGTTTTGGTGGGTGTGTTGCTTAATGCTGTCAATTTAAGGAGTAGAAGATATTTTGGGAAGATTTTAAGGATTGGGCTGGTAGATGGTTGGCAGGTGCAGACAGTGTGAGCAGTGCTTCATGCAATTTGGGGCGCAAGAAACCAAGCTGTATGTAACGGTCCGTTAGGCCTCTACAATGATCCCCTCTTGGCCGAAGCAATGGCATTGCGCAAGGTGCTATCTTGGATCAAGTCGATTGTTTAATTCTATGCAATTATCTAGTTATTTACTATAAGGGAAGGGGATACCCACATATACAAGCTACTACATCAAATTTATTATCAATAAATTATTAAATCAAATACCAGGACTATGTGGTCCAATGGTACCCAGGTTGGACTTCTATTTGGAAGGTTGTGTGTTCGAGCTTTAGTGGAGGCATTATTAGCTCTTTGTGTTTTAGTAGGTTGAGAAAGTATATGAACACATACTACAATGTAATAGAGCTAGTAGCATTCAAAAAAAAAATTATTAAATCAAATGAATTGTTCAGATTTTAATTTTTCCATAAGATTTCCAAATGTATCCTTAGACCTTAATTATATGATTTCAATAAGAAAGGTGTTAGGTTCGAACCCCATCACAATCAAAATTCCCTTAAAAATTATATTCTCCTTTAACTTACTCATTGATTTCAATAAGAAAGGTCTTAGGTTCGAACCCATCCCAATCAAAGTTGGCATAATTAGTACTCTATTTTACTCATATTAAATTAAATAATAATTTAGTAGCTACAACAAAAAATAATACATATGCATTTCTTTAATTTAGAATTGTGTGTATACAATGCCTTTATTAAAAAAAATTATTCATTATCAATAAATTAAATAAGAGAAATAATTTCATTAGTTATATTGTCTTTATTTTTCTCCAATGTAAAAATTCTTTATATTCAAATTCATCAATTGATTATATTCATTACATTGTCTATTATATTTTTTGGACACTATTTTTTAATTAAATATCAAATTTATAATACAAAATAATGTTATATATTTATTTACCAAGTATTTTATTAATACCATGAAAAAATTAAAAAAATATATAATTGCGCAAAGTGCTATCTGTTGTAATTTGGCCTATCAACTAGCTCAGTTCTCGCGTGATGATTGCACGGCAATAGCTTGGAGATATGCGCGTATATGTATAAAGAGAGAAAAAGGAGAAGAAGAAGAACACCATATGTAGGGCACAACAACCATATCATTTCATTAGCCTTCACTATCAATTTATAGGAATCCATACAACCTTTCATATCCTTAATCATAAACAATGTAATAAGTGGAAGGCAAATGAAGAGACTCAAGATTAATGGCCATAATGAAAATATTTATAACACTCCCCCTTGGCCATTATCTTACCACACTCATGCCTCGTTAAAAACCTCGCTAGAAAACCCAGTGGGAAAAACTAGATGAGGAAAAGAGTACACAAAGTATGTTAAACTATTGTGTTGCACCGGTTGCCTCATTAAAAACCTTAGCCTAAGAAAACCCAGTGGGAAAAAACTTAGCCAAGGAAAAGAGTACAACCATAAGCCTTCTGGGCATAATCTTCAAGATTTCAAGGGTCTTCAGGACTATCCACTCAAGTGCACCAACATCGGTTGCCTCATTAAAAACCTTAGCTTAAGAAAACCCTGTGGGAAAAACTTAGCTAAGGGAAAAGAGTACAACCATATGCTTTTGTAGCATAATCTTTAGGATATCAAAAGTCCTCTAGATTGTCCATTCTAGCACAGCTAGGGGTTGTTGCTCCCCCTGAAGATAACAATCTTCTAAGCCTACGCATCCCAATTTTATAAACATATTACTCAAAAGTGGATGTAGGCAAAGACTTAGTGAACATATCTGCAAGATTGTTCAGTGGGGAAAACATTCTCAACAAGAATTTTACAACTCTTCTAGAGTTCATGTGTGTAGAAGGATTTAGGTGCAACATGTTTTGTAAGGTTCCCCTTAACAAAACTATTACTTGCTTGTGCAACACAATCTTATTTGTCCTCATATGGGACATTAGGGGTAAAAATATAGCATAACCAGTTTTGGACTTGGCATCATATGGATCAAATAAAAGAACCAGTACCCAAGTTGCCCATCAAAACCACATATGGGTTTCTCACATAAATGTCAAAAACTTTGTACCTCGAAGGTGCTGGAGGATATGTTAAATATCATTTACAATTTTCATTGTAGGGGGAACACTAAATGTTGCTAGCAATTTCATCGCAAATTCAATATCAGGCCTGATGCGATTATGGAACTTCTAGTTCAATAATAGTGCTCCAATAGCAATGAAGTAATGGACTTCCAGTCCCTAAATATCCTCATTATAATCTTCGAATCTAAATGGTCATTTATCTACTTCAAGAGATTATTGGACAACCGTTTATGTGATAAGTAAATAATACTTGTCTATATAAAACATCTTCAAGATATTTTTCAAGTAGGCTAACTGGTGTATAAAAATTCTTCAAGGAGAAGCTCGATCTTCAGGTCGAGACAATACTTGGATTTCCAAGTCTTTTATTTCAAAACTTCGTCTTTCGGCATGAGCTGATATCACCAAGCTCTCTATGTGTTTCAATAACATTTAAATCATCATTACCGACTGAGATAATAAACAAATAACTCCATTAGCAATTCATTAACAAACACATAATGGTACATATTTGCATATTCCTTCTTCGGGAGGAAAACACTCAGTCAATAATATTCAAGTCATACAAAGACTTTAGTAGTTTAATGATACACGTTGCCATTTTTCACTTTCCTTATTTCAAAAGTTTTGAATCCATCAGGGATTTACAAATAAATATTAGCGTCTAACGACCGGTAAGTTTGCGGTCATGACACTCATCAACTGCATATCTAAATTTATAACTTCACTGCTAATAATGTTATTTGCGGAATGTAATGCCATATGTTGTGGGAGAGAATATTTGATCAAAATTAATTCAGGGTCTCTGCGTAAACCCTTATGCTACCAGTCTCGCTTCATATCATACCACCATATTGTTTGTATTTCTCTTTCGTACAAACACCCATTTGTAACCTACAGGGTTAACATTAAATGGTGTACGTGTTATAAAGAGAATACAGTTTTAGCGAGCTGAGCTGTACATGCCTTAATTGCTCCGTTATACATAAAAAATACCAAGGCACAACTGGTGCCTAGCTCTGGATCCAGATTCTCATATAACGAGAACAATTTGTAAAAGCAATTTTGTTGTCGACAACTATAACATTTTTCATAAATTTCTCCCATATATATAAAATAATGGCAATTTCTAATTCAACCAGACTCTAGACATTTCCCAAAGATATTTTTATCTGGTCGTTCCGCATCCCTAGTATTATAATTTTGGGTGCACCTAAAATTTTACTGGGGTTTTCGCCTTCAGGACGAATGTCTTCACGACATACTTCTTTAAGCGATTTTTCAAGAGTGATACCATTTTCTACTAGATTTAGCTTTCCGCGGATTATACCAACATATCTTCACGCTTCTGGCGTCAAGGAGCATTGGTAGATATATATGGTCCAAGTTGGGGAAAATATATAGGACCTAGTCACTCTTTTTATTCGTATATATATTGGCAGATTAATTATCTACTGAACTTCTAGTTCAGTTTACTTCTTCTGAACTTCTAGTTCAGTCTACCTAGTACGTGGATTTAAATATTGAAGATCAATCATTCATAGAATTTCTCGGCATTCTATAAAATTTGAGATCTTATCTCCCCCTAATGCCGTGAAATGATCTTCATAAAGTGTGCAGTCAGCGTACCTAATTATATATTGATCCCTTATCATGGGCTCTAAGAATTTAAATAACAGACGGAGGTTTATAATCAACATATATATGCCCACAAAGGTACGCTATGGTGGTGATATAGGAAAAAGACTGCACACTGTGAATAAAATGCAGATGGGAAATGTTTGGTTTTATACCACGTACTAGGTTCTAGGGGAAATAATTATGATATGCAGTAGGTCAGATTGTGATAACCACAATAGCATATAAAACTGATGTCCCCAACAAGAAAAAAATATATATAATCAGATATGAAAGCATACATATCAATTGATATTACAAGGGTACACAACAATCGTAGGGAAGCTGTGAAGCTTGTCAAATAAAATATATCTTCAAGATCTCCCAAAAATCCTTATCCTCAACTTTACATTAGTTCACTCACTGGTTTGGGAATTGCTTCGTGCAAATTCACATGATATAATTCATTCCCTCATTTGCTTCGGGCAAACTAATATGAAATAATTTAGTCCTTCGTTTGCTTCAGACAAATTGATATGATATGATCCATTCTCTCGTTTGCTTTGGGCAAATTGATATGATATAATTCGCTTCTAGCTTTCAAACCAATAATATCTAAATCAATCATATCATGTATGACAATAAGTCAAAGATCATTTTTATAAAGGAGTATACCACTCCATAAACAGCACAGAATTGTACTAAGCCATATTTGGAGAGGATTTTGTCATGTTGACATCATAAATTTAATCAAAAGATGATTATCATAATTTGTTGATAATAGAAATCCTTCCGGGATTGATATAGGATTTATGGAAAAAAAATAATAATTCAATTTTGAATTAACAACAAGTCAATTGCATACGAGAGTCATGTTGCATGCATGAGAACAAAATTGAGTAAATACACATGCAAAGTAAGAGAAGTAACTCTGAGAAGTAAACTTCCCGAATAGTACATTTCAGATAGTTAATCCGAGTAGTAAAATCACTTTGCCCTCATAATAATTTGCGTCCAAAAAAAACTTAACTTTTCGAATATTGCGGTCATGAATTTACTTTTCGGATGCTTCAGGCATAAACTAACTTCTCGGATGCTTCAAGCATAAGCTAACTTCTCAGATGCTTCAAGAATGAGCTAACTACTCGGGTACTTCATGCTTCAGGCATAAACTAACTTTTTTTTTTTTGCCATGAATATATTTTCATGCATTGTTCAAAAACATTATCATGACATCAATCATTTCTTCATCAATACCTTATCATTTCATTATCAGCATTTTATCGCAATATTTGCTTCAGGCAAATTAGCTAGAATCATCAAGATGATGTTCATTCTCCGATGACCAAATGCTTTGATGTGCGGCACATAGGGATTAATGCCCTTCAAACCCACATTGTTAGCAAATCTGCTTCTGGCTAAGATTTTGCCTTGATAAGTTTGGTCGTCCTTGAATATCTTGATCACTTTATTTCTTATTCTGAGCTCGAAACTCATACCACACTGGTTATAATCTCGACCACAACCCCTTATGAAGTTACTCAACTCGGTAACATTATGTGCTTCAGGCACCTGTGCAAAATCAACCAGACATGCATTTTGATTCTTCATCAACAACTAGTTATGTTTCTTAGCCACAAGGAGTGCTCAAATCAGCTTAGGATACTTCTCATAATTTTGTGTTGTACTACTGCTGGAGTACAAATTACTCGCATGAAAAGTTGGCAATGTCTTTTCAATTAAATATTTCTCTAAAACTTCTTGTTTAGAGTTTCACTTCTAAGACTATTTTGTGTAGAGCTGAATTATAGTCAGTTACTGACTTATAATCTTAAAATTAAACATGAGATTAAACTAGTCAAAATGTGTCTTGGGGAAGAACATTTGATGACTTTTGGTCGGAATAGTCCTTCAGGGACTTCCATTAATTCAAGGGGTTCTTTTTCAATCAGATACTCATTTTTAATATCGTGGTTCAAGTAGTGACGTATGAAAATGAGAGCTTGTGCCTTCTAGGCATCGGTGCTCTGTGACTTAGCAACAAAAGCTTGGCTCAATTCTTTGGATGCAAAAAAAATATTTCAATATCCAAAGCCCAAATGAAATAATTGCTATCGACATGAGCGAGCTCAATAAAATCACATTTGACAATTGAATACGTAATCTACAAAACATATATCATATGTTCTCATATACATTCATAATATCACATGTTTATAGCAAAATAAGGAATTTAACATCTTCTAGATGCAAAATGAACTTTCCGAGATGAAGTCAAAAGATAAAATCAGAAAACAAATTGATCTTTCGAATATACACAAAAACCGAAATGGTGCAACACGAATTGGTGAGGCAAACACCAAATTGATGCAACAAGCATCGACTCGTGTTTATACCATCAACTCGTGCTACAAGCAACAAGGCACGAATCGGTGCGAAAACACCGAATTGATGCAGCAAGCATCTACTCGTGTTTATAGCATCAACTCGTGCTACAGGCAACGAGTGGTGTTTCATTTTCCAATACACCGAATTGATGCTCCCAAGTCATCAATTAAGCTTTAAAGTCTTAATCACTCTTAAGCTTACACAAAATAAACTTTAACAATCTTAATTAAAAATCATTCATTCATTGCCTAATCAGGCACAAAAACGAATTGCTAATCACATGCAAATGACATACCATAAAAGCATAATAATGCACTACAACATAGGGTATATAACATACAAAGTATGCGAAATGAAAATAATATGTATACATACATTGCATCTTCATATGAAAAGCCCCTTCTATTTACACAAACATATATATCACATGCTTTTCTTTCAATTTTAAGAATCAAAAATAAAATTGGAAATATATATTCAGGAATTTACGCAATCATATATATACGAACCAGTATGAGCAATTCATATTTCAAATTTTAGAATCAATATGTATCATATCAATCATGCATTTCATAATCATATCAAGAGGTGTAGAATCAACATGTGCCATATAAAAACATGTCTTATATGAATCCTATGAACATGCTTGCCTAGTTTAAAAACATGTATTATAACAAGTTCGAGCATACCGTTCACCGAGGAATATATTGGCAATTCGTGCTGATAACGTGTTGTAATTTGGCCTATCAACTAGCTCAGTTCTCGCGTGATGATTGCACGGCAATAGCTTGGAGATATGTGCGTATATGTATAAAGAGAGAAAAAGGAGAAGAAGAAGAACACCATATGTAGGGCACAACAACCATATCATTTCATTAGCCTTCACTATCAATTTATAGGAATCCATACAACCTTTCATATCCTTAATCATAAACAATGTAATAAGTGGAAGGCAAATGAAGAGACTCAAGATTAATGGCCATAATGAAAATATTTATAACACTATCTTGGATCAAGTCGATTGTTTAATTCTATGCAATTATCTAGTTATTTATATTATAAAGGAAGGGGGATACCCACATATACAAGCTACTACATCAAATGTCACTACCACAAGGTCCTTGGTATGCAATTATCTAGTTAGTGGTTCATACACTAGTTTGGTCATGTCTGATTGTATTCGTTGTTTACAGTCTATTGATGACTATGTGGTCCGGTTTGTTCATAGAGGTGAGAACCAAGCTGCTCATTCCCTGACAAAGGCGAATGGTGCATGGTTGACTCATTCTTTTTGGTCGGATCACCCTCCGAGCCTTTTGAGCTCTTTTTTCTCTTAATATAATGATATATATAACCCTAAAAAAATATATTAAGGGAAGCAAATTATAATACAAACTATATATAACGTGGTTGAACCCGGCCAACGCAATCTACTGCCAAGTATTAAATAGATGTACATATGTATGAACTAAAAAAAATATTTCTTTTATAAATATATGAATTATACGTCTATGTACATAATTTTGAATTTTCGATAACTAAAGTGATCATTCTCGTACTCCTTTCATTAATTGAGGTAAGACACAAAGTATATACACTACAAAAAAAAAAAAAAAAGGCTAAAGTGTCATTCCACACCCTAACCTTTCATAAGTGCTGATTCGATCCACAAACTAATTATTTTTTTCCATCTAGAACATTTCACGGGTTATCTACAAGTAACCGGTAATAATACGCTGACATGGATTTTTTTTTTCTTGGTTCATGTCTTCCTCCCTCACCGCCCAGAATCGGCTTTGACTTCTTCGGCCTCGGCTTCGACGCCTCCGTAGTGGCCTCGGCTCACCAAACCCTCTACCTTGCCGTAATTAAGAAGCGAGAATTTGCAGATTCGATCTCTCATACCGGAAAGTCGTCAGAGCTGGGAATCAAATGGGACGTCGGAATGGCACTATCCACACAGCGCACTGGTAGTCTCTTGAAGCTGCTATCCGCGGTGGCGTCCTACATCCTCCACCTGTCTACGGACTCCGCCGCCGCCATCGTCGTGGAGACCAGCCTCCCTTTCAGCAATCACAACATCGATCCTACGTCTAGCACCGTAGAGATGGAGATCGCCTCCGACTCGCTGTACAAGGCAAAGCTTATTCGCGGATTCTGCCACCTCTACGACAGCTAGGAAGCCATCGCGGTAGGCATGGAGGCAGCGATTACCAGAAACAACTGCATTATTACCGCTTACAGGGACCACTGCACCTACCTCGCCCGCGACGGAACGATACTGGAAACATTTGCGGAGTTTTTGGGGAGAAAGGATGGGTGCTCGAAAGGGAAATGAGGTTCCATGCACTTCTATAAGAAGGAGAATGGATTTTTCGGTGGCCATGGGATCGCAGGGGCTCTAGTTCCGTTAGGTATTGGATTGGAGTTTGCCCTGAAGTAAGAACATCTCTCTTTCTCCATGTACGGAGATGGTGCTGCGAACCAAGGGCAACTGTTTGCGAGAGGTTTCTGGAAATGGTAGGGAAGGTGGTGTGGGTCTCGGGGTGGTTGCTGTAGAGGATCTAGAACCTGCAAGGCAACCCCTTGCGTGACCGGCATGATGAGAATCGTCATCAGCTCTAGGTCAGCAACACCTTTGATTGTTTCGACCTCCAGAAGCCTATAGTCTTCACCTTCAAGCTCCCTTGTGTTATACATTAAAGGGCCCTTTGGGGTGGATGTTTGGCTTGGGACCCAAGTTTTCTTTCTCACACCAAAAGCTTGTCTCCTGGGAAATATTCAACATCCGAGAAAGTGTCGTTCGAACCAAGACCTTGAAACAGTCGGCTCTTCCACGTGGCGTTGTGTGTTAGAAGAAGTCCCGAATCCGGCCATATCGTATTCAGAAGGAGCCCAAGCCTAGTCAAGAGTCACCGGAAGAAGAAGGTTGTCGCGACCGCCGGACTTCCTGTAAGGTGAAACGACAAAATGCACATCGGATGAGGTTTCCGACCGGTGTAGACTAAACAGGAACGTGTGGCATTTTTTTTTTAATTAAAATGCTTACCTGGACTTCTCTCTCATACCTTTTATTTTTAAATTAAAATCAATAATGCCACATCAGTAAATATCGGCGCCATGTCATCAAGCAAACCTGAAAACCTGGGAAATGTTCTATATGGAAAAAAATAATTAATTTGTGGATCCAATCAGCACTTATGAAAGATTAGGGTGCGGCATGAACAATCGCAATTGGTTCATGGTGCGGAATGACACTTTAGCTAAAAAAAATTGATCTGACGACTAACAAAATCGAGCTAAATATGGATCTCAGGTTGATTTTAACCACCAACATTACAAGAAAGTATTTAAGTCGTTTTAAATCTATAGTGTTACTCCCTCCGTCCCATTTTATGTGTCTAGTCCGATTAACGAGACTTGACTAAAGTTATTTTTAATTCAATTTTTTATAATATTAAGTTTAGTATTAGTATACAAAATTTATATATTTAGAAACTATACTAAAAGTACTATTAAAAACAAAAAGTTAAATTTAAAATTTTAAAAAAAAATATTCAAGAAAATAAACAAAGAAGAAAAAGTTGGTTTGACCCATGAATAGTAAATAAGACAGATAAATGAGATGGAGTGAGTATAATATTATAATATGAAGTCAAATATACATCAATAAGAAACGATATTAAATTTTAAGCACACAACAAAACCATTGTCAATTAAAAAAATATAGGAATAAGGGTCAAATAGGCCATCGAACTGCACATGATAATACAATTAGACCACTGAACCCAAAAAATCAACAATTGAGTCCCTAAACTTATCAATTCCTAACAATTCTTCCAATTTGAAGGTTTCCAACAAGTCAACAGGTTATCCTCCAAATTAATTATTTAAAAAAAAATAAAATTTAAAAATTAATTATTATTATTATTTTAAAAAAAAAAACAGATCGGCTGAATTCTGTTTTTTTTTTTAATTATTTAAATAATTAATTTTTAAATTTTATTTTTTAAAAAATAATTAATTTGGGAGGATGACCTGTTAACTTGTTGGAAACCTATAAATTGGAAGAATTGTTTGAAATTGGTTAGTTTAGGGACCTAATTGTTGGTTTTTTAGGTTCAGTGGCCTAATTGCATTATCGTGTGCAGTTCGATGGCCTATTTGACCCTTATTCCTATATAAATTCTCAGCTCCCAAGTAAAAATGATGACTATGTAAATAAAAAACAATAATATTTTTACAAATAAAATGATAGGTATTTATAAAGAGTTAATTCTATGAATAATTAATTGACTATTGACATTTATTAATTTTTATTTATGACTTTCAATCGGATCTAATCATCTCTTGACTATCGACCTTATCAATTTTCATCATTGACTTTTAATTTGACCATAAATAGTCTATTGATTATTGATCTTGTACGAAATTTGATTATCCAATTAAATATCAATTTAGTAAACAATAAATTTAAGGGTAACAATGCAAAAATTTGGTTCTTCACATTTCCATTAATGATGAACCAAACGTATTAAGTTTATGAATCAAATTTGTCCATCTCAACAACAAGCTAATTTTTACATTATTACCTTAAATTTAATGTTTATTTTTGAGTGGATATTTAACTAGATGACCTAATTTTGAACAAAATCAAAAAGTCAATAAACAATTTATAATCAAATTGAAAGTTAATGATGAAAATTAGTAAAGGTCAATAGTCAATGGACCATTTATAGTCTAATTGAAAGTCATAGATAAAAATTGTTAAATATCAATCGTCAAATGATCATTCATAAATTAACTCTATTTATAAACATCACAATTATTATTTTTATTTATAACAGTCATTTAAAAAGAAAAACTCATGATTTTTTACAAGATAGTGTGTTCTATAGTTTCTCAATCTTTTTTTCGCCCAAAAAATCGAGAGTTAATTACCAAAATGGTCCCTTGACTATAGCGAAATTATCAATTTGGTCCTCGATTATTTTTTTGGACCAATTAAGTCCCTCAACTTTAAAAATCATAACCAATTTGGTCCTCCGTTAGTTTTACCGTTAGACTTCCGTTAACTTGCGACCAAATTGGTAATTTTGCTATAGCCAAGAGACCATTTCAGTAATTAACTTTAGGTGTTGGCAATTCGGTTCAGTTTTCCCGAACCGAACCATACCGAACATTGAAGTAATTAACCGTACTGAACGATTCGGTTAAAAACCGAAAGGAAATACCGTTTGATTTTATTTATAATAATAATAATAATAATAATAATAATAATAATAATAATAATAATAATAATAATAATAATAAAAAAGAAGTAAATCCAAGTCCCATTGATGCCTCCTTTACCGTTCAACCGAACCGTATTTCCTTTATTATTATTATTATTATTATTATTATTATTATTATTATTATTATTATTATTATTATTATTATTATTATATTTTAAATAAAATCAAACGGTATTTCCAATCAGTTTTTAATTAACCAAATCGTTCGGTACGATTAATTACTTTAATGTTCGATACAATTTAGTTCGGAAAAACCGAACCGAATTGCCAACACCTAAAGTTAATTACTGAAATGGTCTGATCCCTTGATTATAGAAAAATTACCAATTTGGTCCCAAGTTAACGAAAGTCTAAAGACAAAACTAACGGAGGACCAAATTGGTTAAGATTTTTAAAGTTGAGGACTTAATTGGTCAAAAAAAATAATCAAGGACTAAATTTGTAATTTCACTATAATTAAGGGACCGTTTTGATAATTAACTCAAAAATCAATGTTCCTACAATTGGAGAGTTGCAGCAAACTACATAGTAGTCGGTAATAATCCTTATTTGACATTGTAAAGTTTTCTAACTGAAATATAATTAAAGTTGATAATCTTTAACCCTTGATTAAATTTTTATTTTAACTATGCCATTATTTTCTTTGGACCTACCACAAAAATTAGTTTATTTGTTCACTTTAGTATTTTCTTGTAATAATAGAAAATGTGAAGACTAAGATTCAATATTTTGGTTACGTACGTTTAACAATAGTTCTTTCTTCAACGGCAATAATTTCTTGTCTCTTTTCATTAATGTACATGCAGTACTGCAGTGCATCCAATTAGATCACACTACTTTTTTTTTAAAGGATCGGAGGTCACACTTCTTAATCTTTTCAGAATCAAAATCTACAAATCACAATTAATTACGGAGTATTAATTATTATAGCTTTATTAGTACTACGGTCAAAACTAACATTTACTTTAAATTTCAAATACTCCGTATTAATATTAATAAATTGAGAGTGAATCCTAAGTATAAATTAAACTACTCCTATGGTATTTGACGATGTTATACATCACGTGTTTATATTGTTATAAACTTTTCTATTAAATATAGAGTAAAAGACATTTTTAGTCCTAGACTTATATAGTGACACAGACAATTTTGATCCTTAATAAAAAAAAATCAGACAATTTGTGGACACTCTTATTATGACGAAGACAATTTTAGTCCTCTGTCACTCTTCCCGTTAAATGCCCCATTTGAGAGGGGGTATTTGCGTCTTTTCGTGCACCATCATCTTCATCTTCGTCCCCTTGGCCTGAAAAGTCACCGGACTTAGCGTGACATCTCCTTTCTCAACAGCATGGGCATCCGCTTCTTCATCTCCATCCTCGCCTGTGACTGTTTTAACTTCTAGTTAAAGCTTCATCTTTTATGGACCTTTCATCTTCTTGGCTGTTAGAATCGAGAGAGGTGATTGTGAGCTTGTAAGCTTATCAGCTTCTCCATAATAAGCCTTCACTGAATTCCTGCCTGATTACCCAGAAGTTAACAAATCAAAGTCCACAGTTTCTTGAACAAAAGGCTTTGTTCTGTCTCTGAAAGAAAAATCTAGGATGGGTTTATGTTGTGGTTTCATCTTTGTCACAGGAGAATCAGATCCCAGAACTGGAGATTCTACATGACTGCCTGAATCTTCTCGCATTGAGCCACTGTGATCGGCCAGTAACTCCTGAAGTTTTCTGTTGAATTTTTTGCATGCCCTCAATGCATCAAGCCTGGGATTAGCCCCGAATCCTTGTGTGGGAAGGACAACTTTCATTTAATGTGTTTGAGGCGGTTCGCTATGGGCATTACCTTGTGATTTCTGCTTTGTTAAACCAGACGTTGGTGGCTGTGAAAAGATAATATGAACATGAGTGCAGAAAAGGGAGAAAGGGGAAAAGACGAATGTGTTGAAGAGAGGAAGCTCAAGTTGAAGGTGAAGTCCTCCAACTTGCCCTTGTTCGAATTATTATCCGGAAGCCAGTTTGATCCACCAGGGCCCGCGCTGAACTTGTGGACCAGAGAGACCAAAAGAGTGCTCATGTAATTCCCTGCGGAGATGGCGGTCCAGAATAGCGCCGATGCCGTGCTCCTCATGCTCTCTGGCGCCTGATCGTAGAAGAACTCCAGGTGGGCGATTGACATGAAGGCCTTTGCCATCCCGTGCAGGCAGTACTGCTGTACCAGCTAGAAAATCAGAATGGGAATCATTGCGTCTGCCTTGTCGCTTATTCCGTGGGCGGCGGCGGCGTTCTTCCGCTTTATTTCCACGAAGCCGGCCACAAGAGATGCGAAGATGGAGATGAAGAAGCCGATGCCCATGCGGCTGAGAAAGGAGATGTCACGCTCGAGTCCGGTGACTTTTCTGGCCAAGGGGACGAAGATGAAGATGATGGTGCATGAAAAGACACAAATACCCCCTCTCAAACGGCGCATCTAACGGGAAGAGTGACGGAGGACCAAAATTGTCCTCGTCATAATAAGAGTGTCCACAAATTGTCTGATTTTTTATTAAGGACCAAAATTGTCTGTGCCACTATAAGTTTATGACCAAAAATGTCTACTCTTAAATATATGTCGTGTTTTTTTTGTTCGAATACTACTGACTCTGTTACAATGTAGTACTTTCTCCTTTCTCAATCTACTGAAACACAAAGAATCAATACTCACTTTACTGGACTCGAACCCATAACCTCCAATTTGAAAAAATCACTTCGTGTCATTAGACCACAAGGTCATTGACATGTGCCGTAATTAAATAAAGGTCAAAATAATCATTTTACTTTCACTTCAAACTTTTCATGAAAAATTTACATTTTGATAATATGATGACTCCATCTCATTCTAACTTATTATAAATTTTATTTTTTTGGTACTTTGAAGTTTTATTTGTAGAAGTATAGTATTTCTAATGTCACTAAGGTTGGACTCCCATATGAGAGGTTGTGGGTTTGAGCCTTAGTGGAGGCGGTATTGACTCTTTGTGTTTCAGTAGGTTGAGAAAGTAGTTATGAACAGATACTACATTGTAATAGAGTCAGTATCATTCAAAAAAATAAAAAAACAGTAGATTAACTTTGCTACATCACTAACTTGTAATATACAAGATTATTTATGTTGTTATTATGATATTGGGGTGTTTGGTAAATAGTTGTTAGCTGATTTGGTTAGTATGTTTGACTAGTTAATAGCATTAGCTGATTGTAGAAAAGTGTTTGATAAATTAACTGTTAGTTGATAGCTGATTACAAGTAAAAATGACTTTCTAAAAATAGCTGATATAAAAAGTTATTTTGAACAGTTTTTTGAATTAACATTTTAGAACAATAAGCTTTTACAAAAAACTAATTAATTAAACACTCGTATTGATTGTTTAACTAAGTTAAACCGCTAATAATGATCAAATAAGAGACAATTGACTAAAAAGCTAACTATATTACCAAATATTACTTTGTCGCATCATCATTGACATATCATACATTTGCCATATCATGCATTTTCGCCATTTCATAATAATACAAATTTTTTGTCAAAAGCGATTGCTATATATATGGTGAATTGAAGCTTATGTGTTGTTATAGATCGAGCAAAAGAGTAATATACAAAATTTGAAGGATTTACACGTAACTTTAAACTACGCTCCCCTTTAATAATTATCCTCCCATAATTAAATAAAATATCATCTTTCTTTAACGAATAATTTAAAATTACATAAAAATCTTCAAAGTTAAGATTTTAGACTATTTTGGTTATATTTAACCAGAAAAATACTCTCTTTTCCTCCAAACTTTCCTCTCATGAGGTGACTTTCATTCATTAGGTACCAATAAATTGATTGATCCAACTACTAATTACAAAATAAATGCAGCTACTAATTAGATGATACCACCTCGTCCTCTGGAGGTGAAATTTTTAAGAAAAATATATAAGGTTTTTGTTCCATTGCTTATCTAACAATTTTGATAAATTAATCACTTTAAAAATAATTGAAAGAGGGATATAATGTGTTTTAATTCAAAGGTCAAAAGTGTATTTTCTCAAAATATACCAATAGCATGCTAACAACATTGTACAAGATAGGGAAAATGTCAAATAGGCCCTCAAACTTTAGTTAAAAATTCAATTAGCCCCTTCAACTTTCAATTGCACCCATCAACAATTCATTTTGATGCAATGGAGCCTAAAATCCGGTAAATGATCTGCTATCACATGTCATTAGGAATCCGACCACCCTTCAGCGAAAATTTTAGGCAAAAAAGTGACCAGCGACTGACCAAGGTCACCTTCTCAACTGGAGAAGGCAATCCAAATCTGGTCGCCTTCTCCTTCTCCGTGATCGGCGACCGTTCGCTGTCACCAATCACTTTTTTGTCTGAAATTTTACAGCCGAAGGGTGACCGAATTCCTAATGACCTGTGATAGTAGGTCATTATCGATTTTTGAGTTTCAATGCATCGAAATGAATTGTTAATGATTGTAATTGTACCTTTTAAAAGTTGAAAGACTAATTGACTTTTTAGCTAAATTTTGCGGCCATTTGAAGTTAAAATTGTATAAAAGAAATAATATATATCTAGCTTTTTTGAATGACAACAAAAAGATGACTTGTAACTTGTAAGAACTCTGAATCGTCCATATATTTTGAAGTATTTTTTTTAGATTTATTTTATTAATGTTGTTGTCGCTGGCGAGCCATGTTGCCTGTGATTGCGCTCCATATAATCCTTCTCCAGTACTATACTATCATTGCATTGCATCTTCCAACCCCACATCCTTAACTTTTTTTGAAACCATTTTCTTAATTTTTCATCATAATACAGCTTGCCGACACACCCCTCTTTCTCTCTCTCTCTCTCTCTCTCTCTCTCTCTCCCTGTATCTTAAGAAACAGGTTTTCCGGCGGCTGGGGCGACCCATTTTCCTGGTGGTCTTTGAGCTAGCTAGCTAGCTGAGCTGCCTTCATTTTCCATGAATAATATTCAGTACTTGGGTTGGAACTGACTACTAATCTTCAGTGTGGAAGGAGATCGGAGAAAAGGTTAAAAAAGCTTTAAGCTTTAGTGGTTGAGGGGAAGGAGAAAGATGAGACTAAGGAAGCCGGTGCTGTTCTTGCTTCTGGTGACGGTTCTTTCCCCAATCGTTCTCTATACTCACACTCTCGCCACTTATTTCGCTTCCTCTTCTTGTAAGCACCAACTCTGATCTTCCTTCTTTTTCCAAATCAAAGTTTAATGCTCCAGGAATAATGTGATTTTATTTTATTTTTTTCTCTCGTTTTTGCAGCTAGAAATGAATTCGTTGAAGAAGTCTCCACTTTTGTAAGTAACTTTCTCGATTTATAAAAATTGATTTTTTTGGGTTCGTTTAGATCGATTTCTTGGATTTTGATTTTGGAATTTTGCAGACATTGGGTGGTGAAATCAGACCTTTAAATGTGCTGCCTCAGGTATCAGTATCTTTAATTTTCTTTATTTGGGGAGATATGCAGTCAGTTTTTGACTTTTTTCTTTCTTTCTATTTTCTTGATTGCCTTTGTTTCTGTTCCTTGTTTTACCATTCCAATTGATTTTTTGTTGATTAACAGGAGTCTGATACTATTCTGAAAGAACCATTAGGTATTGTGTATTCAGAAAATTCAAGCCTATCCCTTTTGAATGGCTCAGATGGTAAAAGCAATGAAAATGCTCGTAAAGCCAGACAGCTTGCTGAAGGTTCTTAATTGCTTATTATATCTGTGACTATGTGTATATTTAGAAACTATGTAGTGTTGACTTCCATATTTGATTTGAGTATTTATTATATGCTTCCTATATATATACCACCAGATTTACTAGAAAATGAAACAGCCAACACATCTACCCGGGGATCTGAAAAAGGAAATGTTGAAAATCCCATAAGGCAAGTAACTCTTGAGGGGCGTCAGGAGAATGAAAATGTTTTAGTAAAACCTGAATCAAATGGGGCCACTGGAAGTACTAGTAGAGCTTCTTCTAATGCAAGGGAAATCAAGCACACATCTGACAGTTCCTCCTTGAATGTGGTAAGTTTTACTGATTTATTCACCCTTTTGATTTGCTCGTCATTTATTTCTGTTAAGAGTCAAAACATATGGGTTTATAAGGCTATGAGTCTGACTAGCTAATTGATTGGATTCAGTCTTTTTAGTGTGGTTTTACCCATGTGCATTATAGCCCAGTTGAGTGGGAAGGATTGTTTTTGGGTGAATATGATATGGGTTATGTTGAAAACCTAATGTTATGCATGTACCAACAAATATACAATTTGTCTCATTTTGTGCATACTTATCAGCCCTCTGGTGGTAGAGCTGCTTCCCGAGGGCGGCCTGTTAGGAACAACCCTAAGAGTCAGAATGATCAAGTGGTTCCACCAGACACTCTTATTCACCAGCTTAAAGATCAGCTTATCAGGGGTAGAGTTTACCTTTCACTCTCGGCAACAAGAAACAATGCCCACTTCATAAGAGAACTCCGCTTGCGTATGAAGGAAGTTCAAAGAGCACTTGGTGATGCTACAAAGGATTCTGACCTATCAAGGAAGTAAGTGTTCTCCTAGTACCTCTCAATCAAATGTTCTAACATGAAGGGTCTATTTTATTTACTTTTTAATCTTTATGTGCACAATTAAAAAGAAAAATGGTCCTTTTGTTGTAGTGCCAATGAGAAGTTGAAAGCAATGGAGCAAACATTGACCAAGGGGAAGCAAATACAAGATGATTGTGCTGCTTATGTGAAGAAGCTTCGTGCTATGCTTCACTCTACAGAAGAGCAGCTTCGAGTCCACAAGAAACAGACATTATTTTTGACCCAGTTAACTGCTAAAACACTTCCTAAGGGTCTTCATTGTCTTCCTTTGCGTCTGACAACAGAATATTTCATGTTAAATCCTTCTCAACAGCATTTCCAGAATCCAGAGAAATTAGAAGATCCCAATCTCTACCACTATGCAATCTTCTCAGATAACATATTAGCAGCAGCCGTTGTTGTAAACTCTACTGTTTTCCATTTGAAGGTACTAAAATACATATGCTCATTGCTGACTGATTCATTAGCCTAAAAATCTATATGCATGTTCTTCCCAAAAGGTTGAATCCCCAACCCCAAGGGCTTCCCCCACACCCTGGCCCGACAGAACACAGAGGCTAGACCTTTGCTTACTGCGCACAAGGAGCCCCCCTCACTTTGAGAGGCTTCTCCCACACTACCGCCACACTACTGCTAGTGAGACTCGATCCCTGGTCATTCTTCCCAAACTTCACCACTATGACCAACTGAGCTGCCCATGCGGGCAATCTATATGCATGTTGACAATTCAAGAAGGCGGAGTAGTTTTAATTGTGTATCTTTGTGTTTGTGTGTGCATGTATCAATATGTCGTAGACACATTCATATTTTCCCTGTATGTTCCAGTTTGCAATGTCTCTATCCCTCTATTCTTTATTTAATGACTCCTTTAAACCTCTGAGCAGGATTCTTCAAACCACGTTTTCCACATAGTCACTGACAAGCTCAATTTTGCTGCAATGCGGATGTGGTTTTTGGCAAACCCCCCAAAAAATGCTACAATAGATGTTCAGAACGTGGAGGATTTCACATGGCTAAATTCGAGCTATAGTCCAGTTCTCAAACAATTGACTTCTCCTTCCATGATTGATTATTACTTCAAGGCCCGTCGTGCAAATTCTGATCCAAACATGAAGTTCAGGAATCCCAAGTATCTCTCAATCATGAATCATCTTCGTTTTTACTTGCCGGAGATCTTCCCGAAGCTGAACAAGGTTCTCTTTTTGGACGATGATGTGGTGGTTCAAAAGGATCTTACTCCCCTTTGGTCTGTTAATCTGAAAGGTAAAGTCATCGGTGTGGTGGAGACATGTGGAGAAAGCTTCCATCGGTTTGATCGCTATCTCAACTTCTCAAATCCCTTGATTTCCAAAAAATTCAACCCCCGTGCTTGTGGCTGGGCATTTGGAATGAACATCTTTGATCTAAATCAATGGAGGAGGCAGAACATTACCGAGGTGTATCATACTTGGCAGAACCTGGTAAGAAAATAAGTCTTTTATGCTCAAGAGTTATAAACTTTTACATTTTGATTTTTATTCACACTTGAGATGTATCATTTGATTTTTATAAATTCTAATTGCAGAATCACGATAGACAGCTGTGGAAATTGGGCACCCTTCCACCGGGTTTGATTACCTTTTGGAATTATACCTATGCCCTTGATCGATCCTGGCATGTCCTTGGCCTCGGCTACGATCCAAGTGTAAGTCAAAAGAATATTGCACAGGCAGCAGTGATACACTACAATGGTAACTTGAAACCTTGGCTCGAAATAAGCATTCCAAAGTTCCGAAACTACTGGTCGAAGTTTATTGATTACGACCAAATGTATCTGCGAGAGTGCAACATCAATTCGTTAAGCGACAGCTGATGGGTTTTTTCCCCTTCCTCTCGCTCTTTTTTACAAGTCACTATTTTTTTTAGGTATATATATCAAGAATTAGAGTTAGCATTGTGGTTTGATTTTGTTGTGCCTGACATCTTTAGATTTCTCAGTTATGCCCGAGGGCAGATGTATCTGTAAATGATTACGCATACTCTTATCAATTTTGTATCTCCATTTTTTGTTATCCCGACATATTAACACAGGTCTCAAGTAACTGAGACCATTTGCATTACATTGTTTATTCCTTGGTGTTGAGAACATGTTTTTCTTGGCTATTAGTCTTCACTGCGAAAGTGTATTCGTACTGTCTTTGCTGCTGCTATGCATAGTGCTTTGGTTCAGGCTTGTATTGCATGCCAAAAGACACCAAGAAAGCCATATGACTGCAAAATTTATGAGGTTAAACTCCTGATGAAAAAGTTTGTTTGTATTTAATGAAATTTACAAATAGAAGGTTGTCTGTTGTGGTGTACCAAAATTGTATGCTTAGCTGTTATTGAGAATGATGTGTGGGATATCATGCTTCCCTCACATATCTGTACAAGAATCCAGCTGTGAGTATGGTGTGGATTATTAAATGTTTTTTTTGGTTTGAAAGCAAAGAGTATTAAATGTTTAGTTGT
This sequence comes from Ipomoea nil, assembly GCF_001879475.1. Classification (NCBI taxonomy): domain Eukaryota; kingdom Viridiplantae; phylum Streptophyta; class Magnoliopsida; order Solanales; family Convolvulaceae; genus Ipomoea; species Ipomoea nil. The sequence goes on from NW_017617301.1 coordinate 1,221,457, forward strand.
GACCACATTCTTCAGGTTTCAGCCTAAAAACTTTACTGCCATTACTCTACATTTTATTTTGTTAGTTAATTGTTAGCTGCACTGCTCTGTCCATATTCAGTGCAATACAGCTGGACAATATTTTTAGTCTACTCCAAATGTTGGCTTCAAGAAATGAGTTTTTTTTTTTTTTTTTTTTTTTTTTTTTTTTTTTTTTAATATGTCAAATAAATCCCTTAAGTTAAATAGATAGTGTAATTAAGCTCTCTAACTATTACTTTCAAAAAAAAAAAGCTCTCTAACTATTTTTTTTAAAGCTTCACCAAACCAATTGAACCGGTAAAAAAAGTGCAATTGCGTCAAGAATTATTTATTCAACAAGTTATCTTTTTTTTTGTTAGACCATGAGGTGTTCTGAGTAGGTTTTAATTGTATGAGGTATCTTTAAGTCAATATGAGCAATTTGGAAATTATCCACAGTATCTGTTCAACAACAAATTATGCCAACCCTTGATTGGGTATAAAACCTTCCTAATGGAAAGTAATATGATGTCATTAAACCTCAAGGTATTTGGTTCGTTTTGGATGTATATATATATATATATATATATATATATATATATATATATATATATATATATATATATATATATATATGTGTGTGTGTGTGTGTGTGTGTGTGTGTGTGTGTGTGTGTGTGTGTGTGTGTGTGTGTGTGTGTGTGTGTTAATAAGCCTTGGCCCCTAACCTTAGACCATTACCTCCTTTCTTTGTACAGTCGAGTCTCTCTATTCTCTATTCTAGTGTTCTCCCATTCTAGAGATGTCAATCGGGCTAGCCCGCTCGGTTTTGAGCTAGCCCTGTTGGACTTATCGGTTTGAGCTAATTGATTTTTTATTTTTTATTTTTTGGCTCGAGTTGGCCCTAACCCTAAACCTCTGCCTATCGAGCGGGCTGCACCGCTAAACTAAATGAAAAATGAGAGTACCCACATTCGGTCGAGTAGGATGAGTTTTGAAAAAAATCCACCCACAACGTTGACAAGTTGAAATTTATTTCATGACATGTAAGTGATACAAGCTACCTTATAAATTCACTACATGACATGTAAATATGTGGCAAATTATGTTGTCCAACCGTGTGCACCGTGCATGGTGCACACGGTTGCGAAAACGGCGTCGTTTTACTTTTAAAAAAAAATCATTTTCGATTGCCGTTAGTTACGTAAACATATGTTCATAATTTTATAGTTTCACATTATGAATGTATAGTTATGAAGTTATGGATGTGTAGTTATGCAATTCTGAATATATAGTTATGAAGTTATGAATGTGTAGTTATGCATGCAATTCTGAATGTATAGTTATGAAGTTATAATTTCACATTCTAAATGTAAAGTTATGAAGTTATGGATGTGTAGTTATGCAATTCTGAATGTATAGTTATAAAGTTATGGATGTGTTATGCATGCAGTGTAGTTATGCAATTCTGAATGTATAGTTATGAAGTTATGAATGTGTAGTTATGCAATTCTGAATGTATAGTTATAAAGTTATGGATGTGTAGTTATGCAATTCTGAATGTATAGTTATGAAGTTAATGAATGTGTAGTTATGCAATTCTGAATGTATAGTTATGAAGTTATGGATGTGTAGTTATGCAATTCTGAATGTATAGTTATGATGTTATGAATGTGTTATGCATGCAGTGTAGTTCTGCAATTCTGAATGTATAGTTATGAAGTTATGAATGTGTAGTTATGCAATTCTGAATGTATAGTTATAAAGTTATGGATGTGTAGTTATGCAATTCTGAATGTATAGTTATGAAGTTAATGAATGTGTAGTTATGCAATTCTGAATGTATAGTTATGAAGTTATGGATGTGTAGTTATGCAATTATGAATGTATAGTTATGAAGTTATGGATGTGTTATGCATGCAGTGTAGTTATGCAATTCTGAATGTATAGTTATGAAGTTATGAATGTGTAGTTATGCAATTCTGAATGTATAGTTATAAAGTTATGGATGTGTAGTTATGCAATTCTGAATGTATAGTTATGAAGTTAATGGATGTGTAGTTATGCAATTCTGAATGTATAGTTATGAAGTTATGGATGTGTAGTTATGCAATTCTGAATGTATAGTTATGAAGTTATGGATGTGTAGTTATGCAATTCTGAATGTATAGTTATGAAGTTATGGATGTATAGTTCAAATTATGTACAACATAACGCCGTTAACGGCAATCGAAACTGATTTTTTTTTTTTTTTTAAGTTAGACGTCAAACGACGTCGGTTTTGCAACCATGCAGCAGAGCATAACGCTCCTAAATATGTAATGTTATCGGTAAAGATGTCAATTGGGCTAATCCATTTAGTTTTGGTTTCGAGCTATCCCTATCGGGATTTGAGATGTCAGACTTATCGATTCGGGTTAATTGCGTTTTTTTTTTGTCGGGTTCAAAATTTTTTGCCATAACCCTAAAACCTCGGGTTTTCGAGCTTATTGAGAAGGCTCAACTAAAACTTTTGACATTTTCAAATCAACACTCTAAATTGTCAATTTAATAAACTAGCACATTTACACTAATAAATATAAACTTATACATCACCAATCAATCTAAACCTCTATTTCTAAATTTCAACTAAAAATAATTAATATACTTACACTATAATATAATATGAGAAAATTTCAATTTTGGTCCACTAACTATTGGAGTTGTGTTAATTGTAACACTTGTGTAACACCCCCGATTTTCGTGCCATTTTAAAACATAAATACGTAAGGTAAGGTAACTAACATATATCATAAAACGTAAGCATAGCGGAAGTCTAATATAAAAACAGGGAAAACCAAGGAGTGTTATGCCACATTCACCTCAACGTGAATGCACAGGCAAGTCTAAAACCATCAAACTGTTTTGTTCAACAACTATGGCACACAGGCCAAAACACTAACTACATTGTTCAAGGGAGCTAAACTACCAACGGCTAACGCTCTCGCCATGTCTACTCAGGACCTGTAAAGCACATAAAGAAAGGGGACGACGCCCGGTCAGTGAATATTGCTGGTAACCCATCAATACGCGTTAAATAGCATATATAGATAGTGTAATACAAAATCATTTTTGAAACGGAATACAGTATATATCAGTTCAAAGCCATAGAGAGAAGTCAACTGCAAAGACTCTATTTCACTCTCAAAAGAACAAGGGAAATCAACATCCCAAGACGACATCAAGACAAGAACAACAACAGTACAACTCAACACAGCTCAAGATGTAATCTACTGATCACAAAGCAGAAAACATCAAGGCAAAGACAACAATAATAACAAGTACAACTCAAGGTGTATTCTACTTATCACAAAGTAGAATACCACTCGACATGCTTATCAGAAAGGAATAGACATTCACACATTGGCACTACATGCCACCGGGACACTACATGTCACATGTTCCAACCTTATGCCCTGTTCCAACCTTATGGCTACCCCCGGCCTTATTACAGTTCCAACCATTACCTCCGAGAACCCCTGTACTTCTGAGTCCAACCTTATGCCTCTGGGAACCGTCGTTCCCCCACCTACAACCACCAAATCAACATACCACCGATCTCGCAGTACACGAGGGTACCGATCATTTCAATCACACAACCGCCAACACATGAGTCTGAAGCCCAGATCATAAGCCTGAAGCCCAGTTTACAACTCCAATATCATTTCATGGCCATCACGAGGACCACATCTGTACCTTGGTGATTAATGTCTCATACCATTAACCGTGCAATCAAGGTACAACCAATACACACACTTTCATCACAGGAATCAATCAATGGATCACAACAAAGATATGAAACCATACTCAATCAAGGAAGGATTACAATCCGACACCAACGATGGTCAACACAAGTTGCCAACTTCAATAGGAAAGAACAAACCACACACACTAGCATTTCAACAACAAACTAGCATGCTAATTAAACGGGCAAACCAAACATAGTTCCGTAGAACATACAAGACTCATCATGGTTCAAAGAATCACAAGGTTGAACACTTAGCATGATTCAAGACACCAAATCCTACATGGATTCCTAACATATCGTTCTAAACATACGAAACATCAAGAAGACACTCAAATAGTCCAATAAAACAACATCGGGAAGTTAAAACATCAATTACCAAGTCAAAAAAATCACGGGGAACAAATCCCCGAACAACCACCAACATGTACCCCGCGGGTGGGGCCACGGGTGGACCTCCACCCGTGGTTCCGCTCGCGGGAACCATTCTCCCAGCCAAGTGTACCCCACGTGTGGGGCGGCGGGTAGGCCACTGCACGCCGTTTCGCCCGCAGGTACGTCCTGTACCACGAAATAATCCCTTCGGAGATTTTCAACAACAAGTCCAAATTCAAGTCCAAAACACCCAAAATCTCACAAAATACAACAATATGACTTGAATCAAAGAAATAGCCAAGCAATGGCATAAAAGAACCCTAATAACAAGCTCTAGATATGCATTCTCACAAGACAATGCGTCAAAACTCACATTTCATAACAAAAATCACATGTAGAAGTTAAGAAATCATCACATAGGTAAGAAAATAGATTTTGTAGAGCATGGGTTACCTCTTGTAGCCTAAACCTTCTGATGTTATCACATCTTTGCTTGTTTTTATAGTTATTTTGAATCAGCTTAGTATCCGACATTCTCTCTTTTTGATTAATTTTTCCATACCACTTCTTTGGTAGCTATCACCCGTAGCCCCATTACAAGCTTAATGAAGTCCTATTTGATCTTAGCATGCATTCTTAGATTTGATCTAGGGGAGTATGAAAGGCAAGCTTATGGGATCTCATTCATGAACCGTGTCTTGCATAATCTCAACGGAGTATTAGTGCACACTTGATCCTCACACACTTTAAATTCTTGGTGCTCGGTTATTGGCTTGGAAATGGGTCTCTTATGTGCCAAACTAATTTGATTCTTGAAGCTTGTTGTTTTGTAGCAAGTTGGTTGGTGGTTTGAAAGGTTGTGCAAGAGAGAGCATGAGTAATTTGTATGTTTTGACTTGTGATTTTATTCCTTGGTTTTGCTTGAGGACAAGCAAAAGCTTAAGTGTGAGGGGGTGATGTTATCACATCTTTGCTTGTTTTTATAGTTATTTTGAATCAGCTTAGTATTTAAGTTCTTTAATTTTGCTTATTTAAAACATGTTTTCCTTGCTATTATCATTTAATTATGGTTCACACTTGTTTTGAATGTTTTACGGTGTTTGTTAGTGTTTTTGAACCATTGTAGGTTAATTCTATGAGCAAGGGAAGTTCAAGGATGAGTTTGGAGCAATTTTGGACAAGTCCGGGACCCAGAGGATTCGACGCGTCGAAAATTTTCAGTAGCATCACAAAACTGAGCCAAAGAGGCTCGACGCGTCGAGCCTCAATTCGACGCGTCGAGAAAGACGCGAGCAAAATTCTGCGCGAAACATAATGGCGCTGAAAGTTGGCATTTTCCTTTGCTAATTAATTTAGAAGATTCCTATTTCATCTCAACTTTGTACCCACTATAAAATCCCTCCTTCCTCAACCCTAACAGGAGACGGAGAGAATTCAGAGATTCTTGGAGACAAGAAGGAGAGAAATCAAGAGCCACAAGTTGTCTTGGGAAGCAAGAAGAAGACCAGGGAGATTTGGGAAAATCGTCTGGTTAATTCTTGTACTCTTTTGATGATTTGTAATTCTTTATTTATATTTGCTATGTATAATTTAGTCATGCTTGGCTAAATTTTTTAGAGATTCTTGGGTAAAAGTGTTTATGAACCTATGTGCCTGAGCTCTCAGTTTCTTTAATATATTATTATTTGGGTTTAATACTTGTGTTGCAATCGTGATAATATTGTTTGATGCTTGTAATTAATGGCCATAGTTACTAGCTTCATAGCCATGTTTGTGTCACCAATGGGAGTTGGGGCATAAATTAGGGTACACACAATTGCACCTAATGGTTGGACCTTGGGAAAGGGGAACTTATTAGGGGAAGTTTATTCTAGATTGTTGCCAATCGAGAGATGGTAGTAATTAGGAATAATTGAATGCTGATCTTCGGTCTTATTGGGTGTTTAAGCCACGGGAGTGGAAATTCACTAGGAATAGAGATTACGGGAGTAATTCGATTCCACTTTGCATTCCCACACAAATCTTAATTCCAAACTAAATATTGCAAACGATAATTGGCACTAGGTGATTAAATACTTGAATCCCATGAATCTCAACTTCTCTCTAATTGTTTTCAAAATCCTGAACCTCTGTTTTATTTTATTTATTTTATGCCAATCAATCATCTAAGTAATTGTTAGGATTAGCTCTAATGAATAAGTTAGTAACTAGTGCTTGATACAACCACTTCCCTGTGGATCGATAACTCGTACTTCGAGAATTATTTGTTTGCAAATATACTACGCATCAAATTGGCGCCGTTGCCGGGGAGGTGGCGTTACGTACTGACATTAGTGAAAGTCTTACTTTAGGAGTCTAGTCCATTTATTTATTTATTTATTTATTTATTTATTTTATTTGCTAATCCATAACAAGTTCCTTGTTCTTGAGTGTGATTTTGCTTTGAATCTAAGAACTTGGCTTTTTATGCATACACGATCTCGTGGGAAAGAAGGATTATTACCTTTGAATCTTGAGATTGAGAAAAGAGCCAAATTTCTTAGGAAACAAACTAGGATGGCACAGGTACAAGAAAACCAAGCTGAAGGGAGATCAATGTCTGACTACCTTGCTCCGGATGTTGAGGAGCATGGTAGCATCAATATTCCAAATGTGGAGGCCAATAACTTTGCGATCAATCCGGCCATACTTAGCATGGCTGCGGCAGATCGATTTGGAGGGATGCCCACGGAAGATCCCAATGCTCACGCCACCAAGTTCCTACGACTTTGTGGCACTTTCAAGATAAATGGAGTCACTCAAGATGCTGTCAGACTTAGGCTTTTTCCCTTTACACTGAAGGACAGGGCTGAAGATTGGTTATCCTCACATCCAGATAACCATTTTGACACTTGGGACAAATTACATGGAGAATTTTTGAAGAAGTTCTATCCTATCTCCAAAACTCAAAGGATGAGAAGGGCAATTCAAAACTTTAAGCAACTGGCAACTGAGTCCCTCACTGAGTCTTGGGAGAGATTTAAGGAATTGAAGAGGCAATGTCCACACCATGGATTTCAAAGTTGGGATTTGATGATGTCTTTCTATGAAGGATTGCTTGATAATTCTAGGATTTTGGTGGATGCTTCTTCGGGTGGTTCGTTCACGATTCTAGAACCAACACAAGCCGAGGAACTATTGGAGAAAATTGCTATGAATGGATCTACTTGGTACACGGAGAGGTCTCCACAAAAGCTTGTAGGATGAATTCATGATGCGGGGCAACTGGCCGATTTGTCAACAAAGTTGGATAATGTGGTCTCCTTGGTTCAAAAACTTGCCCAAGTCACCATCCAAAATCACAATGTGAGTCATGTTTCTAACCCTCCTACTCTTGGTCGAGTTTTGATGTGTGAACTTTGTGGTGGTGGACACAAGTCAGGGGATTGTATCGACGAGTTAAATTCCCAAACCTCTATGGAGCAAGTTAATATGTTGGGATATAATAGGCCTCATCAACAGTCTTTCCAACCTCAAGGGACCTACCATCATAATAATTCAAGAAACCATCCCGGCTTTTCATGGAGCAACCCAATGGGAGCTGCCAACCCTCAACACTTTGCTAATAGAGGTCCTCTGGGTTTTCAAGGTACTCAAGTTCAATCTAAATTTCCCGTTTCAGAGGCCCCACCACAATCGAATACGGAAGTGTTGTTGGAAAAATTGATTAAAGGTCAGTTAGAGATTACAGAAAGGATGGATAAAACGGATGCTCGCCAAAATATGGTTGAAAAGCAATTAGCAAATCAACCTTCTATATCAAGTACTAAAGTCACAGGGAAGTTGCCAGCTATGCCTGAAAATCCAAGGGAGCATGTAAATGCAATTGTTACAAGGAGTGGCAAAGTACTTGAAGAGCCACCTCTTCCAATCAAAGCATCAATTCCTAAAAAGACAGTTGAGGAGAAGATTGAAGAGATACTTGATGGTATAGAAGATGAGCCAATTGCTGTGCAAAATAATCCACAAGTTCAAAAGGAAGTAGAGAAACCTGTGAGAAGGTATGTACCCCCATTGCCTTTTCCTCAAAATCTTGAAACAACAAAAGAAAGTAGGTGGAAAAAGTTTTTGGAGATTGTTGAGAGTTTGAAAGTTTCAGTTCCCTTACTTGATTTGCTTTCACAAGTTCCCTCTTATGGAAAATTTTTGAAAGAGATTCTAGCTAAGAAAAAGAAATATGGGGAACGAGAGATGGTAGCTGTGGCACAAGAGTATCAAGCGTTGACCCCGGGAATTGAGAGGAATATACCTAAGCATAGAGATCCGGGGAAGTTCACAATTCCTTGTGTGATTGGAGGCCGACCTTTAAAGGGATCCCTTTGTGATTTAGGAGCCAGTGTGAGTGTTATGCCTCTTACTCTTTGTCAAGGGTTAGGGTTGGGAGAACCAAAACCAATCCAATTCACCTTAGAAATGGCGGATAGATCCATCGTAAAGCCTATTGGAATTCTTGAAGATGTCCCAGTTCGTGTGGACAAGTATTTTGTGCCTTGTGATTTTATTGTGATAGATGTTCGAAGGAACCTAGACGTTCCACTCATTTTGGGGAGACCCTTCCTAGCCACTATTGGAGCAATGATTGATGCAAGGAAAGGGTCCATGATTTTTGACTTTGGGGAGGAAAAGGTGGAATTTAATGTTCTTGATGAGCCAAAAATCATTGAATGCAAGTCAATTTTGCACATCGACCCTAATCTCAAGGTGACACATGATGAGTATTTGCATTTGAAGAGTCTATGGGGTGATGAGATCAAACTCGCGGATCAACCAGGATGAGCACTCCATAACCAGGTTAGGTCGAGCTAGCGAAGTTAAACTTAGCGCTTCATGGGAGGCACCCCATGTTATCTTTTATTTCTTTCATATTTATTGCTTTCTAGTTTAATTTTATTGCTTTCTAGATTCGTTTTTTTTTTTGCTTTCTAGTTCGTGATTATTTTATTGCTTTTTAGTTTTCTCTTTTCTCTTGTTCTACTTTTCTTTTATGTTGCATCAGGGACGATGCAAAGTTTTAAGTGTGAGGGGGAGGAATCATTAATTTGGGGATATTTCTAAATTTTAAAATTTTTGCTTTTGCTTGGATGACTCATATGCTATTTTTGGTGAATAAGTTACTTGTCTTAGCATGCAGTTACAATTATTCTCTCTTGTTGGTTTGTGGTTTGTTTTAGTGGTGCTTGCTGCATCTCAATTTGTGATGGATGATTTGAGGTGTAACACATATTTGATCTATTCCCTTGCCAATAGCTTTGTTAACCACTTAATAATTGGATTAATTCTTGATCTTGTGTTTTGCATTGCTAGTGAAGGCTTATGTGAGATTCCGGTCATGGGTGTTTTGCTAGAACTTGCCTCATTACTCCCTAAGTGATGTCTAAGTTTTGCATGTTTTGAAGTGATTTAGGCCATTTTTGTTTAGCCATACCCTTTAAACCTGTCCCTATATATATTTTTATCCTTCGTGTCCCCATTGTGCCTTTTGTTTGTTCAAATAAGTGCTAAGCACTTATCCCCTCTTTGTGATTGTTTTTCTTTGATTTACCCCATTATTATAACCCTTAGCCCGTGGCCAAATATTTCCCTTCCACCCTTGAGAGAATGAAACTTTTATCTTTATCTTTTCCGTAAGAAGAGTTTTATGGAGTTGTGCTACGAAAAAAAAGCAGCTAGTGTTACAAATGTTCAAGTGTGGGGGTCATGAAAGTTTGGATTAAAATTATCTTGCTATATCCAAAAGAAGTCCAAAGACAAAGAAAAGAATGAGAAAAAAAAAAAAAAGATTGAAAGTTTTTGAGTTTGGATCCCCACTTTACCAAAGAGTTGCTAAGTTCTTAAAAGAAATTTGCTCCTTGGAATTATGATTATCTCATCTCTTCTAAATTTTGAAAAGTTTAGATAAATTGCGACATTCTCTCTTTTTGATTAATTTTTCCATACCACTTCTTTGGTAGCTATCACCTGTAGCCCCATTACAAGCTTAATGAAGTCCTATTTGATCTTAGCATGCATTCTTAGATTTGATCGAGGGGAGTATGAAAGGCAAGCTTATGGGATCTCATTCATGAACCGTGTCTTGCATAATCTCAACGGAGTATTAGTGCACACTTGATCCTCACACACTTTAAATTCTTGGTGCTCGGTTATTGGCTTGGAAATGGGTCTCTTATGTGCCAAACTAATTTGATTCTTGAAGCTTGTTGTTTTGTAGCAAGTTGGTTGGTGGTTTGAAAGGTTGTGCAAGAGAGAGCATGAGTAATTTGTATGTTTTGACTTGTGATTTTATTCCTTGGTTTTGCTTGAGGACAAGCAAAAGCTTAAGTGTGAGGGGGTGATGTTATCACATCTTTGCTTGTTTTTATAGTTATTTTGAATCAGCTTAGTATTTAAGTTCTTTAATTTTGCTTATTTAAAACATGTTTTCCTTGCTATTATCATTTAATTATGGTTCACACTTGTTTTGAATGTTTTACGGTGTTTGTTAGTGTTTTTGAACCATTGTAGGTTAATTCTATGAGCAAGGGAAGTTCAAGGATGAGTTTGGAGCAATTTTGGACAAGTCCGGGACCCAGAGGATTCGACGCGTCGAAAATTTCCAGTAGCATCACAAAACTGAGCCAAAGAGGCTCGACGCGTCGAGCCTCAATTCGACGCGTCGAGAAAGACGCGAGCAAAATTCTGCGCGAAACATAATGGCGCTGAAAGTTGGCATTTTCCTTTGCTAATTAATTTAGAAGATTCCTATTTCATCTCAACTTTGTACCCACTATAAAATCCCTCCTTCCTCAACCCTAACAGGAGACGGAGAGAATTCAGAGATTCTTGGAGACAAGAAGGAGAGAAATCAAGAGCCACAAGTTGTCTTGGGAAGCAAGAAGAAGACCAGGGAACTTGCCAATCAATCATCTAAGTAATTGTTAGGATTAGCTCTAATGAATAAGTTAGTAACCAGTGCTTGATACAACCACTTCCCTGTGGATCGATAACTCGTACTCCGAGAATTATTTGTTTGCAAATATACTACGCATCACCTTCACTTTTCACACCCTTAAAGCTTCTCGTAAAGCTCTCCTTCAACTTCAACTTCAAGAACACACCAAAAGACAACAAAGATTCTATCTTTTAGAAAAGACACCTAAAAAGGTACTAAAAACACTAAGGAATCAAGGATCTTACCCTCCCTTATGCTCAAGGTCAAGAAAGTTTGAATCTTGAAGACCAACTTGAAGAATCTAGGATTGCCCAAAACTTGGCTTGAAGAAGAAGCTAACAACTTTCTAGAGAGAAGGTGGAGCTTTTGTGTGTAGGGTGTTAGGGAAATGAAATGAAGGATGACTCTAAGTTAGCTTGAGGCACAAACATAAGGTGAAAAGACTTCTTTGCCCTTACCAAAGTGGGAAGAGTAAGGAGACAAGGGAACAATTCATAAAGCATAGAGTACAACACTTTGACTTGAATTGACTAGTCAATTTCTAGTCCTCCGACTATTGAATTTTCAGGATTTTAGGAATAAATTACCAATTAAGCTAGGATTAATTATCTAATTAATCCTTAAATAGATTTTGGATTTATGGGGTGTCACAACTTGACTATCAAAAATGTTAATTTAGTACCTTGATTATGTAATTTCTATCAGTTTTGGTCATGCCGGCCAAATTACCGGCGAATTTTCACCGGAAAAACTTAAGTCAACAAATGTATTGAATTGAAAGGGGCAAAATAGTCTTTTTTGATCCACTACCGGAGAAGGGGTTTGTGCGACTTAATTTCTGTTGAATTCCTTCCTGTTGAATTCCCTCACCAACGCCATCAACGAAAGAACCCCTTCCGGTTGAATTCCCTTAATGTTTAAAAATTCATTTAATTTCTTTTCTTAAAATCATATTTTTCCGTGCATTAATTTTCATAGTTTGTTTGTGCGACTGAAGCCTGGCAGCTGAGGAATGCCCGACGGTGGCGCTGCCGTCGCCGGCGGTGGCGGGGTGGTTTTCGGCGACGGTTATGTCGCTGGAAATCAGAAATTTTCCGGAATCATCGAGATGGTCTCAGGAAGGTTAGAAGAACAACTACTATATGCCGACTCTATGCGGAGGAGTTGCAGCAAACTTGCGAATATCCGTAGTGGTTGTTTTATCCCAGTGTACGACTTGGTGAGGAACATTGATTTTGTAATGGTTGTTTTATGGGATGATTCTACTGACATCCATGACTGCATGTTGGAGGCGGATTAGAGAGTGGAACTGTTAGCCTGCATTGTGTTATTGGAAGACGATTTGGTGCATTTTTTCGGTCATTTTGGTTTGAGAATTCTCTGTCCATATCTTGCTTTGCTAGTGATCATATGCTCTCTGCCATTCAAGAGTTGTTCTCAGTGGGTTCCATTCCTTCGGAGAGGAGCAGGTCGACGAGGAAGGCGGTGGCGACGGAGATGCGTCGACGAATCGTCCAGAGAAGACGATCGGATTAATTGACTGTGGTAGAAAGACGAAATTACCCCTGAAATTAAAGATTAATTGGCTAATTAAATTTTTCCGGTGAGATTTAGCCGGCAATTTGGCCGGAGTGACCAAAATTGATAGAAATTGCATAGTCAATGTACTAAATTAACATTTTTGAAAGTCAAGTGTTACAATTAACACAACTCCAATAGTCAGTGGACTAAAATTGAAATTTTCTCATATAATATTTATAGTAATCTTTAAATTTTTCATTTATTTATTTTCTTAAAAAAATATTTTATTTTGTACAAGGTTGCAAAACACGTTAGGCGCACCCTAGGGGCCGATTTTTTTTTTTTAAAATTTAAACTAAAAATTTTAAAATTCAATAGTAAAACATAAGGTTCTTCTAGTTTTTTCTTACAAATTATTTACGTAAGGGTTGTAAAAAAGTTTTGAATATTGTTGAAACCATCTAAATACATAAAAAATTAAAATTAAGAACAAAAGAAGAATTTTTTGGAGAAATTAGAGGGCCAAACCGCCTTTGGCTGCTTGTGGTGTATAGATCTCGAAAAAGTACGCAATTTCAAAAAAAAAAAAAAATATCCAAAACGGATAACCGAGTCAAAAGTTATGTCTTCCCGAACGTTTAACACTTTACAACGCAAGGGTTGAGGGTTCGGGTTTTGGGGTAGCGCCGGGGTCTCCGGCTGCTGTTGTGGTTGAGGGGGAGGAGATGGGTTTGCGGGTTGATCCAAAACGGAGGAGGGGATTAGGGGGGTGAGGTGGTGAGCGAGGCGAGGGCAATGCAAGTGGAAACAGTACATAGCAATTTGGTGGGACCTGGGGACCAGGCCCTCCACTCTCAATGAGTACCTTATTTTGGAACTGCCGTGGCTTGGGCAATCCACGGACAGTTCAGGAGGTGGTGGACTTAGTGTCCAAGAAGAAGCCCGAGTTCGTTTTTTTGATGGAAACTATGGTAGATAGGAGTCATGCAGAGAGGCTACGTGTAAAACTGGGATTTGAGGGATGTTTTGCGATTGATAGTGATGGTCAGAGGGGTGGAATGTGCTTTCTTTGGGCTAAGAACAATGGTGCACGCTTAATTAAGTATTCACACAATCACATTGATCTGGAGGTGTCATTGCCTGATAAGCCGCTATGGAGGTTGACTGGGACAGAAGAAGGGCTGCATGGGATTTTCTAAGATCTCTCAGGGCGGTTTCTGAACTTCTTTGGGTGGTTTTGGGGGATTTCAATGATTTATTGATGCAGTCAGATAAGAGAGGGAGGTTGCCACATCCTGTTGGTTTGATTGAGGGGTTTGCTGAAGCATTGGACGACTGTGGTTTGATGACACTGCCCATGATTGGATACCCTTACACGTGGGAGCGTGGGAAAGGGACTGCTCGCTGGGTTGAGGAACGCTTGGATAGGGTGGTGGCGAATATGGACTGGCTGCAGGACTATGATAGGGCGAGGTTGTTTAATATTCGAACTGACTCGTCAGATCATACTGCGTTATTCCTGGATATAGTTGGGGTGGAACATGTGTTGAGGCCCCGGGGATTCCGGTTTGAGAATGCATGGCTTCTGGATGTGGTTGCAGGGAGGTGGTGGAGAGGGAATGGGCTAGTACCCCGGGTTTGGCGTTGCAGGCCAGGCTTGGTGTGTGTGGTCGGGGTCTGAGGTGGTGCGGAGGTGATCGCCATCATAAGTATGGAAAACGGATAGAGGGTATCAAGAAGGAGATGAATGGCTTACGGGGTAGTCATGATCCTGCTTCTTTGGCTCGGTTTAGGTAGCTTGATGAGCAGTTGGGTGTTGTGCTAGCCCAGGAGGAGGCTTTCTGGAGGCAATGTGCTAAGCAGCACTGGCTTCAAGGAGCTGACAGGAATACTAAGTTTTTTCACAAGTATGCTTCACACCGGAAGAAGAAGAATATGATCCAGAGACTTAAGGATGATGTTGGTGTATGGAGAGAGGGCAGCTCCTTGGACTCGGTGGTTACGGACTATTATAAACATATCTTTACCTCGGGTGGGAATCCAGGGAATTTCAATGTGGATACCATGCGGTCTTGTGTAACCAGAGAACAGAATGATGATTTGCTGCAACCCTTTGAGCCGGAGGAGGTACGGAGTGCTTTATTTTCTATGGCCAAGGATAAATCTCCAAGACCGGATGGCATGAACCCGGGCTTCTATCAGGCCTTCTGGGATGTTATTGGTAAGGATGTTTCTGATTTCATGCTTCATTGTTTGTCTGAGAAGTCTTTTCCTGCTAATTTGAATGATGCCAATATTGTTTTGATACCCAAAAAATGCACCCCTGTGTTTGTGTCTGATTTAAGGCCAATAGCTTTGTGTAATGTGCTGTATAAGATAATGGCTAAAATGATTGCTAATCGTATGAAACCATTGCTTGAGGGTATGATTTCTGTTTCGCAAAGTGCCTTTTTACTTGGTAGATTGATCTCAGATAATATACTTATTGCGTCTGAGGTTGGCCATTATTTGAGGAGGAAACGGTTGGGGCAGGTTGGTTCGGCGGCCTTAAAACTTGATATGGCGAAAGCATATGACAGGATGGAGTGGCCGTTTGTACAGCAGATGTTGACTGGTTTGGGATTTGATGACAGATGGGTTCAGCTGGTAATGATGTGTGTGCAAACAGTACGGTACAGGGTGCTAGTCAATGGGAAGCCTTCTGAGGAAATAGTGCCCACGAGGGGGCTTAGACAAGGGGATCCTTTGTCCCCTTATTTGTTTATAATCTGTGCTGAGGGTTTATCATTATTGTTGCAGGACACTCAGGCAAAAGGGCTTCTACATGGTTGTAGAGTGGCCAGGGGAGCACCATCTATCTCACATATGCTTTTTGCAGATGACAGTTTGCTTTTCTTTAAGGCTAACTTGCAGGAAGCATTGGAGGTGAGAAAATGTCTGGGAGTGTAACACCCCAGATTTTCAAGACTTTTAAAACTTATATAATAAACATAGAATCTCATTAAATCCCAAAACACGATACAAAGAATACGGGGTGTTATGCCACACCCGAGCTAGAGAACTCGGGTGCACAGGCTAAATTCTAAAACCTCAATCAGTATCAATACTAAATCATGGCACGCAGGCCAAAAGGGAAAACTATCTAAGCTACGCCCCAAGCTTCTAGCGCGCTCCAGTGATCTACTCGTCTGTGCCTGAAAGCCAAATATATCTGTTCAGCGAGAGATGCTGGTAACCCACTCCAACGCGTTGAAATACATTATAGATAGATATTTATGTAGATATACGAAAACCGTTTTGAAGCGTGAAGATATATCCTACGAGACTCTAGCTTTTAAAACAGGGATAGACTCGACAGATAGAGCTAAGCACAGACAACAGTTATACCAAGCATATACAGTTTACAACGGGCAAGACAGGTAAAGATAAGCACAATTAATAATCATAACCCAACATATACGATTCCCAGTATAGATCCCATAGTCACATCCCCAAGACACTCATAACAACAACTCATCCATATTTCATCACATAGCACACTTTGTTGGCGCCACAGGACCAATCGCATGCCCATACATGAGGGTCAGCGCATATAGCTCTGACACGGCCCCGCAGCACCCTGCCCCGTATCGCAACACGGAGGGGTCGATCGCAACCGACCGATGAACCGCAGCTCATCATAGTTTGATCGCAACCAAATAGTGGACCGCAGCCCAAGAGTATGTCATCTGACCGCAGCCAGGAAAATGAACCGCAGCTCATGTAGAAACGTTTGATCGCAACCAAACGGTGGACCGCAGCCCAAGAGTGTAAATCTGACCGCAGCCAGCTTCTGAACCGCAGCTCAGGAATGACCAATCCGATCGCAACCGAATTAGGGTAACATGCACACATAACACATAGCAAGCACATGCAACCCACATTAACACATTGGGAAGGGGGAGAAAACGTATAACAAAACCTATGCGTGATCCTTCACATACTAAGAATAAACCTAAGGGGTTTATACTTCTTTCACCTAGGTCAACGGGATACCAATTCAACTAGCATGCAATACATAAGACTCATACAACCTACGAACGGTACCCGAAATATCAAACTAGACATAGGCACGATAGACGGAGTCCGTTGGGACACCACGGGGGTCGAGGGGAACATCAAACGGGGAAGCCAAAATCCCAAGGTGGGGTACAAACCAGCGGGTAGCCGGTGGGTGAGGGGTCACCCGCTGGCGGCACTGTTCCGGGCAGCGGGTGCCCAGCATTTGATGCTAAATTCTAAAACCTCAATCAGTATCAATACTAAATCATGGCACGCAGGCCAAAAGGGAAAACTATCTAAGCTACGCCCCAAGCTTCTAGCGCGCTCCAGTGATCTACTCGTCTGTGCCTGAAAGCCAAATATATCTGTTCAGCGAGAGATGCTGGTAACCCACTCCAACGCGTTGAAATACATTATAGATAGATATTTATGTAGATATACGAAAACCGTTTTGAAGCATGAAGATATATCCTACGAGACTCTAGCTTTTAAAACAGGGATAGACTCGACAGATAGAGCTAAGCACAGACAACAGTTATACCAAGCATATACAGTTTACAACAGGCAAGACAGGTAAAGATAAGCACAATTAATAATCATAACCCAACATATACGATCCCCAGTATAGATCCCATAGTCACATCCCCAAGACACTCATAACAACAACTCATCCATATTTCATCACATAGCACACTTTGTTGGCGCCACAGGACCAATCGCATGCCCATACATGAGGGTCAGCGCATATAGCTCTGACACGGCCCCGCAGCACCCTGCCCCATATCGCAACACGGAGGGGTCGATCGCAACCGACCGATGAACCGCAGCTCATCATAGTTTGATCGCAACCAAACAGTGGACCGCAGCCCAAGAGTATGTCATCTGACCGCAGCCAGGAAAATGAACCGCAGCTCATGTAGAAACGTTTGATCGCAACCAAACGGTGGACCGCAGCCCAAGAGTGTAAATCTGACCGCAGCCAGCTTCTGAACCACAGCTCAGGAATGACCAATCCGATCGCAACCGAATTGGGGTATCATGCACACATAACACATAGCAAGCACATGCAACCCAGATTAAAACATTGGGAAGGGGGAGAAAACGTATAACAAAACCTATGCGTGATCCTTCACATACTAAGAATAAACCTAAGGGGTTCATACTTCTTTCACCTAGGTCAACGGGATACCAATTCAACTAGCATGCAATACATAAGACTCATACAACCTACGAACGGTACCCGAAATATCAAACTAGACATAGGCACGATAGACGGAGTCCGTTGGGACACCACGGGGGTCGAGGGGAACATCAAACGGGGAAGCCAAAATCCCAAGGTGGGGTACAAACCAGTGGGTAGCCGGTGGGTGAGGGGTCACCCGCTGGCGGCACTGTTCCGGGCAGCGGGTGCCCAGCGGGCAGGTGCCCGCTGCCGGCGAGGCCTCTTTTGGCCGTGGGTAGGTGGGGGACCTTTGTGGAACCCGAAATCATGCTTAGACACTTTCAAACGCAATTGATAACACACGTAGACAATTAACGGATCAAAATCAAGAAACATACGGCACATAACCTATCATGCTTTTCTAAACATAATCAACACCCAATCATGCGAATTCCCACCCAATATACAAAGAATAATACCATACGAATTCCACGATATAACCTAGGGTTCTAATTATTTTTAAATCAACAAGAACACAATTCATCTTCCAAAATCAAGATTCGGTAGGAATATCATATAAATATCAAGATCCTCATATAATCATTAAGAACATCAAGAACACCATATAATCATCAAGAACGTCATATAATCATCAAGAACATCATAATTATCAAGAACCTTTCATCATCAAGATCACCCATGGAATCATCCCACCAATCATCAATAATAATATCACAAATCATCAATACACAATAATATGGGGAAATCCTAAGAGGGGAATCATAGCTATGAAAATAGGTTTTGTTGAGACATGGGTTACCTTTTAGCCTTAATTAATTCCTTGGCTATGAAGGGTCTTTCTTGAAGCTTTTCTTCTTTCTTGATTTCTCCTAGGAGAATTCTTGGAACTTCTTGTGTGGTGAGGGATTATTGTGGTGGGGGGTTCTAGGTGCCTCTTAAGTCCCCTATTTATATATTTAGGAGTCCTAATTAGGAACTAATATTATAGGCTTGCTAATTCTATTCCTTTTAGGGCTAGAGGTTGGGTTTTAGGGGTGAGGGCCCACGGACCATGGTGGGCCTTTTCCCTAATCAATTATTGTAATTTAATTCTTTCTTTGGATAATTGGTTAAATGATTAATTAGTTTTAGGGGTCGTAACACGGGGTGTTACAGGGAGTATATGAGTCTTTCTCGGGGCAAGCGGTTAATTTTCAAAAATCGAGTATTACGTTTAGTCGTAATACGGTTGTGGAAGTTAGGGACCTGGTTGCGAATGCCTTGGGGGTGGTCCAAGCTGATGATTTTGGAAAGTATCTTGGTTTACCTTCTGTTGTAGGCCGGAATAGGAGTCCAGTTTTCGCATATGTTGAGCAGAAGTTGAGGGAGAGGTTTGGTTCATGGAACAAGAGACTGTTATCCAAGGCAGGGAAAGAGGTGTTTTTAAAGAGTGTAGCTTAGGCGATGCCTACCTATACAATGAGCATTTATTTACTCCCTATATCTTTATGTAATGCTTTAGAAAGATTGATGAACAGGTACTGGTGGGGTCAGAGAAGTTCACAGGGTAGTATTCACTGGATGTCCTGGGACCGTATGTGCGTGCCTAAGAAGTTTGGAGGTATGGGTTTTAAACGTCTGCATGAGTTTAATGTTGCTTTGTTAGCCAAGCAAGGATGGCGGCTATTAACCAATCCGGAGTCCCTTGTGGCTCGAGTTTTTAAAGCCAGGTATTATCCTACTTCTTCGTTTTATGAAGCCACAATTGGTGGTAACCCGAGTTATGCTTGGAGAAGTATTTTCGCAGGTCAGGCGTTACTAAAGTCTGGATGCAGGCGAAGAATTGGTAACAGAAGGTCCACAAGGGTTTTGCATCATCCTTGGCTACCTAATGTTATTGATCCTTATGTAACCTCGACCCATCCAGGCTTGAGTCAGGATCTTCTGGTTTCAGACTTGATAGATAGTACCACCAACGGGTGGAATGATGATCTACTTCACCAGTTGTTTGCCCCACGAGATGTATTGCTAATTAAGCAGCTCCCAGTCAGTTTGGAATGTGATGATGTTTGGTTTTGGGACAGGGATCTGAGGGGTTGCTACTCGGTTAAGGATGGTTACAGGAGGTTGGGAGAGGTAAATGGCCCATGTTTGCCTGACATCTTGCCTACTCTCAATAATTTAATTAATAGAAGGGTTGAGTTGGTTAATATTTGCCCAGCATGTGGCTTGGAGGAGGAAGATGTTATGCATGTTTTATGTACTTGTTCTTTTGCTTCACAAGTGTGGAATTTATCTCAACTGCTTATCCCTTCTTTTAACGGCAGGAGTTTTAGGCAATGGACGGAGCAATGGCTTAGCATCTCGGCCACTTATAATTCAGAGGCTCAGGGGAGGATTTGTGGTTTGTTATATGATATTTGGACTGCCAGGAATGAGGCGGTTTGGGATGGTTGTTTGCCGGTGCCATTTGTGGTAGTCAGGAGGTTCACGGCTAGATGGGCTTCTTGGACTGCAACCGAACAGCACCGCAGCACCACACGAGTATCACATGCACCCCCGGGACCGGCTTCGGTACTAGATGATGGAGTGATTTGTCGAGTAGATGCGGGCTTCCATGGTCCTAATCATGCACCAGCTTTTGGTTTTGTTGTACAGGAGATGGATGGAGCTTTTGTGGCGGCAGGGAATGGACCTCTTATTTGCCCATATGACCCCCTCTTGGCGGAAGCGATGGCTTTGTATGAGGCTTTATCGTGGCTAAGGAATAATGGCTTCTCAAAGGTTTCAGTTTACACTGATAGTCTTGTCTTAGTTTCTAGTCTTAATCATGCTAGTTCGTTTCGTACTTATTTTGGTTACGTTTTGCATTCTTGTAATCATTTGTTAGCTGCTATGACTAGATCAGTAGTAATTCATGTTCGTAGGGATGCTATACAGGTTGCCCATGTAATGGCTAAGCATGTAACTGCCTCTTTGGCACGTTCTCTTTGGAGGGATGTTTCTCCTTTTCTTGAGCCTGGAATGGCTAATGCAATATAAGTTTGTTAGCTTTCAAAAAAAAAAAATTAAACGGCCGAACCAGCCGGCTAAGCGGTCTAGGCGGCTGCCTAGCCGCCCAGCCGCGGAGGAGGTTGATTCCGGCCGAATCGTCCGCGGCCGGGCGGCGCCTAGGCGCGATTTTTGCAACATTGATTTTGTAATATATTTATTAAAATTTTATTTTAAAAAATAATTTTAAAAAAAATATTAAAGATAAGCTTACCTATAAACTCTATATATGTTATGTTCCACATCACTTTTATAACAAATAATAACCTTAAGTGGCTCGGACTATCGGACTAGCCCACTAAATTTCAGCTAGCCTGTTTGAATTGGACCACTAAGCTTATTGGACTAATTTTTATCGAACTAAAATATTTCTGGCCTAACTTTAAAACTTTTTTGTTTTAATAGGCCAACCCATCGAGTTCTCAATCGTTATATCCTACACCACGGCGCACATAGCACTGTGCGCCGCGCGCCTCCCAAAACGACGTCGTTTTGGGGTAGTGTTGGGAGGCGCGGTAGGAAGTTGCTGAGATTATGTGTATTTGTTCACAACGTTATGTGTATTGGTTCATACAGTTATGTGTATTTTTTATACAATTATGTACATTCTTTTTATACAATTATGTACATCCGAATCAGAAAATTTGTGTGTATTATGTTAAGAGTTAATGTATATTATGTTAAAAGTTTATGTTTATTATGTATTATGTTAGATTATGTGTATTATCTTTTAAAAAGAGTATGTATATTTTGTTATATAATTATGTACATTCATGTATAACATTATGTGTATTCTAGTATAACATTATGTACATTCTTGAACCGCGGGTTTTTTTAGAAAAAACTACTGCCATTCACTGGGGCGGGAAATTTCAAAAAAAAAAATAATTAAAACGACGTCGTTTTGCATCTGGGCGCATAGTGCAACGCGCGCCGTGGTGTAGGATATAAATTGCCTCGAGTTCTAACTAAGATTGACATCCTTACCCTTCTCTCATCTTCTCTAATTCTCTCAACCTCAAATCCTAACCATATCAATCTTCGAGTTTGTCTCTCAAAGTCTTACCCTTAAGAGTTGAGACTCTTTCATATTTGTAGAAGCCTCATTTATGGTGGTTCGTGGTCCTAAATCTTGAACCCGGTGAGAGGTTGTGGCTTGAAGAGTTGAAACTCTAATTTTGATGGAAGCCTAAAGCCCCAAATTAACTCCAAAGTTGAAAGAAGATATACCGTAAAACTTAGTTTTGATTTTATATTCTAATGTTCTTATTGTGATTAATTTCTGATTTTCTTGTGTTAGTGGAAACCATATGCATCACCATAAGTTGTCAATTGAACTTATTTTGAAAATCCTAGTTTTGATTTCTTAAATTTCTAATTGGAATTGGGTATGATATATGCCATATAAGCTAGTATTGATTTTATGTTCTACTTTGAATAATTTATGATTTTTTTTTTTTTTTTGTTGTTGGTTGTGGAAGCCATGTGCATCATTATATGTGTTAATTGCACTTTTTTGATTGTATGTTATATTCTCCCTACTAAATATACTAATACACATCTTTGAAAGTCAACCCCATCCATTCTCAAGTGAGGAACATGAAGTGAAAGTCAATCCCATCCATTCTCAAGTGAGGAACATGAAGTGAAAGCCCAAGCTATAGAAAGAAATACATCTTAGTAGTTTATGCCTCATCCTCCAATTGTTTCTACAAAGAAAATGAAAGAGATTGAAATCAAATCAGAAGTATGTAGTTACTTTGAGAAAATCAGAAACAATGAGGGTATGGTCATTAAAGGAAAACACATTTACTGTCCTTGTTACCTCACATAAGCGGAAATACATAACTAAAGCATTAAAGATAGGCCCAAAATGAAAAGAAATGGCATCCGTTTTCCGCCGTTCCGCACCCTTCCGCAAAGAATAACTTGGTACAGTTTCATTTCGATATAACTACAGTTTCATTCGATATTTATAGACTCAAATATGTGAAAATGTTATTTAATTTTATTTTATATACACTATAGTTTTATTAAAACACAACTACATGATAATTTTGATATAATTACAGCTTCATTGTACAATATACACTCAAATATGTGAAATGTTATTCAGTTTCATTTTATATACACTGCAATTTCATTTCACCACAACTACAGTATCATTTTGATATAACTGCAGTTTCATTTGATAATATAAAAATAATACGTGAGGTAGTGTCGGTTTAGATATACTGTAGTGTCAGTTGGTGTTTAATACACCAAACATGTGGACTCCGTTAACAATAACGGCAGGCCGTTTCTTTACTTAAAAAAACGGCGCCGTTTTTTACTGCGGTACACGATATAACGACTAAATAAAAAGTTGTCTTGTCCATGGGTTTCAATAATCCCCCTAAAGCCAATTAAGTACCAGATCTCCATTTCTTGACCAAATTGACCTTGGACTTAAGCTCCATTCCTCCATCAATCCCCTTCACCTCTCAAATTTGGACTACTAACCATCATTTGTCACATCAAAATAAAAATAAAAATCTTAACTCTACTTAAGATACCTAGTTATAAAAAGAAATTGAAATTCTTAAAGGGTAAGAAATGATTACAAGAAAGAAGGGACTTGAATGATTAAAAATAAAATGTTGTAATTCATCTGTCCATAAAAAAAATTGCATCCTTAATATATTGAGTTAGTCAAATAAATTTATCTCTTCATATAGATACAATAACATTAATAAATTTATTATTGAAGTACCTTTTAAATAATAATTACGTATTGGATTCTTAAATAATTTAGTAAGGTGAATTAATTGTATACTTAGTTTCGAACTCACCATTGTCTTTAATAAGATACACGAACAAATAAAAAATAAATAAAAAAAAAATTAAGTGAAAATTAAACATGTGATATGACAATATTAATTTGGTTGAAGCTAAAAATGAAAATAATTCTTGCAAAGGACTATTGAGTTGTTGCAGCCTACTCATATGTCCTTTCCTCATGGATTGGCATAAATATTATATTGAACTAACCATCTCCTGTCCTTTCTTTATGGATTGGAATAATGAATAGATTAACTTGGACTAGATAATTAAGGAAATAATTTAGAATGGTGATGAATCTTATATTTTTAAGAGTAATGTTATATATTATTGTTGTGATTTTAAAAAGGATATGATAACCAAAGAGCCCCATGATTAAGTGTGTTTGACTTATAAAACTGGTCTCAATTAAGGCTCATTGCAACCCAATGTTGCAAAAAAGTTAGGCGCCCCCTAGGCGGCAAGGGGGCGCCTAACGCCTAGGCGCCGATTTTTTTATTTTTTATTTAATTTTTTTTTATTTTTTAATAAAAAATAAAATTAAAAATTAAAAATTCTTAAAATTTAGTAATAAAACATAAAATTTCCATAGTTATTTCTTAGAAATTATTTACGAAAGTGGTTGTAAAATTGTTCAAAACATTGTTTAAATCATCTAAATACATAAAAACTAAAATTAAGAGCCAAAGAAGCATTTTTTTGAAAAATTAGTGGACCAAACCGCCTTTGGCTGTTTGCGGTGTATAAATCTCGAAAAAATACGCGATTTGAAAAAAAAA
Source organism: Ipomoea nil (assembly GCF_001879475.1). Lineage (NCBI taxonomy): Eukaryota > Viridiplantae > Streptophyta > Magnoliopsida > Solanales > Convolvulaceae > Ipomoea > Ipomoea nil. Next base: position 1,245,956 of record NW_017617301.1, read on the forward strand.
TTGTCCAAAGCGGATAACCGAGTCAAAAGTTATTCCTCCCACCGCCTGATTTTTGCAACACTTTTTTTTTCCCTGTCGAAACACAGTGACGAATCCAAGGCTACTCCATTCCCAAAGCCAAGGATTGAACTCTTGACCTTTGGTTAAAGATGGATGAGTCCCTTCCACTCAACCACACCCTCCAGGTTAACCATACACATTGTATAAACCCCGCATTCACATTTCACATCATTCTTCCATTCACAATATTCATTAACATTCAATACAATCCTACAAGCCAAAAGAAATGTTGTTAAGACAAGAGCTGTATTTCCTTAAGAGTGTAGTAATAAAGAAGAGCAATCAGAGCTACATGGATTACATTGAAGAGGTGAATGCTGGCATTAACACTAACAAAAAATAACCGGAAAGTGGGCATACACAGTTTACAGTTATGAGAAGAACCTATACCTTATAATACAGATGCCGTGATTAGTGCTGTGATCTAAGCCTTTCACATCTATATTACATAAGGCGGGTGGTCAAGAGGAGCAGTGTCTCCTATGGCTAACTCTCTTCAGAATACAAAGCCGCAAACGCTGGCTAAGTGCCTCCAGCTTCTCGAACTTTTCCCGTCTAGATTTCTTTGTGGGCGTTTCAGCTTTCTTCTTTTTCTTTTTATCTCTCGAAGACTCCAATATGCTTTCTTGGATATTCCGAAGAGGCGTCGCAAGGATCTCCAATGGCGTCTGGAATTTAAATATAAGCAACTTAACCAACAATACTAGCTTCTAATACTACCCGATACACTGAAATTTAGAACATCTTCAAGCTATGTCATGACACAAAATCACCACCTCTCATGGCTTAATCAGAGCTCAACAGGCTAGGTCTATAGAAGAATGGTCACATCACATTAGGTGTTTACTTCAAGTTATATAACATTATTACTTATTAGGGTAATGTGAGCATGGTTATCTTATACCGAGTAGGGGTGTAAACGAGTCGAGCCGAGCTTGAGCCTGGGTTGGCTCGAGCTCGAGCTCATTAAGAAAGGCTCGGCTCGAGCTCGAGCTCGACAATTTTCAAACAAGACCTAATACTTCATATATCCGCCTCATTTACTTTTCAATCACCAAAACAAATTTCCATAAAGCTCTATAAAAAGAGGAAATCAGAAGGGGGGAGAAAAAAAAAGAAGAAATTGATTGCAACTGTTCAGATAAATAGCAGGTCTGCATTTAAATCAGAGAAGGGGAGTAAAGAGCAAAGGACCTGATGGTCGTTAATAACACATGCATTGTCTGAGCAACGCTCATTATCACTTCCAAGAGATGAGCATCTTCCCCAACTCTCTCTATTTGAGCTTGTGTAGGAGCAACAATCCTCGTTCTGACTACTAGCCTTGTCCTGAAAATGGAAAATATGTAACTAGAACTGCCTCGGAAAAGTGAGTGCCAACATGCCTTTAAATAGAAGCCATCAGACCGAGGGCACATATATGTATATATACATGCTTTTAAATAAACACATACACGTACACATATTATGGTAAGATGAAGTTTGCAGCATGTGCTCAAATATAGGAACAGTGGAAACAAGCAAGCTGGCGGCTAATATACATGAAAGAAGAGCTATATAGGAGAATGATGAGACTTCAAAAGGAATTTCATTAAATACATAAAGACAACTCTTTGATGGAGAGAATCTACCCCCCACCAAACGAGTAATTGGCAAAATCTATAGAAAACAGAAAGTTAAACCAGAACCACTTATACTAATTTGGACCCAACAATATTTTATACAGATCAAGAATTTTTTTAACTAAAAGTGGATGCAAATAGTTATTCCATATAAAGAGAATCACCTGTCTGCTGGGTGGGTCATCTCCATCAAGTATATCTTCTTCAATTACCAATGGATCCTACAATCATTGTTATAATCAACTTAAACAAACAACTCCCATGTTTATACTTTGGGGAAGAAGACAGCTAAAGCAAAATCAGAAATTGCAAGTGAAAGACACCTACAATTACGCTGGCTATTGGGGCAATATCAGACAGAAGATCACTGACAGATTGGGGGGCTGAAATGCCAGTAGGCACAGATGAAGAGCTGGCTGTTTCAGTGCTCACATTTCGAAGACCAGCAATTATCTCATTTAACAGATTCTGAGAACATGTACACCAAATCTTACCATCAGGCTTCATAAGTGATAAAGGGTTAGCTAGACAAAAAGTATGGATTAAAATAATCCAATGGTGAAAAGACAGATCTAACATCATCCTCCCCAGTGTAATAGTTTCTATATTCAATTTTGGCCAAAATTAACCTTTATGTATTCAGTTGTACTCCCTATCTTAAACTGGTTTCAGTTGTTTTCTCTCCATAGCTCTTATCTATAAAATATCGTTAATCCTTACTTTCTTTAGTTAATCAATAGAATCATCTGAAATCAACATATGTCAAATGGTGAGAAAACTTGGTTCATACATCAGAAGTGGCAAAAGCTAGCAACTCTAGTGAATAGTGATGAAGAAATTCATTACTCACTTCAAAAGAATTGTGTAGAAAACTTTCAAGATAATGAAGCAGAACTCTTAAAAGAAAAAAATTCAATTAAAAAGGGAAGAAACAAAAATCTAAAATATGGAGACAAAAAAATTATTTGTAATCAATAACATAACAAGAAAAGGGATAAATTACCTCGTCCATTCCAGTGCTGACTTTCAGGTCCCCCAAATCATAATACTTCTCAATTTTAGTAGCAGATGCAGGTGGAAGTCTAGGAGGGTGTAGAACATTATAAAAGAAAATCGATACAGAATCATAATAAAACTGAGGCCGAGAAGAATTGTGGTCACCATCAAACTTGATAATATTTTTATCACCCTGTATTAATTAATAAGAAAAAATTTAAAAAACAAATACAACTCTGATAACTAAGCAGAGAAAAAACAGTCACAACCAAGAGATTTAGAATGTTTGCATACCGCATATGATTTAAAGATAAGATCAGAGTGATGGGATGGAATAAATTTGTCATCTTTAGCATGCCCAAATAAAGCAGGTATAAAAGTCTTTGGTGCAACCTGCTAATGTCAAAATACCAAGTATCAATAAATGAGCAGATAAACCAGTCACAATGCTCAACTTAGTTATGAATCTACATGACAGTAGACTCATGCATGTCAGATTTAGTCTACTCATGAATAATCATGATTGCATCAACATCAAGGCCCAAATTGATAGCTTTCAAAATTAAAAGAGTCACACACACCTGTAAACAGTTAAGACTCATAATATCAAATTTTGCCCTTTTTTGTATTATCCGCCGCATGTACTGAACAGCCACCTTAACCTGAACAGGAAGGATATCGTTATCAGCTTTGAGAGGATTCGCATAACTAAAAAAAATCTAATTTTAAGTCCCTTTCTTTGAGAAATGTACAAGGACAAGTTGATCCTGTCAGATGCAACCAGGGTTGAACATAAGAAATTAGATTTCACAGTATTTAAGACCATCTGAAAATAATAAGTGATGCAAATATGCAATTTCAGCAAAGAAAAGACCCAGAAACAACTTTTCATCTAAAGACATGGGAAGTAGGACAACATATTCTAAAAGCCTGCAAGTTCAGGAAATAATTGGGTAAGAAACTGGCTTTCAGCATATATAGGCAAAGCGTATTAGATGAAAGTGAGCAAGTACACTCAAATCTCATTGCAAACAATTTATCTTTAGTCAAAAGAACACAAAAAGGTGAAAACTAAAACTTGAGGATATTTATTTAATTCACTACTCTGTATTCCTCACTAAATGTAATTTGTATAATTCATGATGACAAATATCATGAATGGATCTCGCATGCTAACCCTTTTTTTTTGTGGATGATGACAAACTATCATACAGATTATGACACAAATCACAATATATTCATGCTTTATGGAGGAGAAAAGAGAATCTGAGTCTGGCATGCTCAAAGCTGTCAGAGGATGAAATATGATTCTCCTTTAAAACCATGACATAAGCTACACTGCTTGTTCTATTGACTAAGCAGTCAGC